>NC_137648.1:19456762-19726762 GCF_963383615.2 Lipophrys pholis | reverse complement strand
ACTCACACACTTTGCTCCACTGAAGGGAAGCCCAGCGATGAGGATCACTGAGTAACACTGTTCACACCAAAGCTTTCCGTGATAAGAACTTTTCCACCGCCGTGATTGTTTGAGACGCAGGTCAGGGATGATAGTCGTCGCCGCCGCCGCTGTGGACACACTCGCCTCGGTCCCTGGGGCTTCTGGGGGTTTACTTTGGAACTCTGTCAGTACGTGAGAGAAGACGGAGGATGGGGGGGAGGGGTGTTAACGGGCACTTAAAGCTGGAGGAGGCCGGGCGTCGCCGCCGCCAGCAGGAAGGCCAGGACGAGGCTCAGGCCTGCGGGCGGCGCCACCGCCGCCGCTGAGGAGCGGATGGACGAGGTCTTGATCTCGGAGGCCAGGAAGGCGGACAGCGGGACGTGGGACACCAGCGTCGGGGAGGCGTAGTTGATGAGGGAGTCGATCTTCTCGGCCTCCTTGCTGCAGGCTTCAACCTGCGAGACACGGAGAAGAAGCACTTTGAGATGGTTTCCACGACCTGAGTCGACGGAGCGTTCGCTCGCTTCGTCCCCCCCCCCCCCCCCCCCCCCCCCCCCCCCCGCCGCATTTCGCTCTGATTGTTTTTATTACCGACCGCCGTCTGCATACCAAGATGGTGGAACTTGAGATTATTCTCGGAACAATGGAAGAGAAGCTGAACCAATTTTCACAGAGAAATTGAACTGAAATTAAAATGAGATTAATTGTTCCAGTTAAATCTTTTCTAATAGAAACACGTTTAAAACAAAAGTCTTAAAAATTGAGAAAAAAACCAAAAACATGCAATATTGCTTAAAAGCAGCCAAAGTAGATAAAAAGGCCAGACTGTCAAAATGATCTCAAAATTGCTTAAAAAAACACTAAAAACCGCTGAAACGGCTGAAAAAGAAACGTTTACTATCCTGCATTGTAGTTGAAACGTCATAAATACAACATAAGATACAGATTCTGTGCATCGCAACTTTAAATGAAACTTTATCAGCCTCATCTCAGAGGTTCCACGTGTTCTGCCAAATTCCTGGCGACCATATAGGAATATGAGCTGGTGCATTGAGGAAGAGGAGGCTGAAGCAAGATTTGGAGATTTAACAAGTTTGACGTCTTTGGAGTTTCTTTACAAATGAAGTCGGCCTGAAACGCTGAGCTGCAACACCGGAGGAAAGAGACGCTGAGAACCGGTTTATTCTTGGTGAAGATAAAGAGACGATATTGGCAGAGAAACCCACAAAAACTCCCTCATAGATGACCGGGGGGGTTGAATCGGCCCAAAACGTTCAGAGGAGGACAAATATTCATGTTTGTGGAGCGTGGAAGCTTATTTTTCTCCTCCTTTTCATCTTTTCCTTCAATGCGATCTTGTTCTTTATCTTATTTATACCATTTATTCATCTTCTTTATCTCCTTTCCTCACTCGATTTTATTTCTTCCTCTTGTGCGTGAGGCGGTTTTTAACCAGGGTTCCTTATGGTTTTCTTCATCTTGTTCAGGTTTTATCTTCATGATAACCTTCTTCCTTCTTTGACAGATCGCCAGCTATGCTCTTCTTCTTCTTCTTGTGTTATTTTGAGACTCTATCTCCGGGTTCAGTGTCCTTGACCCCCCCCCCCCCCCCCCCCCCCCCCCGTCGTGTCTGATTGCTATTCCCTGCCCTGATGTGTTTCACCTGTCTTTACCTGGTGACAGTGGCAGATACGGGACTTTCCTTGTTTGCTGCTTCGTCTGTGTTTCAGCGTTGGTTGCGTTCCTGTGATTTCTACGCCTCTCGTGTTTCAGGCTTTTCTCTGGATTTTTGGGGACTTTCGGGCATTTTGGCTCTTTGCTTCACCTCGCCTCACCCCGCGCTTCTAATAAACCAAACTCCTGGAACCCAAACGACAGCGTCATGCCTCATGAGTCCTTCCCCCAATGTTTTTTATTAAAGATTCTCTTTCTCTGCATCTTAACTCAACCACTATTTACGGCGCAGTGCACTCCTGCATCAAAAGAGTTTTACTTTAATTGTTGGTGTACGTGAAGGGTTCAGACATCAGCAGATCTGCACAAACTTAGTTTCTGCGGGGAGGAATGTCACTTCACCACAAATCCGTGTGGAAGAGCCTGTTGCCTAGTAACAGTTTAAAGTGAAAGCCTGGCAAAGGAAACTGCCGTTAACCACCACCACTCTCACTTGCCAAGACTTTTCCGCGTTTGTTTTTTCCCCCTCCAGTCAGCTTGCACTGTCTGAATCAAATTCTTTTTTTTTTTTTTTTATATATATAATTCGCTGTGGCTCTGACTCGCCACATTTTAATCCAGGAAACGATGACGTCCCTTCAGTTATCACGATCAGGATTAATGACAAATATGATCTGATTGGATCGGCTGATTTTTCTATTTTAATGACAGCTGCTTCAACCTGAGCTGTTTGTGACAAACCGTTGACTGTCATCAAAAAACAGAAAACTTTTGTTGTCAATTTGGGTGTACGCTGAAAACGCCACCTTTTGAAAACGGCTCCCAGGCTGAAACTTTTTAAAAATGCTTCAAGTCTGAGGGAAAACAAAAGTTTGCCACCGTTTTCATGGAGACAGAGTGTTTTCAAAACGTTATGTTTGCCCCCCGTTTCCATGGAGACGGAGTGTTTTCAAAACGTTATGTTCTTGGCTCCGAGCACCGTTGTTATGTCGCCCCCAAAACACTACAAAAGTTTTCTATTTTCGTTTGTAAACGGAGTCCAAGTTTCTAGTTTTTAGTCCATGGTGGCCTCTGTTCTCCCTCAATTACCCCCGATTGTTGCCAGCTGTGCTTCATTCCTTTGTGTAAATTTTTTCAAATCTCTCTTTTTTTTTTTTAAAGAATGATTACCTGTTTTAGGTCAATGATTTCATTTGGACTTTTGGTTTGATGGCTTGTTTTGCTTTTTTTTTTCGGGGAGTGTTTTCGGTTTTTGCTTTTTTTTTTTTTTATTGTTTTATTGTTTTTTTGATTGTTTGTCTACTCCGTCCGAGTCCGCGGCAACACACTGCGATCATTTTCATGATGTTAAAGAGTGTAAAAGGAAAAGTGAAAATGTGTCATAGTGCGACGGGACCTTGCTGGGAGAGAATCTGAACAAAGTGCTGCAGGTGAAAAAGCAAACGCAGGTTGGAATGATTGAATCAGCCTGAAGGAAAATCCCAGAATGCCGCGGGGCAACTCAGACGCTCCCCGGCCCGAGAGACTTCGCTTCCTTCACAACATTTCAATAAATCTGAAATGCAAATTGACGAGGAGACACGCTCAATCTGCAGAAAATATTCCTCAGGCTGTGCGGAAAACAACCGGATGAAGAAATAACAATGTCATCCTCACTTGTCCGCCACCTGTTGCCCCTGTGCATACATTGTTTTGTATAACTACGACTTATTAAGAATCCCAATAGACAGTTGCCGGATTGAGACGTGGAACTTTTCAGAGCTGATGTTGATTCCAGTGAGTCACAGGAGGAAAAGGGCAGCGTGGACGACCCGTCTGTCCTCAGATTACACGCATGATAGGAAGTAACGAGTATTAAAGGTCTAAAAATGAAAAAAAAAGTAAAAAAAAAAAGGTGCAAACTTGTTATTATGCACAGCGACTGTATTAGCAAGGGGGACTAATGCGTCTGACCGGTGTGAACCGGTTCACCTGGGAGCAGAGACGCTGTCGTTAGTGTGGTGAGAAGCTTTTCTACTGATCAGGACTGTTTTTGTTAAAACCACCGAACCCGGGACCAAGGCAAGATCAGGACCAGAGAGTACTGAGACCAAAACAAGAACAAGACTTTCAGGGGCGGAAACCAAGAAAAGACCGAGACCAGAACATCCCGAGACCAAGACTTTAAGGGGCCAAGACCAAGAAAAGACCAAGACTTTAAGGGGCCAAGACCAAGAAAAGAACAAGACTTTAAGGGGCGAAGACCAAGAAAAGACCAAGACTTTAAGGGGCAGAGACTCAAGAAAAGACCAAGACTTTCAGGGGCGAAGACCAAGAAAAGACCAAGACTTTAAGGGGCAGAGACTCAAGAAAAGACCAAGACTTTCAGGGGCGGAAACCAAGAAAAGACCGAGACCAGAACATCCCGAGACCAGAACATCCCGAGACCAAGATTTTAAGGGGCCAAGACCAAGAAAAGAACAAGACCAGAATGTCCCAGACCAAGACAAGACCAAGGCTTTAAGGGGCCAAGACCATGAAAAGACCAAGACCAGAACGTCCCAGACCAAGAAAAGACCAAGGCTTTAAGGTGGCAGAGAACAAATCAAGACCAGAACATCCCAAGACCAAATAAAGACCAAGAAAAGAACAAGACTTTAAGGGGCCGAGACTAAGAAAAGACCAAGTCAAGACCAAGACCTTGAAAAAGTGGTCTCAAGACTCAGAAGCTCTCCATACTTCTACAATGACCCTCTACTTCTTTTACACGCAGACGAGTTTTAAGATATTTTCTGTGATTTTATTTTATTTTTTCAGAATCCATCTTGGGTTTTTTTTTTCTTCACCGCTTTGAATTTCATTATTTTCTATTGAAAGAAAGTATAAGCAGAGAGTCAAAGGGAATCAGTCAGACTCAAACACAGACACAAAGAACTTTTCTTCTAATGTCACACTGACCTGAGCTGCTTATAAAAGCTACCTTGGTGTTTAAAGGAACTGCATGAAATGGTTCGGGCTGGAAATGAGACATAAAGAAAAGCCACCTCGCGGCTAATCGCCGAGAGCGCGATGAAATGCATTTCTACATTGGCTCCACTTTCCACTTCTAAAATGCTGCTGCCGCTTAAAGGTCACCGTGTTTTCTTGTGTTCGAAAAGACCTTGAGCTAAAAAAAAAAAAAAAAAATGGATGAAAACTGAATAAGCGAAAGATTTGTGCCGTCATACCTCCGCTGTCCTCCCACAGCCCTTCGGTTTGCTGGAAGGGTTTTAGCCACTTCACTGAGCTGAACACGCACTTTCCCTCCGAGTTCTCCTCTGAAAAGATCACGACTGACAAAAACCCCTTCAGGGGACCCGGAGTGCTCTAAAACACTAAAACACACTGAGGGAATTTGGCATTTCGCCATTTTTTTTCTCCTGCTGTGAAGCGCCGTGTCTCTGGACTCAGACGAGGTTTCTACACTGATTCACAGACAACAAACCAACAACAACGGTATTTGGCAGGAGGTTATGGCGCCATGGCTGATGGGTGTATGGTGTATGCCTTAACGTCAAGTCTTCAAAGGCCCCCAGGGTGTTTAGTGGGTTTTTTTGGTGGGGGGGGGGGGTTTCATAGTGGGGTTACATGTCGTGCTCCAGGTTGGTAACCTTCCAGGACAGTGGCAGGCCAATCACTTAGTAGTTTAGAATCAAGGGGCGTGGCTTGGGGGATTTGGAGGCCTCAGGATGTTGCATGGTGCTCTGAAAAGGTAAAGTCTATGTACTCATCTTGTGGTGGGTGGGCTCCTTTCAGGGTTTGTGTTATAGGCCTGGCGACGTCAATTCAGTTTTATTGATATAGCGCCAAACATCATCTGTGACGGAGAAAAACCAACAACCAGGAAAAACTCCCTTTTAGGAGGAAGAAACCCGCAGAGGTGGAGACTTTCCGCTGTTCCGGTTTGGGGATGAGGCAGGGTGAGGAGGGTCTCTGGGCTCTGATCGGTCAAGGTTTTCGTTTTCACTTGAAAACAACGTCACGTAAACAGAGCCTCAGTCTCAGACCCCGTCCACACCAGCCAAAACGATCTTCATTCTCCCCGTCGTTCTCAAAAAGGTTTCCCGTCCATCTGCGTCTGCACGACACCACGAAAACTACTCAAAACGATGTAAAACATATGCCAGGCCTGTAGGTGGCGCTGTAACGCTCCTACAGTGATACACCGAATACATGTGGCCGACAAGCATCAGTAGTTTCTGCAAGTCGTCCGCCATTGTTGTTGTTTTTGTTAGGTGACGTCACCAGAGGGCCACGGGGTTGTGGGTCGAGAGGCGGGGCCATGACATCATCGTCTTGTGCGTCTCGTCCATCAACAGCTAGCTCACATCGAGCAACTTCAGTGTCGCCCAGGAACAATTCGCTCCGTTGACAGGAAGACACAGGGACTTTCCTCAGTCTCTGGTTTGCAGTTTTCCCAGCGCTCAGGTCCAGGAAGGCACTCTGAATACAAACAGTCACTGTGTCACTTCCACTGTCAAGTTGTCAAACCTCGCTTCACAAATTCTCGCCGTCCTCAAACCAGAGTTGACGACGTCTTCGTCCCTTCACGCTCTTTCCTTGCAAAGTATTTGCTCGCCGATGATCAGACTCCTTTGTGGACGTCGTTCTCACTGCTTTCAGCCATGAACTGATTCTGCTCTAAGATTAGATCGCTACCAGCAGCAGCAGCAGTTAAACAGCAGCCTGAAGACACATCAGCTCCAGATACAGAGCAGCTGTACTTTGGCTCTTTTAACCCACTTTCGGGATGACACACATAATAAACCTCGACCCGGTAGAATCACCGAGTACGAGCCGCTCGTGACACCAGGGCACCAGATAAGATTCTAATTTTGTGGTTTTATTTGCATTCACAATACGACGCATTACTTTTAAAGGCTGTTATAAGGGATGAGGGAGGCTACTTGTCTATCCGAGAGGATTCCTTTCATACGTGTACCGTAATTTCCGGACTATTGAGCGCAGCTGGATAAAAGCCGCAACATCACCAAATTTAAAAAGAAAGAAAAAAAATATATATTGGTCACACTTGTCTATAAGCCGCAGGTGTCCACGTTGTAACAGGGCATGAATTTCACTGTGGGATTGCGTTTTTTAAATTTTTTTTAAGAAAAAACAAGTTAGAAACACGGCTTCCATGGTGAGGCAGCAGACGGGGGAGAGAGAGAGAGAGAGAGAGAGAGAGAGAGAAGGCAAGAGAATTACAGCAAAAATACACAAACGCTGAGGGTTTTATCCCTGGTGATAAAGTACTTCATCGGTTATTTGATGAATGGGGTTCTGAGGAGTTACGTGATACACCTGAACGCATCACTCATGTATCGGCGCTCGTTAACCCGTAAAAATCCATAAATTAGCTGCGTTGTGGTTTAAGCCGCGGGGTTCAAATCGTGTGAAAAAAGTAGCGGCTTGTAGTCTGGATATTACGGTAGTTTTGTATGACAATGTGTGGTGTAGGAACAAGATGTAACAACGTCACAAGATGTAACGACACAAATTGTCATAAAATATAATGTAATAAAACCCATTATGTAATAACTGGTCGATAATGTAACAAAAGTGCTGAGCCCAAAATGGAAATTAAAAAAACGCAATAAAACCCGAAATGTAACAACTTGTCCAATAATGTAAAAAGATTTAACAAGAATTTAAATGTGATCTCAATATGTTTAATGCTTATCCATTATTTTGTAATGATGATTGGAGAAATAGAGAACAGAAGACTATAAACAACTTGGGCAAAAGCAATCATACATAAATACCATAAACTGTTTATAGATTTATAGAAATTGTCCAAACTTTTAGAAGTCATTCTTTCAGCGTCATTCAAACTGAAGCATTCAAACCCTAAATCATTGACTCACTTTGTGCCGAAAAATAAATAAAGAATTACACTATCAGGGGAAACATTTTAAGTATTTTTTTTAAATAAGTTTGAAGTTTTGGGCTCGGCATCTTTACCAGTTATTCCATTTTAGGTTATTATATTATATTTTATAACAATGAGGGTCGGTGTTACATGTCGGGCTCGAACAGGCCTTAGCCTTCGCACACGGTTTGCAAATGAAGTATGAATTAGGCTTAATGGTGTTTAACACGTACCGATACTTGGTATCGCCAAGTCGCTGAAGTTTAGTGCTCGTCCTTTAAAAAAGTGGTATCAGTGCGTGTGAAGTGAAGTGATCAAGCCTGTTGCTCATATTTATGTTTTAATATGTCAATGGCACAATGTGAAATACGAGCACACAGAGATAAAAGCATTCTGCACTCGGGTTTCATTATTTAACAGAAGAACAAAAGTTGGCAGTTGAGTAGAAATCGACCAGAATAAGATGCCTCGAATGAGAAACGTATTGAAAAGATATAAAACCCAGTTCTAATCAGACTGTTGCCTCGCTGCAATGACTCCCCTGAAAACCCTGACCCGCACGGCGGAAGCTGATTGGCCACGAAACGAACACGACTTTCCGAACAATTCGCCAACCAGCCGAAACATTCGCACAAGGACAAACCCGCAAGATGCAGAGTAAGCAATGGAAACGGCCATGGCAGTTCAGATTGCAATATTAAAATGAATACCAGAGGCAAGGTTAAGCTGCATCTGAGAGAAGTTAGCAGGAAAAAGAAAATCCACCTTTATTTATTTATGTTGTTATTTTAAAGCTTTTTCTTTTCTTTGAATAAACTTCTACTTTTGAGGATGTGGATCATTCTAAAGCATATTTACCTTAGATTAGAGTCTTCACTTTTCAAACTTTTATAAGGGAGAAGGGAGAAATTCTAATGTCTCGGTTCTATAATATTTGAAAGAGAAAATAAATGGAAAGTTGTACTTTTTTTGGGGGGGTTGAGATGTTTTACCAGATTTATAACTTTATCTAACATTTCTATGAATTTTCCACCAAATAAATGGACGATTTTTCTTTTTTATATATATATATATATATATATATATATATATATATATATATATATGCTGTATTTCTGAATATGTCTGCGCTATACGTAAAAAAAAAAATCATTCTTAGGTGCTAAAAGCTATTTTGTTCACTTTTAAAAAAAAATATATATTTTTTGTAAGTATCATGTTAAAATCAATAGAAATAAAACAATAAATGTCAAAAAGATCTTTTGAAATGTGCAAAACTTACCAAACTCACAACTTAGTAGTTTGAGAAAAATGTCAAAGATTGAAAAATTGTTTCTCTGGATGTTCCTCAATACATTTTTCATAATGTAATTTATTTTTCTCATCTGATACGAAGCTCCTGTAAGATTTGACATTAATGTATTTTGTATTTGTCATGAAGTTACAACCGTCAAATAAAGAATAAATTGAATTCTAAAAGGTTAAAATTACCATTAACCGCCTTAATTCGTAGACATCTGCTCAACTGTTAATTGACTGTCTTTTGTTGTAAAAAAGCCAAACTTTATTGATAATTCATTATAGCGAATAAGGAAGATAGGATCTAATTAATTTGTGCGAGGACAGCTGTGCGCTGTCAACAAGGATAAATAAATGTTGTATACAGCGTGTTCTCGCATTAGGAGTCTCATTTCCATAAGCAGAGGTTGTCATTGTCTCCGTGCGACAAGAGGAAAAGGTAAAAAAAAACAAGAAGACGGGGAGGAAAGACGACCCGAAGTCGGTTTAAACTGGATGTAAAGCAGAAGCAGGGATCAGGATGAAGTGAGGAAATTAGTGGAAATTAGAGACAAGAGGCGAACGTGCTGTGCACGGAGAGGAGGAGAGAAATCCCTCTGATAAACATGGCCTCCGGCTACGTAAAGAAACTGCTTCGGTAATCGCCGCGGCCTCCCTGACATGAATAAAACCTGCAGATTATTTTTGAGAAGAGCTGAGATCCTCCGCAAATCGCAAGGAAACCGCTTCATTCCCGTCTGACCATCGTTTTTTTGGGATTAAAAAAACGTTTTGAAAACACGCATTGTTCAACCCCTCGCAGTGTGTGATGACGCCGGATCAATCTCAGAATTTTAGGAATCTGGGTGTTGAATTATAAAGGTTATTGTTGATGTTAATAATAATAATGTTATTGATTTTACTGTAGGTTATATTTATAGTGTGCTCCTGCTCGTTGTGTTTTCTGTATAATGTGTTCCATAATGTTTTTAATATCCGCAGGAACTTTTATGAAAACAAGTCTTCCATTATAATGGTCACTGCAAATATAAATTTTTTTTTTACTGTATGTTATATTTGTAATGTGTATTATTATGTTGTGTTCCTGCCCAGGGGCTGCAGATGGAGAGTAGCGACTGTTAAAATCTGGTGCAAATCATCTTTTCTTTCGGATGAATGTTTTCGTACATGGTCCCTGAAAAATATACTCAATAAAGAAATAAAATAAACCACCAGCAAAATGTCACGCGATTACACCAGCTGCTGGCTTGGGGGCGCTGTTGCCCGAAACAAACCCTGACCGGAGAGGAAGTGAAGCAGAAGCACGGCTCACTGATTGGTCCGGACTGAAAGAGGAAACCCCGCCCCCTTTAGCCGGTGGCGGCTAAAGGCTAATTAGCCCGTGGCTAATGTGTAGCCACAAACAAGTCTTCAGACCAGATATCAATGTTGTTTACTACCCAGAATGCATTGCTCTCTATGTAACATTTCGGAAATGTTCTATCGCCACTGAAAAGGGGAAAAACACAACTTTTGGAAAACACCCCTACACCTACATGGAAACGAGAGAAAATGCAACTTTTCTAAAATGCTCAGTGGAAATGGTGGGAAAAGCGACTTTTTGAAAAGGCTCTGCCTATGTGGAAATGAGAGAAACGCAACTTGTTATAAATACTCAGCAGAAACGGTGGGAAACGCAACTTTTTTAAAATGCTACGCATCCATAGAAGCGAGGGAAACGCAACTTTGTACGTAGTTTTAGAGTCGACAGTCACTGTAATAATCCATCGTGTGTCGTTTCATTGAAGAAATAACCCCAACAGCACCCACTAGTGGTCCAACATGAAAACTTTTTAGCGTTTTTAGCATTTCTGTGTAAATGGACATTGTTTTCAAAACATATTCCCTTGAGACATTGTGTAAACGAGGCCTCACGGAGAGCTTCTTGTAAAAAGTAATTAATTTGACCAAAGTTTCATCACAGGCGACGTTTAGCCATGAAATCAGTACAAACCCGCTGCGGTTTGAAAAGGTTAGCCGAGACCACCGCGTTCAGAGTGCAGTCGACAATACACAGCGGCGACAATAAAATAACTGTAATGAAGCAGAAGCAGGTGAAATGATACGTTGGGGGAGACAGACGCGTCCTCCCCCGCATGCTACCGCGGAATGCATGAATATTGATGGCCACGGGGAGCGGCGGCTAATTAGCCGCTTTAGACACGGCTGGCATCGAGGCGCCGCTCGTGCGCCGCTGTTTACACGGCAACAACGAGAAACAAATTTAAGAATAACAGCTCCTGTTGTCAGAAAATGGAAAATTAAAGTTCCTAACAGACTGTGGTGAGTAACTGCCGTTAATAAAGATTAGCACGAAGACACGTTCAAGCTCATTGGTGTCTAAATTAAAAGCCTTGAATACGACGTGCGGTTTTTATATATATATATATATATATATACCTGGATATAGATTTTTTCTTTTTTATATTTATATGTATGTGGATAGATGGAGTGTATATATAATTGCTTGTATATGATATATTGAAAAAAAACATATATATATATATATATATATTACATTAAGATTTATAATTAATTATAAATAAAAAAGTGTTTTGCGATTGCTCCAGCAGTCAAAGCGCTACATAAGTGAAATCCATTTTAGGAGAAACTAAAACAACAAAAAACGCTACATCAAATAATCGTAAAAAAAGATTCTGTGTGTGTACGTGTGTGTGTGTTACCTGCAGCGGGGTGGGCTGCTGGTCCACCGGGGCGACCAGCACCACCAGCTGGTGGTCGATGCTCAGGTAGCCGAAGACGTCGCACTGCGGCACCGAGACGTGAAGCCGCAGGATCTGGAGGACGTCGTGGACCGTCACCGGCTGGTTCTTGTTCAGCTGCGCAGCACAAAACAGCACGTCAGGACTCACATCAAAATGTTTTCAAAAAGTTCCCCCGCTTCAATCGGAGCTCAGGCGTCAGTCTGCTTTTTATTGGATAAATTAGGAGGAGCGTCGTTAGAAACACTGACGCTGCCCCTCGTATGTTTGGTACCTGCGTTGTCAAGATTTGGCCACAAGGGGCAGTGTAAAGCAATCAGAGTAATGCGCTACCGTAATACCCGGACATCGTTTCGGCTAAAAAAAAGCTATAAACGATGCGTTTTTCATTTGAAATGTCATGTGGAGGATTTCTACGTGACGTCAGTCAACGTTCCCAGTCGTTTGCGTTCTTCTTTGGAGGAAGCAAGATCAAACTAAGACTGTCTTTTTTGGGTTACAAAGGTCTTTCAGGTAGAAGATTGGTAAACGGAAGGGGGGGGGGGCGTCACCCAGCGGCTGAAGCTCCGCCTCCAGACTCACAGCATCCCTCTCAGCAGTTCAGATTGACGCTGTATCAACGTACTCGAGCGCGGGGATTACACCCAAAAGAGGCTTTGTTGTCTAATTAGGCGGATCTGAACGAAACGCTGAACGACTTATTAGCTGCGAACGTGTCGGCGCTCAGCATTAGTGGGCGTTAGGCGTTAATGCTGCTGGTTAAGGTGGGCGGCGCTGAGAGGGGCTCCAGGGAGGAGCGTGAGAGGAAGAGGCGGGTAACGGTGGAAACAACCCACTTCTGGACGTTATTAGAATCATTAACGAAGAATCTTGTACCTTGAAATTGGTAGATATTGTATAATTCAAATTATTTGAAAAAATAATTATAGAAATTATAATTATATTTCAGAAATATATTTTTGAATTAAATAAAACATTTAAATTAAATAATCAAAATCTTAAAAATAAATTTTTAATTTACATTAGAAATTAAAAATTGTAATTTTAATTTTAAAAATTAAAATTAAAATTGAATAAAAATTATATTGTAGAAAAAAATAATAGAGAAAATTATTTCAGAGGATTGGGAGTCTCGGTAAGAGGTTGTGTGAGAACTAATGTTAAATATAGATGGGTTTTATTTTGGGGAGTCACGATACAGAATGGATTGAGCGAAAATTGCATAAACATCTGTTGTGTTTCAAAAAACAAACAAACACTGAAAGGTAAAATAATTAAGGGTTGAAATGCAAAATGAGTGAAATCTGAAATGCATAAGAAGAATGACTTAAATGTTTTTTTTAATCTTTTGTTATTCAGTTTTTTCTCTTCTTATGTATTACTGGCGTTCAGGGTTAATTCATGGATTTTAAGGAAAGGGTAAAAATAAGCCTCGACTTTAGCCGACAATCATTCATATTACAGATTGTAAAATAAATGTGTGAGAAAATGGATCGAAGGATTTTGAGTAATTCCAGATGTAAATGAGTTCAAATCTTTAATCCTGACGATTAATCCGCATTAATTTGGACTTTTCCTCATTTTTTAATCAGTTTTGGTGGAAAATATGAATGTTTATCCTCAACACGCCTCCTAACTTACCACACCTCCCTCTTCCTACTGTCTATTTCAATTCCTAAGCAAAGTATATACAAACACAACAGGCTGCAGGGCTCCACTGCTTCTTCCCAGAGTGTGAAAGTAATAAATTCCTCCTGGAGGAAAAGGTTTTTTTCATGTGCCTCACGTCGGCTGAATTCTTTTTTACCGAGCGAAACTGAATCTTCTCTGCAGGTCGACGAGGTGAAACAACGAAGCCGAGCTCACTGACAATCTCACATGTTTGAATAAAAACGAGCTCATAAAGTCTAACGGACTGGGATCGTTTCCACCCCCCAGGCAGGAGACGCGTCACGTGTGTTTTACATACTTTTTATCTGCAAAAGTGAAGAAACCTCTTGATATTTTTATTTAGATATTTTTTCCCCCCGGGGAAACAAACAAAAGTACATTTGTATTAAAAGTCATCATGTTTTTTCTCTGATGAGAATATGTGTATTAGTGAGCGGCAGACGCTGCCTGAATGAGGCGCTGGATTTCTACTTCCCCCAAGTGGCGGCATGTGGAATTACACCTAGAAAAAAAACAACTTATCCGAGTCTCATTACATTTAATAGTATTTTTTGTTTTATTTCCTGAATAACAATGATAACAAATCCTCTTTTTTTTCTTATTAGTATGTTTTTATGCTCCTCACTTGTTGCACTTTCAGATTCAAGAAAGAAAAATGTAAAGTGCATTACAAGTAAAATGTATTCTTATTCTTATTATTATCATAATTAGTATTATTGTTATCATTATTATTATAATTATATCATTATTAATAAAGTTATTCAAACATAAGGCCCATGGGCCAAAACCAACCCACAAGAGGCTCCAGGCCACAAGCTATAGGAGAAGTTTTGTTTTTTTATATTTTACTGTATTTTGCATTGGAAAGTTTTATAAAAATTAGCTTTATGTTGAAACTGACATCATTTTCCAAAGTATTTGTTTGGTTTTCACAAAAACATCAACATTTTCATTACATATACTGTAATTTTGAGACCATAAGCCGCTACTTTTTTCACACTCTTTGAACAATGTTGTGGCTAATTTAAGGATTTTTATGGGTTAACGAGATTCATACCGCCGGTACATGGATGATGCGTTCAGGTGCATCACGTAACTCAGACCCTTCTTTTTTTTTCCAAGTATCTCTACTATCTTCTCACATCAAAACTCCAAACAAACGGTATTTTCAAAAAGTTTCGTTTTTTCGCCATTTCCACAGAAACGGGAGTCGTAGCATTTTCAATAAGTTGCACTGTCAAAAATGTGCATTTTCAAACCATTTCCACGGAGTCGTAGCATTTTCAAAAAGTTGCGTTTTCCACCATTTCCACAGAGACGGAATCAGAGCATTTTCAAAAAGTTCCAGCTTGGGTAGCCATTTTCAAAAAGATGCACTTTCAGTGACTCCAAGCGTCGTAAACAGACCCCTGACATGCAACAACATTTTTTCATTTTCACACATTACTGTGTAAAAATTTTTTTTAAATGATGCCTTCATGTGCATCTCCGACCTTTCTTTTTTTTCCTTTTTAAATCTGGTGGGTGTGGCTTATGTTCAGGTGCACTCAATAGTCCGGGTATTACGGCACTCTGCGCCACAACAAAGAAAAACTATAAAGTTTAAATTTCAAGGTTCTTTTGACACTATTTTCCCACTCGAAACCCCTGACTTTTCGAAAACGTTGTGTTTTCAGTGTCTCCGAGCGACATTGTGGCGTAAGCGGAGCCTCTGATTCGCTCCTGATCACATGGTTGCCGTACCTTGGAGAAGGTGTTCATCTGCTCCTTGTTCCAGAGGATCTGCAGCATGCTGGCGCACACCGGACAACAGGCACCTGCGAACACAGCAGACGTCACCGTCATCACCGTCATCACCGTCATCACCGCCACCCGCCACCCTGCTCGCACAAAGCCCCGCCCCCACCCACCTGGCGGCGTGACGGGCTGGCAGCCCGGCGTGGAGAGAGGCGGGCAGGGAACGAAGCTGCACGCCGAGTCGGGCGCGCCCTCGGACACGGCGCCCACGGCGTGGCAGGGGCCCTGGTAGTCCAGCGCCACGCGGTCGGAGAAGGCGTCGCACACCGTGTCGTACGTCTCGCCGTTGTGGCCGCAAACCTGCTGCGACTTCCTGCAGGCGTCCTGAGGAGAGACGGGGGACGTCACACACTTTTATGATGCCACACACACACACACACACACACACACACACACGCGCATATGTGCGCACACACACACGCAGGAAACGCACACACAGACAAATACACGCACACATAAACGGGCACACGCACGCACGCACGCACGCACGCACACACACACACACACACACACACACACACACACACACACACACACACACAGTCTCATTAACGTTCCTCGTCAGGCTAATCGGTGGAAAAGAAAGTTTTCTGTTTATTCCCAGACGTTTATCCTCCAAACAAAATCAATCATCAGCAGTAATAAAAGCTGAATCCAGAGATTCTGAACTTTTGGCAGATTTACGCTTTAATAAAATCTCTGCTGCAGGATTCATCTGAGGGACTTTGAATCACAGAGTGAAAGAAGTTGGTCAAACCAGCAGGAGGCCGCGCAGCAGACGACTGAAAAATACATGCCAGGCTGGAAGCAGCTGCTTCACCCCGCCCCCTGGCTCTGGCCACGCCCCTGGCTCTGGCCACGCCCCCAGCACCCACCTGGCAGTGGCCCATGTAGGCCAGAGTCTTCCCGGCCTGCTGCAGGTGACACAGGCTGGGGTGCACCAGGCCGTCGGTGTCGCACGCCGGCTCCACGCTGTTCTTGTCGCACGCTGCCGGGCGGCCGACACACTGGTGCTGCGGACAGTCCGAGGAGTCGCTCAGACACACGCGGTACTTCGGGACGCACCTGGAAACACAAACACACGCTTTACCTCGCTCTGTGGATCGGAACACACCTTACGTCCGGCAGTACATCCAGTGCATCTCGCGCCACCAGGCTGTGGTTGGTGAGGTGGATCAGTGGTTCACACTGTCACGTCACAATGAAAACACCCTGGTTTGATTCTGAGGTTCTCCCTACACAGTCTGCATGTTCGACCTGAGCACCTGCCGGCTTCCTTGCGGAGCCTTCCTTGTTAGTGTTTGTGTGTGTGTGTGTGTGTGTGTGTGTGTGTGTGTGTGTGTGTGTGTGTGTGTGTGTGTGTGTCCATGTGTGTATGTGTGTGTGAATGTGTGAGTGCGCGCTCGCGTGTGTGTGAATATATGCATGCATGTGTCCATGTTTGTGTGTGAATATGTGTATGTGTCCGTGTGTATGTGTGTGAATGTGCATGTATGTGTGTGTGTGAATGTGTGTGAATGTGCGTGTATGTGTCTGTGTGTATGTGTGTGAATGTGCATGTATGTGTGTGTGTGTGTGTGTGAATGTGCGTGTGTGTATGCGTGAATGTTTGTGTCCATGTGCGTGTGTGTGTGAATGTGTATGTGTCACGTTGTGTGTGTGTGTGTGTGTGTGTGTGTGTGTGTGTGTGTGCATCATCACAGACACACACAGCATGACACCAGTCCCACGATTCCGATTCCAATCAAAGAGCAAAAGCAACAGGAGCAAACTTTGTTCCCTCTAAACACACAAACGCGTTTCAAAGCCCTCCTCTGTTACCGTAGCAACCGGCAAGTTTCCGAAGCACGCGGACCAATCAGGTGTGGAGAAAATATGAGTTGGCTCGCTCACTTTGCTGCTCACACACAGAACAAAGGGTGTGTGTGTGTGTGTGTGTGTGTGTGTGTGTGTGTGTGTGTGTGTGTGTGTGTGTGTGTGTGTGTGTGTGTGTGTGTGTGTGTGTGTGTGTGTGTGTGTGTGTGTGTGTGAGACTGAGTAAAAGCCTAATTCTCTGGACAACAAAGACAATAAACTAACACTGTGCAGTTTTTAATGTTTTTTAAAAAGGAGCTCCTCGTCCTGCAGTCCAGCTCTCTGAAGTTAAACTGTTCTGTGTTTTTTAATCTGATTCTTTTCTCCTCTAACATCCCAAAACCTCCGAGTCCCAAAGTGCTGCAGTTTATTTTTCCATGTTATTGTTTTTTTGTTTTGTTTTTTTCCAAGTTGGACCCGGTTCTGTCTAACTGATCCAGATTTGGGTTTCCTGCCGAGAGTTTACGGCTCGAAAATTGAGTTTACGGAAAACCAGTCTGGCAGCGATGCAGGAGGGCTGCGGGCGGACGCGAGGGGCGGCGATGAGGCGGTGGCGCTGAACCCACCTCTGGCCCCTCTGGCAGGGTTTGCCGGCACACGGGTTGCTGAGGCGGCACTGGCCGAACACAAACTGGTGGTCCTTGAAGCCCATGCAGCGAGCCACGCAGGCGCTGGGGTAGGTCCTCCCGTTGGACGCACACACCGGGACGAAGCGGTCCTGGCAGCTGCAGGGAAGACCTGCATGGACGGAGGGGGGGGGGGGGGTTATTACGACTTAGGGGGGGGGGGTCAGTACTCCAGAGTTGTCCTGGCCAAGTGGCTGAGCCTGAAGACGCTGCTGTGGGTAAAAGAGCGTGAAACCGATGTGCTCGGTAGGGGGGGGGACCATATAAGGTTACTTTAGGTACTAACCACAACTATTGTCTGTGGAAACACATGAAAACCTGGACTGGGAAAAGGACAAAAGGACAAAAGAAGGATATAAAATAAATAAAGGGAAACAGAAAAAAATTGGGAAAAAAAGAAAATAGAAAAAATAGGAAGGAAAAAGGGAAAAGAAAAAAGGTCGAAAATTTAAAAAAGAAAAAATTGGGGAGGAAATTAAAAAAAAGGGGGGGAAAAGTATAAAATAGAAAAAAATAGGAAAAAAGAAAAAAGGATAAAAGGGGAAAAAAAGAAAAAAGAAAAGAATAGAAAATAGATAAAGAAAAAAGGGCAAAAGAAAAAAAAATTTAAAGAAAAAAAGGGAAGAAAATTATAAAATAGAAAAAAGAAATAGGAGAAAGGAAAAAAGAAGAAAAAGAAAAACGTGGAAAAGAGAAAAAAAAAAGGGAAAAAGGAAAAAAATAGAAAAAAGAAAAAGAAATCAAAAAAAAAAAAAAGAAACCATCGTACCATACCGGCGCAGCGGAAACCAGACTCAGGAGAGTTCCGGCTCCAGCCTGCTCGCATCGCATGTCCACCTATTATTCACCCATTGAAATTCTTCGTTTTGCAAAACTTCAGGAATTAAATTTACGCCCGTTTGATTAACTTTCTCTGTTGTTTTTCTTTCCCTGCCTCATCGTCTCCCGGTTCGTTTGTCCTCGATCTGGAACCGACGTTCTCCGAGTTCCAGGAAACTCAAACCGGGTTTCAGCTCATGACACTTGCATCTTTTCGCACTCGAACCCAAACAACAAAAGAAATCTGGCCATTGATCGTCTTCTAACAATTCTTAACAACCGTCAATGAGACGAGGACGGAAGCAGAGACGTTACCGGTGAAGCGGCGGCGGTCGTCGTCGGAGCTGCTGAGGCTCAGACAGTCTCTGGTGGAGCAGACGGCGTCGCCGGCGAAGCAGAAGCAGGTGCGGCAGTCCACTCTGAACGTCGTCCCGTGACCTGGACACGCACAACATGGACATGGTGTTAACTCCTGAGGAGAAGAACAACCAGCGTCCGGGAAACCTCAACACAGTTTGTTTATTAAGTCCTGAGTCTCGTCAGCTTCCTCTGTGGAAAAGATCAAAATACTGACTATTGATAATTTAAGTTATTCTGTGTGCCTGTCTCTTTAAGAGAGATCACTGTTCCATTTTAATTCTTCTGCCTGATTTTCGGCGTGGAACCCGTCCCACACAGTTGGGAGCATTTCAGAACAGGAGGAACATTCAGGAACAGCGTGCTATATGAAAAGAAACATGCAACTTTTTGAAAGTGCTCCGTCTCCATGGAAACAGGAGAAAAAAACGCGACTTTTTGAAAACGCTCCGACTACGTTTCTACGGAACTTTTTGAAAAGGCTTTATTTCGATTTTCATGGAAACGGGGGGGGGGGGGACTCAACTTTTTGAAAATGCTCCAACTATGTCTGTATAAATGGAGGAAAACGAAACCTTTTGAAAACGCTCGGTCTTCGTCTCTGTGGAAACGGGGGAAGACGCACATTTTTTGAAAACACTGACTCGGTCTCCATGTCAACGAGGGAAAACACAACTTTTTAAAAATGCTGACTCTGTCTCTATGTAAACTCGGGAAATGGTACGTCGCCATATAAACGGGAGGAAACGTAACTTTTCTGAAAAGCTGCTACAGAGTCGTCTAAATTTCATCATTAAATCCTGAGGCCATCTTTCTTTTTCTAACGAAAAAATGCTTCTAACAAATATGTGTTTTTCATGGCCGGTCTTATTTTTCAGAATATTATGGACGAGGTGTGAATCTGACAATCAGCCCAACGTTTGTAAGAAATGACGGCTGTGCTATTTCTGGGGTACTTTGCGGTACTTTGCGGTACTCTGCGGTACTTTGCGGTACTCTGCGGTACTTTGCGGTACTCCGATAGTTCGCCTGGCTCGACAGGCCGTCCCTTAATGTTCTTGTACAGTAAAAAAGAAGCGTGATTCATTTTCTCATTAATTCCCCCCGCGAGGAGATTAGATCCATCGTTTGTCATGTTCCTCCGGACACACGGAACCCGATCGGCCTCATGTTGATCATATCATCGGTTCTACTGAAGGAGAATCAGAAATGATTAATGGCCGAGTTCCAGTGTTGCTGCTGCGCAGCTTCAGACTCGGTTCATAGAAAAGCGACGGATCAGGTGGATCCAAGTCCTTGACTTCAATCTTTTTATTGGGGATTATTAATCTTCCCGCATGAGAGAAATGATGTATCAGCATTCCTCCAACCCATCAATAATACTGCGTTGTGGTCAAAGGTGTAGAAGAAAATACAGTTTCCTTCTATTTCTACTGAAAAAACAAACAAAAATTCCAATAATTTCGAGGACTGGAACAAACGAAACACTGACGAAGATCAAGAGTCTTCAGCTGTGATGAATGAAGGAGTTAAAAGAAAAATGAAGCTACTTAGTGGAGCTTTTAAGCCCCGGGTTTTCCCTGTCAGGCAACTGTGAAACATGTCAAACATAAAACCTGTGTAATAACAATAATAATAATAATAATAATAATAATAATAATAATAATAAAAAATAAAAAATAATAAATAATAAGAAGAAGAAGAATCACAACAATAGTAGTAGTAGTAATAATAATCGCAATAATAGTAATAATAATAATAACAATAAGAATATAATAACATAATACTAGTAATAGTAGTAGTAATAATAATAATAATAGAAATAGCAACAACAACAATAATAAAATAAACAGATAGACTAATAATAATAACAACAATAATAACAATAATAATAACAATAACGACAATAATAATAATAATAATAATAATAATAATAATAATAATAATAATAATAATAATAATAATAATACATTTTAACATTTCACACAGTTTCTCTATAAAGCAATTTGAATAAACATTTGATGATCTGCTGGGTGATTTAAAGGAACGTAGCAGATTAAATCTGAACCATTTAGATTCACGTCCTTTGAAAGAAACTGCAGGTCTGGAGGAGCTTTGACTCCCTGCTGCTTGAATTAAAATGCTGTTGAAGAATAACTTATAATAAGACTGAACCTGATCCTCCTCTCTGCAGGAGGATTCTAATCTAATCACTTCAGAGTGCTGCGACGGCGTTAAGGCCCCGTTTACTCGACAAGATGAGTTTTTTCAAACGTGCGGAGAAGGTGGAAGTTTCAGAAAAGGAGCAGCGGGTCTTACTCCTCCGCTGTCCGGCCACCACGCAGGGCTTGTCGGTGTCCAGGCAGGGCATGTCGGCGCAGTTCTCCAGCCGCCCGCTGGGCCCGCAGCTGCACACCTCGTAGCATCCCAACCCCCCGCTGCGGGTCGGGACCTGGATCCGGGCGTCCTGCGGCACCAGGAACTCCGAGGCCTCGCCCAGCTTGCAGCCTGAACACACACACACACACACACACACACACACACACACACACACACACACACACACACACACACACACACACACACATACACACACACACACACACACACACACACACACACACACACACAGAGTCAGTCAGAACACATAGTGGGCGTGTTGACGCGGCGGGCGGGGCGGAGGCTCCTCCCACCTGGGACGCAGAGGTACGGCTGGCAGCTGAGCTCGTCCAGGCAGCCCTTCCTGTTCACCTGGCACAGGTGGTTGCTGGGACACGGGTTGGGGTTACAGGGGTGGATGACCTCCTCCGTGATGGAGTTACCCAGGGAGCTGGGCACTGCAGGCGGGTGGTGGAGAGAGAGAGAGAGATGGAGAGAGAGAGAAAGAGAGAGGGAGAGAGAGGAGATGAGAAACACGTTAAAACATGACAGTATGTAAAGTATTATCAGGCCTTGTTTACAAAACGTTTCGAGTGGAAACGCTTCGTTTTTTGCTTTTGCTTATCAACGTATCAATGAGGGCAGCTGATCAATGTATTTACGAGCCTTCTATTCAAGTTCAAACTGTTTTTTCTATTTGTCAGCAAATAATCAAATTTAGCATCGATCTTCTCACGAAAAGCTGCATCATTAAGAATAATCTCGTTTTACCTGCATTCAGTTTAAGCAATATTACAAAATATCAACATTCACTGAGCTTTCTACGTCATGACAGTTTATTATTAAATATTATCATTAAAAACACGGAATCCTATTGAGCCCATCCACAGCACTAAGCAGGTTCACAAAATGCACCTGTGACATAGATAAAGCCAATTTTGTGGCGAAAAACATCCTTTTAAAATGTAATAATACATGAACAGAAATGCAATTCTTAGGGTGAAAAATTGTTTCTTAGCAGTTTCAAAAAGTAGTATAGCGATCATATTCACTCATTGAAGAAACATACTCAGTTATAGTATAACATATGTTTTGGCAACTTCACCACATATAATAGCAGGTTTTTATATTATTGGATTAATTATATTTGAAATGTATTATTGATGCTCCAGAGCTGATTTCTATCAAGAGGATTCAGTCTTAATGCCTCTTGTGTATCTCTATGGTCATCTGCCCTCTAGTGGTCAACCTCAGGTACTTCTCCAGGAAACCTGCAGTCGGACTCGGTGGTTGTTCCTTCAGTTCAGAGTGTCTCTGTGAGGTTTTCCTCCTCTTTAGGAAGTGTGTGCAGCGTGTCGGGACTCACTGAGGTACCGGTGGAGCGGGATGCAGCGTTCGGGGTCGTCGATGGGCGACAGCAGCTCGCAGATCCTCTCCGGCGTTTGTCCCTCGTGGAAGCGTTTCCTGTCGCCGCACTGGGTGAGGATGTCCACGCAGTCCGACCTGACGACGGACAGGGAACGGAACGCGGCGCTACAAATGAGTGCGTTCGTCTCTCATTACCTCCTGCGACAGGCTTGTTTTCTTGCCCCGGAAGCGTTTCGATTCAAAAATGTACGCCGTATTTTGGAAATCTTGTCAGAAGGTCCATTGAAACATTTCACGATCAGGTAACATGACCGTCACACTCTCGACACCCGGGGTGTCCAACATGAGGCCTGAGGGCCAAAACCGCTTCAATTAAAAGCGAGTCTATAGAAATGGGTGAAACAGTCATAGATTTTTTTGGCATCATTATGCTGATTTTTACCGTAAATTTGGTTTGGCTCTGGAAAAAATACAGACTTTGTCAAAACTTATAGTCGGCAGCAAAGAAAATCTTTAAAGTTTAACTATATTGGTCATTTTGGCCGTTTCATACCAGTCTGATGACACCGGGCTCTGAAGTAAACCACTGACCTACACTAAGAATCTGAGACGTTATTTAATACACAGAGTTTTCCTCTTTATTCCTTATATCCTCTGTTACAAAGTCTCCCCTCTTAAAACCATTAGGCTTGATTTAGCCTCTTTCTGAGCACAGCATCAATAAGACGCAGGTTTCTTCGACCGTAACACCCAAAACAGGCCGTTTTAACCAAACAGGACATGTTGAACTCGCCGTGCTAGACATTGTTGATGTTAGTCGTTGAGTTTTTAATTTCTTTTATTAGCCGCTGTGGCTCTTTTCATTCATTCCAGCGGCTTGTCTTTGCATATTTCACCGTTTACGAAGCGGCGAGGTGTAACCCAAACTATCGTCAGTGTTACTGTTAGCATGTCAGGCAGGAAAGACACGGAGGCTGAAAGAAACAAGTTGCGGTTGAAACTCGGGAGGCGGCCGGCTCGTCCGCCCACGCTCTGACGATCCGCTAAAAGTTGGCAAGACGACGGCGAAGACGTCTGCGGCGGAGAGAAGTCCAGAGCTCCCACAAGACTAAGACAGGTGCTCACTGTTTCTAAATGAATGTTGTGTGTGTTGTTCCTTAGAAAAGACTGTGGAGGAGGGCAGAGTTTGTGTTGGCGGTGCAGTTTCAGCCCCCAAACATTGAACGGAGTAGTAAAGTACATTTCTTTTCATCATTCTTCGATTTTAGTTGGCTTCAGTTAGTGTCAGTCCATTTAAATACCGTGCGTTTATAAACCACATTACAACAATCTTGCCTCTCTTAGATCGAGAGCCCCCTAGTGGTGAAACAATATAGTTCTTTTAAACGGATCGTAAATAGAGACACTTATTAAGACTTGTATTAAACATACTTGTAAACAAATACGAGCAGAAGCTTCATTAGTCCCTTTTAGAAAACGAATGGGTTTTGGGGCTGGTCTACTTTAGCGAAAACTAAATAAATATCTGGTATATTTTTAAACAACACATTAATTCATCTTTCAAAGTATTTTAAAATTAGTGCAAAATAAACTGTTTTTTTTTTTTAGCTGTTAGATTTTCAGTCATTAATAAATATGAACATATCTAAACATTTATAAACATGAAGAAACCTGGACACAGTTGAATTGTGTTCATTTTGTCATTCACAATGCACGTAATATATGTAATGTACTTATTTTATGCAAAATTGTGAACACATTTCTGTTTGTGTGCATTTAAAAAGGGAGAAAGTTGAACCTGACCTGCAGTTTGTTGGCATAAACATATGTCAATAATATTCCAGTTTATGAAGATATATTTTATGAAGAAACCAAAATAGTCCTTCTTGCTCCCTCTACTGGCCAGCCGCCGCCAACTGGACAGACGTCGAGCAGCGCTACAGCGTGCGTGTCGGACCTACTTGCATATGACGCTGCCTCTGGACTTGCTGTGGCAGGGCTTGATCTGCAGGGAGCAGGCCACGGCCTTCCACATGTCCGGCAGACACTTCCTGATGTCCAGGACGGGGATGTTCATGAAGGGCATCTTGATGGTCCCGTTGGACCACAGCTTGATGTCGTTCATGGCGCCCTGGTCCGACTGGACGTTACAGCTGCGGAAGAGCTCGGTCGGCCTGCGGGGTCGACACGAGTTTTTCAGTTTAAAGAGTGGAAGAAACGACACACGTCACAGAGCGACAGTGACCAAGAGTCCAAATGAACTCACACAGTTCCACACCCTGCTCCTCTTAAAATCTCGGTCTTAAACGGATTTGGTCTTAGTTCTGACTCAGTCTTCCCCCTCTTAAAGGTACAGTATTGTCTTGGTCTTAAAAGGATTTGCTCTTGGTCTTGGTCCCTTAAGGTCTTGGGGTGATCTGGTCTGGATTTGATTTGATTTGTTGGGTTTCTCTCTTGTTAAAAGCGCCGGTAAATGGCTGTGTTGTATTTGGTGCTTTATAACTAAAGTTGAATTGAATTAATCTTGGTTCTAGGGTTTTGGTGGTCTTGACTACGACACTTCTCCCAACAGCATCATGAGTGTTAAACGCTGCTTGAGTTCCACGGACTCGTAATTTAATAGAAGACACAACATCTCACGTTCAAAAGGTCTGAAGAAATCCAAACACAGTGTTTGAGTCTTTTGGGCGGAAACTTCCATTCTGGTCTCATCAGACTAACGTTGACCTTTGAGTTTCCCACATGCCTTTGAGCAAAGTCTAAGATTTCCTAAACAAAGAGCTTCACTTGCTGTTTTCCCATAAAACCTTGGCTTTACGGGAGAGTCTGGAACCCAGCGACAGCCGTTTCCTGCAAGAAAATGTAATAAACGAGGAAGTGGGTGAAGACTCTCACAGGCAGGGCAGCTCGTCGGCACTGCAGGAGCTCCTCGGAGTGAGGTGGAGTGTTTTTCCTCTCCGCTGCGTCAGGATGTTTCTTTCATGTCTGGGTTTGGTCTCCAGTGAGTCAGCTAATTGGTGGTTGAGAACACCGACGGTTCCATGCTGAAGCGCTGGGTGTGGTTCCATCATTCCTCTGCTGTCTAATGAGCGGCTGCTTTGTTTATCTTGAAGTTAGTTTGCGAGAGTGTACCCGTGAATCTTAAAAGTTTTAGTCGACCCCAAAGTGGCGGGCAGCGGTTTTCCTCCCAAACCAAACAAAACCAACCCCAAAACTGAACGATCAGCTGATCCTGATAAAGAGAGGAGATGCGCAGCGTGAGCAGGGTGACTGTAAAAAAAAGGCGTTCCTCCCTCCCGTGGCGGACGATTTGTGTCGGTTAGTCTCCGGTAAGTCGCGGTAATCGACGCGGCTCGGGCTTGTTTGCTTGCTAAGCCGTCGTAATGAAGGCGGCAGCTGCTCGTGCGCCGGGGCAAAAGCCGCGCTGCCGTTCTGTAACGACTGTGGATTGACTTTAAACTGCCTCGCAAATTCAACAAAGCCCGACCATTTGCACTGAGATCTGGAACGTCTGAGGAGAACCGCAGAGGTACCGTGAAGGAAAGACATTGTGGAAGAACATGAACACGTCTCATGGATATTAGGCGTGGAAATACATGAATGTCGAGGCTCAAATACTTTTAAAAGTAAAAGCAAGTTCCATTTCTCAAAGCCACTGGTGTCACTTTTATGCAGCCGGGATGAGGCTCCGACGGCAGGACTATCAGTTCCACCACGTCCACTGGGAAGCAGTAAAAACAATCCAGCTTCAAGATAATCGCGGACTTTTCTTGAGCAGGAAACAAATAAACCCTTCAGCATTGGGAATACGGCTCCATCACGTGAGTGTCTGTGAAGCTGTGTGGTCCCATAACACTCCAGTGAAGACTCTAATCCCGACGAATCCTGGAAGAGACGCAACTACATGTGTCGCCCACTGAAAAAAACAAAGTGACAATTACTGTCAAAGAATCCTGTGGTACTTCAGGACAGTGTGTCGAGGCCAACGTGGCTGATCCTGACTGGGGAGGTGGAGTAAACTTTAGGTACCCAGTTTCTGATGTACTGTATTTTGCGGACGATAAGTGACGTCTGTCAGAAAATGTGTCAGAAAGAGGAAAAAAAACATTTATAAGTTCAGCAACAATGGTGAAGAAGTCCTATTTATTTTTTCATAATTATTCTAAAACTTCTGTGAATTTGTTTATTGGCGATTCGCTTTGCAATTCTGACTGGAGCAGCATTCTGTTGTCATACAGTGACATCTAGTGGTCACAGATGGGATGAACCAAGATACCGTAATTTCCAGACGATAAGTTGCTGCTTTTTTCACACTTTTTAAACCCTGCAGCTTAAACAATGACGCAGCAAATTGATGGATTTTTACAGGTTAACGAGCTTCAGGCCGCCGATACACGGGGGATGCCTTCAGGAACATCACGTAACTCTGACCGTTCTTTTATTTGGTGGGTGCAGCTTTTATTCAGGTGTGGCTCAATAGTCGAGAAATGACCTTTTTTTAATGTCTCTAAGTTTCTTCCAAATATAACTCACATGACCAGGCAAACCACTATGAAAGGTGTGACTTATAGTCTAGGAAATATGGTAAAATGCTGTATAAATTTGCCTAGCTGTTTTAAAGCAACTACCATATTTCCCATAATATACTAAAATTCACCTCTGTCGAAAAAACGGTGAAGGAAAAAAAAGAAGTATTTTTCATATCCAGGTTTAACTGTTGATAATCCTGGTCCAGCAGTTTCTGTTCCAGAAACTTCTGTGAATTTGTCGCACGATTGTTTGTTTTCTCCATCAGAGTAACGGTTTCTCTTTTTTTCTTTTTGCTTCAACTTTCTTTGTGGCAACGTTTTTCTTGCTCTTTCAGTCAAATACAGTAGTAATGGAGAGTTGTCTGAGGCAGTGCAGCAGCATTCTGTTGCCATACAGAGACATCTAGTGGTCGCAGATGGTATGTACCATATAGTTTGACATCTTCACAAAAGTCGCATGATCAGCAAAATAGATAAAAAAATAATCTAGACGATATATTAATATTGCTCAGGCTTAAAGGCTTAAAGGCTTGATTTTAATTAAAAGCTCAAGAACCTTAGTTTCCATGTGTCCACACACACACACACACACACACACACACACACACACACACACACACACACACACACACACACACACACACACACACACACACACACACACACACACGCGCACACACACACACACACACACACACACACACACACACTCACACACAGTGTTTGGGTTTCCCGCGGCGGCCGGCTACACAGCTCGGTGTTTGAACCCCTCGGGGGAGCAGAAAGCCACTCCAGCCTCCCCCGGAGGTAATCAAAGGAAACTCCAGCGGCTCGACGTGCAGTGTGTTTGCCTGAACTTCGGGTCGCGCTGCGCCGCAGCACGCCATCGCCATCCCGAACCACCATTTGTCACAGTGTCGTCTTTGTTCCAAAAAGAGAGAAAAACCCCTCCTCTAACCTGAAATACAAAGCGACCCATCAGCCCCAGAGGGGCGGCGCCTTCACTAAGAGCTGAGGCATTTCAACAATCTCAGAAATGGTTGTTTTTCTTTATAAACGGAGGGAACGTGTTTGAGGATGTTGACATAGATCTTTTCATTCTAGATCAGTCATGTTCCTGGAATTGAAGACGCAGGGACGGTGATGGAAGCTTTTCAATGAGGCGTTTACTGAACACGACACACATGGTAACACCAGACCCATAAAAATCATTGAGGTAAACAAGACTTTAGGTTCAGAGTTCAGGATCCTTCTGCACTTTCGTCCACCGTGTGTCGTGATTATTTTCACAACAGTTGAACTGCAGAAGGCCCGAGGGCCCGTTTACACAACGCTAAGAGTGAAAACGCATCAGTTTTTTTTTTTTTTTTTGCTTTTCTTGCGTTTTTGTTTCATGTGTTTACATGGCAACATACTGAAAACGATGTAGTTAACACGCCGGGCCACAGGATGGCGCCGTTGCTTGTTTTTACAATGAATCCACACAGACGTGTGTGCAGAGAACAATCCACTATAAACGTGAACTAATCGGATGCTATCAGGGGAGAGCCTCAACTATCAAAGTACCGATACGGACGATAAAACTAGAATACGAACCGCGAGTCAAACCACTACGGGTCGGCCATGTTTGTTTACAGCCGCACCAGTGGAAGGAACTATTTACGAGAGGGAGAAATGCGCAGTGAGAGCGCTCCGTCGTCTCCGGCAATCTCCCCAGGAGGGAATCGTAACCGTGAAGGAATCGTTCCACCTTGGGAGACAAAAACTTCACGGGGACAGTGGATCTGAATACCGGTGTCGTGTAAACAGGGACAGGGTCGACTATAAAACTACCAAGTTCCAGGAGTGACTGTGTGTGTGTGTGTGTGTGTGTGTGTGTGTGTGTGTGTGTGTGTGTGTGTGTGTGTGTGTGTGTGTGTGTGTGTGTGTGTGTGTGTGTGTGTGTGTGTGTAGGAAGTTTATCTGTGATTGCTTTCATGTGGGACTCCTCGGCGTTTGAAGCCGTTCCACTCTGCCCCGCGTGTTGACGTTCTATAAAAACATGCTGAGTCGCTGATAAATCCGGGGTCAGGCCGGGTTCAGCCTCAGTCTGTCTTGTTTTCCTTCAGACCCGAGACGAGTTCTGAAACACGACGTGGTTTTAACGTAGAAACACACCGTTCCACTATTTTCCAGTGTGAGCAGGACAGTTCCTGAATCTTCTCTGACATTTTGGACCTGATTTACTCAAATCTGCCATTAAAGCCTGTTTACACTAATTCTGCGCTCTCGCTTTGTGAAATAACGTTGAAACAATGAAGTGAAACATGATTTGTTGTCAAAACAATCGACAAATTGGAGACACGTTATTTCCAAGTTTCATTATTAGGTTATTATCGGGTTGTTTTCAGGTCGTTGTCGGGTTGTTTTCAGATCGTTATCAGGTTGTTTTCAGATCGTTATCAGGTTGTTTTCAGGTCGTTGTCAGGTTGTTTTCAGATCGTTGTCAGGTTGTTTTCAGATCGTTATCAGGTTGTTTTCAGATCGTTGTCAGGTTGTTTTCAGATCGTTGTCAGGTTGTTTTCAGATCGTTATCAGGTTGTTTTCAGATCGTTGTCAGGTTGTTTTCAGATCGTTGTCAGGTTGTTTTCAGATCGTTGTCAGGTTGTTTTCAGATCGTTATCGGGTTGTTTTCAGATCGTTGACAGGTTGTTTTCAGGTCGTTATCGGGTTGTTTTCAGATCGTTATCGGGTTGTTTTCAAATCATTATCGGGTTGTTTTCAGATCGTTATCGGGTTGTTTTCAGATCGTTATCGGGTTGTTTTCAGATCGTTATCGGGTTGTTTTCAAATCATTATCGGGTTGTTTTCAGATCGTTATCGGGTTGTTTTCAAATCATTATCGGGTTGTTTTCAAATCGTTATCGGGTTGTTTTCAGATCGTTATCGGGTTGTTTTCAGATCGTTATCAGGTTGTTTTCAGATCGTTGTCCGGTTGTTTTCAGATCGTTATCGGGTTGTTTTCAGATCGTTATCGGGTGGTTTTCAGATCGTTGTCAGGTTCTTATCAGGTTGTTTTCAGGTCGTTATCAGATTATTTTCAGGTTGTTTTGAGGTCATTAACAGGTTGTTTTCAGGTTGTTTTCGGGCGTTTCCATGGTGACGGAGTTCCTCTGACCTGTTGTTGAAGTTGGTGCAGTAGCCCAGGTCTTTGCAGCCCAGCTGACACGGCTCCCTCACATCCGCCAGGCAGTTGATGAGCTCCGTCTCCACCAGGTTGTACTCGCAGAGCTGGTCAAAGTCCTGCCACGTCTGACTGCCCCAGTTGGTGCTGATCTCCTGACACATGTCCCTGTCGCAGCAAAGCACAGAGTTAAACACCGCCCTCCTCCACCCACTACCACTTCCTCTCACGGCGACGCCCTCTGCCTTACCTGCACAGCGACGTGTTGGCCTTGGAGCAGCAGTGCAGCTTGGCGCAGTCCATCTTGGCGGCGTGCGGCGTCTCCTCCTCGGGCGGGGAGGGCGGGTGGGCGCTGCCCAGGAAGCACTGCCACATGGGCTCCTGCGGCAGCGGCTGCGAGCCGCACTCCTTGATCAGGCCCTCCATGATCTCGTGCTCCGTGCTCATGGTGCGGAGGATCCGGCGGCAGGCCACCTGGCAGTGCGTGGCCTCGGCCCGGTCGCAGCAGTACAGACCTGGAACCGACGGAGACGTCAAACACCCAACGACCTGATCCCTGACGACTCCACTCCTCCGGTTGTTAAGGTGAGGGGCATCTGGTCAGAAAGCACTCACTGTCGATGGGGCTGCGGATGGGGTAGGACTTGGTGAAGTTGCTGACGCAGCTGAGCAGCTGGGCGCTGTGGCTCTGGCAGTAATCCTTGACGGCGTTGATCTGCGACACGGTGGGGGTGGAGTCCGTCCTGAAGATGGCCTGGCAGTACTCCCTGCAGGTGGTGTGGCGGCCCGCATAGCTGCAGCAGGTGGAGCCCACTGAACACACACACACACACACACAGACACGGACGCACGCACACACAAGAAACAAACACAAAATAATATGCAAACACATACAAAAAACAGACAAACAAACATACAGGCAAACACAAACAGACAAAAAAATAAAAAATGCAAACACACACAAACGCACACACAGACAGAGAAACAAACAACCAAAGAAGCGCACATGCAAACAAACACAAACAAAAAACCCATGCAAACACAAACGCACACGCACGCACACACACACACACACACAAAAACACAGAACATGCAAACACACACACACGCACACATACGCAAACACACACAAAAACAAACAAACAAAAACACAAATGCACAAACATGTGCAAGAGACACACAAACAAACAAGAAGAATCGAGCCTCTGATCAACAACCAGCAGTTGGAGAAAACACTAAGAACACATTGGAGGTTTGTTTGTTTGTTTGTTTGTTTGTTTGTTTGTGTGAGAGTCGTAGATCACCGTTGGTCTGCACTTACTTTCATTTTTGGTGATGCAGCTGTACAAGGAGTTCTGAAACGGAGGAGAAGAAGAGTCAGGAGAACGGTGATAATCTGACCTGCTAAAGGGAGAAAACAACAACGATCTTCCTCCTAAACGTCCAGTGAGAATCTCTGGATGCAGCTTCACAACTACCATCACTGAACATGGAAACATTCCGGTTCATTTCAAGATCTTTCAGCCGGAAACCAGAAGAATGAAGCCAGAAAGAAAAGACAGTCCTCCGACGCTCCTCGTACCTCCGTCACCTTCTTGCACACCTTCGTTATGTCATTCTTGGAGGAAGCCTGCGGACGGACAAACAGGAAGCAGATGAACGTTTGCCGGCAGAAACGAGGCGATGAGTTTTAAGCCCCGCCTCCTTTCCGCCTCACCTGTCTGCACTCGCGCCGGCACTCGGACGAGATGGCCAGCTCGCAGCAGCCCAGCCCCACCCAGCCGTCCGACTTCCTGGACACTCCTGCAAGCGAATCAAACGCCACCGTCTCAATCCGTTATGTTACAATAAGGTCTGCAGCCTTTATGACCATAAGAGGTGTTTATGTGATTTAACACCAAATAAAGTTCATCTGGAGCCACAAAACATGATAATTACCAGAAATAAAGTAAAAACATCTGAAGAGTATATATAGATACTATACGTACAAACACTAAGTATGCATTCAGGAAATGTCAGGTCTACAATTTAGATATGTTTTATTATGTTTTGGGTTTTTTTAAATAGATTTTCCCGCTATAGGTATCTTATGCATCTTGGCTATTTGGACTTCTTCAGCTGTTCATGTTCATTCTCCCCTTTTTCTTTTTTCCTTTTATTATTCCTTTTTTTTCTCTTAAATTTGTCATCTTTTTTTCCTTTTATGTTTTCCTTTTTGAATCCCCTTGAAAAATTTTGTTTTTTACCATTTTCATTGTCATACATACATTTATATAACAAAGCTATACTCGCAATTTAAATTTTTTTAAATGTTTTTTTTTTCCAGCTCTTCCGGAAGTTTTATCTATTTTACCTCCTTTATGTGTTTTTATCCTGCATATTTAACCACGAATGTCAAATTTCATGGAGTCGCTACATTGTCACTGGTTGAAGAATAGAATAGAATAGAACAGAACAGAATAGATTAGGATAGGTTAGATTAGATTAGATCAGTATAGAATAGAATAGAATAGATTAGATTAGATTAGATTAGATTAGATTAGATTAGATTCGAGTAGAATAGAATAGAATAGAATAGAATAGAATAGAATAGAACAGAATAGATTAGGATAGGTTAGATTAGATCAGTATAGAATAGAATAGATTAGATTAGATTAGATTAGATTAGATTAGATTAGATTAGATTAGATTAGATTAGATTAGAATAGAATAGAATAGAATAGAATAGAATAGAATAGAATAGAATAGAATAGAATAGAATAGAATAGAATAGAAGACTTCTGCACCAGACATTCATTTCTATGGACTAATCAGAATTATTGGCTTCATGTGTTCATCTGGCAGCGATTCAAAGAGAAAAGAATGGCTGGATTAACGGGAGGCGGCAGCTGGTTCCAGCAGCAGAGGAATGCAGGAGCGTCAGAGCTGATGATTTCTCATTAACGAGCTCCGCCTCTGCAGAAACGCCTCCAACGTGGAGGCTGGACTTTAATCCGCCGCACGATTTCTGCTTTTCTCACGGATTCGAACACGTCTGAGGTCGCGTTCTCAACTTTTCAATAATCTGAGACGTGTTTGGACTCCACCCTGGGGGGAAGCGGTGCAGCTGGTTTTACCTGGAAGGGTAGAGTTGATGCACGTCCACAGCTCGTTCTGAAAGACAGACAGAAATCAAGTTTTCATCTTTGTCAAACGAAAGTTGGGTCAAGAAGGTTATGTTTTCTTCTTCGTGTATTTATTTATTTAATTGGCTCGTATGTATGTATTCTAAATACACGCAGACGAACACATAACCTTCTCGGCCAAATTCGTAGGCGACGGTAAATATTTTAAAAGTAAAACTGGGATGTTGCTCCAATTTCACACAAAAAAATGGCACCAACTCCCATGGAGTTCGTATGTGTGACGCTGTGAGGACGAATCCTCCGCTTACAAGCAGGACGAGCTCAGGAGGACGTCGTCCTTTCAAGTCGCTCGCCGGAGTTGAGTAAAGGAAGCGCCAGCCCGTGACGACTCGGCCCGCGTCTTCTGGCCCGGGAACAAAAAGAAGCTTCCAGCAGGCGTCGGATTCATTTATGACTCGCGTCTTTACATGAAGCAGGAACCGACGGGGGACGGAACACCAGGAATGCTGCAGGGACGGCACAGAGGACTGCAGGGCGACTCGTCCACGGGTCGGATTTCAGAATGTTTTTTGAGAAAATAAATCCTGTACGATGTACTTTTACATAGTCTAATTGATATTTTTATAAATATTTCACATATCTAGTATATGTCCAGATATATTTAGTATAGCATCATATGGCTTTGTTTATCTTTGTTTACCATTCTCTTAATGGTAAACAAATCGAACAAGCGCACTTAAATACATTTCTAGGAATTCCTTTTGATGAAAAGCGCAGCTGGAAGCCACATAGAAATATCCTGAAGTCAAAATTGGCAAAAGAAAATATTGGCATAACGTGTAAAATCAGATCAGTATGAGATCAAAATTCATTCTTTCATATCTGAGTTGTGGCGTGGAAATATGGGGAAATAATTATCAAACAAACATTGATCCCTCTTTTGTTTTTACTTCAGAAGAAGACGACTCATAAATCAAGCTGATTATTATTATACGCCAACAAATCCTCTGTGTGCAAATTAATGTACAGTCTAACAGTAACAGTCTCATGAGTTTTCACAAGGTTGCCGTAAATAAGTCAGATTTAGCACGAGGCTGATTTCCGTCCGTTGTCCCACAATAAAAAAAAACACACAGGCTTATAAACTTATTTATATACATATATATATATAAAAAAACAACAATATCGTAAAAGATAAATTCTTTTACGGTTGTTTGCAATTAGTTTGCGTGACATTTTCAAGTGAAAATGCAAAACTTTTGTTTATGTTTTGGTCGTCTGTTTACACGACAATGGACCTTGGAGAAACTGAACACAACTTTTTGAAAACGGCTCCTGAGATGGATCTTTATGAAAATGTTTTTAAAAGATTTTTTTTTTCAAAAATACTGTGGTAACTGGGGGAAAATGCAACTTTTCCAAAACATTCAAACTCGGTCTTCATGGCACCGGGAGAAAACACACTTTTTGAAAATGCTCTGAAACGGATGAAAATGCCATTTAGAAAAAATGCTCCGATACCCGTCTCCAAGGAAACAGGGTAAAACGCAACTTTTTGAAATCGCTTGGACGCCTGTCTTCATGGAAGCAGGGGAAAACGCACCTCTTTGAGAATGCTCGGACTCCATCTCCTTGGAAATAGGGGAAAACGCAACCTTTTGAAAATGCTCGGACTCAGTCTTCACGGAAACAGGGGAAAATCAACTTTAGGAAAAAAATGCAATGACACCCATCTCCATAGAAACAGGGGAAAACGCAACTTTTTGAAAACGCTCCGACTCCGTCTCAAAGGAAATGGGGGGGGGGGGGGGGGGGTTGCAACTTTTAGAAAATGCTCTGACACTCGTCTCAATGGAAACAGGGGAAAACGCAACTTTTTTTAAAAAAAAACACTTGGACTCTGTCTCCGTGGAAATGGCAGAAGCAGATTTTTGCTGAAACGCTGGCCATGCGCACCACGGCCGTAGTAACTAGTTGTCCTGCACACGGTTGAGTAGCTGGACAACAGGAACCGTTCCTGATATCGAGCTGCCATAATGTTTAAAATAAGGTTGTTTTTTTTCAAAATGTCTCACAGTCAACATATCGTAGATCTTGATGTGTATTGTTGATGAATCCATGAGATTTGCTTTGTGCTTCTTTCTCTGTTTGTTTGAACAACTTTAAAGTTGGATCCATGTGGCGTCTCGCGATTTTGGGAGAATTCAGTGTTGAAATAGAACAAACATGTCAAGCTGTCGCGGATTAATTACTTTTGTGGTTCTGATAGGAACAAGAACCAAACCAGAACCTCTGCTGCCCTGTAATTATCTCTGTAGAGTGTGTGTGTGTGTGTGTGTGTGTGTGTGTGTGTGTGTGTGTGTGTGTGTGTGTGTGTGTGTGTGTGTGTGTGTGTGTGTGTGTGTGTCTGTGTGTTCTAACCACAGCCACTGGACCACTTCCTGTGTGAGCCTAATGAGAGAGTCGATGCGGCCGACACGTCACCAACGTCAACACACGACGCAAGAACGCTTTTTGAAAAACGCTCCGTCTCCATGGAAACATGGGAGAAAAACAAACGGCAACCACTCGTGGCTCAACAAGAAAAATACATTGTTTTCAGTGTTTCTGCCGTTTCCGCGAAAAACCGACATCATTTTTCGAACTTTTACAAAACGGGAAACGCAAAAAGTCCATTTTCACACTGGACTTTTCTCTAGAACGATGCGGAGTGAACATGTTATTGTTGAAAACGTAGAGGGGGAAATATTAGTTTTTTTGTAAATATATGTGTAAACGTGGCCTTAAACTTGATGACTGGCCAAAAGCTGAAACTACCGTAATTTCTGGACTATAAGCCGCTACTTTTTCCACACTTTTATTCACGTTGCTGAGTCATGGGTGATGCGTTCAGGTACATCACGTAACTCTGAAATGTCTTTTTTTCTTTTTAAATTTGGTGGGTGCGGCTTATATTCAGGTGTCTGGAAATTACAGTACAACTCCTCCAAACTTTATACGCAGTGCTCATCCCCTGTTATAATCATAAAAAGCACATTTAGTGCGAGAATGTGTCAGAGTTGTAGAATCTGTCAAGAGTTGTAGAATGTCTTAAAAGACACTTCAGTGACAATGAGTGGTGAATTTGGTATTGGTATGAGAGGTGAAGTGCAGACTCACCATCGACTCTGGACAGTAACCAGGTAACCTCTGGAGGAGATGCTTCAGATGGGACTCACTCTTTATCGTGGCGAGCTGCAGAGCAAGAGCAAAACACACAAAATTACTATTATCAATGATTCAGGAATGCTGAGTCATAACAAATTTTTCTTGGGTGGGGGGGGTTAAAGGTCAGGAAGAATGTGTGTGTACATCAGTGGCAAACAGTGATAACATGAAGCAATTCAAACGACCATTACAAATAATGGAAGGAGAGGTGTGGTGGATCAAATAACCTTATAATCCATTGGTTTCCATGGTGACAAATGTGGCGTTGGCAAAGCGATGTGCTCTACCGAATGCAAGTTTTTGTAATGAATTCCCAAGGGACAAGCCTTAAAACAGACTTATAAATAATTTGAAACCAACCAAAAAAGGTCAGAAGGTGAAAGTTTGTCAGCTCGTGGGGGCCCCCTAGTGGCCTGGAGCCACAAGCAGCCGCCTGCCTTGCCTGTTGACACGCTTCGCCTCTGAGCAGCGTTTCCGTGGAGATAGAGTTAGAGCGTTTTCAAAAACATTTTTATTTTGTTACATCTTTAGTTTTATGAGTTTTATGTCACTTTGTTACATCTTTAGTGTTGTATCGCTTTGTATCGCTGTGTATCGTTGTGTATCACTTTGCATCGCTGTGTATCGCTGTGTATCGTTGTGTATCACTTTGTATCGCTGTGTATCGCTTTGTATTGCTGTGTATCACTTTGTATCACTGTGTATCGCTGTGTATCGCTGTGTATCACTTTGTATCACTGTGTATTGCTGTGTATCGCTGTGTATCACTTTGTATCACTGTGTATCGCTGTGTATTGCTGTGTATCGCTTTGTATCGCTGTGTATCGCTGTCTATCACTGTGTATCACTGTGTATCGCTGTGTATCGCTTTGTATCGCTGTGTATCGCTGTCTATCACTGTGTATCACTGTGTATCGCTGTGTATCGCTGTGTATCGCTGTGTATCGCTGTGTATCGCTGTGTTGTCCGTCCTGCATTACATTGTTGCGCCTCCAGTCTGTTATTATGTAGTAACACATTTCATCTTGTGCTGCATCAATAACACTTTCAGCCTTGCCAAGTGTGTTCACACCTTTGGTCTTGTTTCCCCGTCACGGAGGATTGCGTGAGACCGTGAGCGCCACCATGTAGTCAGTCACACGCACCCACACACCCACACACACACACACCCACACACAGACACCCACACACACACACACACACACACCCACACACACACACACACACACACACACACACACACACACACACACACACACACACACACACACACACACACACACACACACACACACACACTCAGCCAAACGCCATGTGAGAGCACAAGGCGAGAGCCTGGGAGAGTGCAGCCATCGCCAGCAGTCTCCGGCTGAAGTGTGAAGTCATGAAAACACAGAGTGAGATTTACAGCTTCGCTGCCTCAGGACTGCCGGGAAAATTCCATTTCTGAAGATCGGTTCCTTTTCATTCGAAGCTCTGAGCTCCATTGAAGTAATTTAAAACACTGTACGTGTAAACTAATACACAAACAATCCCCAGAACGCTTGCTGGACGGCGTGGTGTTCATTCTGCTGAGAGTTGGTGAGAAACGCCCGTCTGTCTGTGAACTGACACCCTGAGATAAACAAGACGCAGGCACCAGGAGGAGATGCGCTGGGTTGGGCCAAAGGCTGGTGGGTGAGGAAACTCTTCAGGAATGAAGCTTCACACTTCAGTGTGAACGTCTTGACAAACTGTGAGACACCGGGAAGGTGAAAGGGACAGAGAGGAAGAGAGGGGAACCCGGGCGAGGTGAAGGGAAATGCTTTCACACGACCTTTTATTGGTTTTAGATGGGATTTACATTAGGGACGCACCGAGCCACGTTGTTTCACTTCCGATCCGATCCCGATACTCGAATTTGGATATCTGCCAATACCGATATTATTCCGATACCAGAGCTCGGTTTGCTTTAATATTATTACAATCATTATTGTTGATTTCAAATGAGAATTACTTTGGTATCGGAACCCGATACCGATACTGGATCGGATCGGCCCCGGATCTAATTTACATCGACTGGGATGGTGAATAAACAAGAACGTCCAACTTGTCAATTACTTGTCACTACTTTGGCTCCGCAACTTCTTCTGAAAAACTACTTGGGGAAAACACGGGTTTCTTTAGCACTACAGAGGCCCGGTTTACACAACATTTTGAAGTGAAAATTCTAAACTTTCCGAGCGTTTTAGGTGTCTGTTTACACGACAACGGTGATCTGAGCCACTGAAAACACAACTTTTTGAAAACGCACCTTATTTTGTCGCCATATGGACGGCCGAATCGCTGCTACAAACATTAACACGGGCATTCTAGTGGGCGTACGAACAAGTTGGATCGTTATTACGGTGACTGTCAAAATAAAACTACCAGGTCCCAGGAAAAGATGGACTGGGAGTCATGACACTTCAGGAGGCGGCCATTGTTGTTATTGTCCATCCACTGAGCATGTGCAGAAGAAATATTTACAACGACCGTAGTCCGCATGCGCAAAAGCAGCATTTCAGAAAGGTTCCGTTTTCCCCCCCGTTTCAGCAAAGACGGAGTCGGAGTGTTTTCAAAAAGTTGCACTTTCAGTGGCTCAGCGTGGCTTGTCGTGTAAACACACCGGCAAAACAGCTTTTTCAATGTTTGCTGGTTAGTTTAAAAAAGTAATGAAGATGAATGTTTTACTAGGATTTATTGAACGGCGACAAATCCAAACCAATGTGTGCAGTAACTGCTGACCCAATCAGGATAATAAACGCAATTAAATATAAAATATCGTGATTCTTGTGAGATGTTTTGCTTCTGCTGACACTTTCTTACTGAATCAAATATCTAATGGTTTCAGATGAACTGTTTCCAATGCAAATAGTCATAATCCCACTGCATCCAACAGACTCAATACAGTTCATTCTCTCTTTTTTTTTTTTTAATATCTGAGGCAATTAGTTGTGCTTGCACGGCAATATTCATGAGAGGAGTTTCCATTCCCTCCAGAGCAGCAGGTGTTCACAATCAGCTTGTTATCTGATGCCCTAAAAGTGGGATTGTTTTTTGTTTTGTTTTTTATTCCGGGGAGCTGGCAACCCGGAAAACTCAATCAGACGAATGCAGACTTCAAACAGCAACTCTTTTTTTTTTTTTTCTAAACAGCCTTTCTGCTGAACTGACAGAAAAATACAACTCAAGGCAGAGTTGGCAGATAATCAGAGAAATCTCCACAAAGCCGACGATCCGAGCGGCGCGATCGCGAGGCGCTTTGTGAAAGGTGAATAAGTACGGGCTGTCGGGAGTAATGGGCTCTTTCTGCTGCAGCGTGGATCCAGTCGGACTCATCAAACACCTTTTCACAAAACAGAGAAAAGGTTGAGGGAGAAAACTGGTGTCCGTTAATGTGGAATCGGCGCCTGAGAGCCGGCAGGGGTGTTCAATCTAAAGCAAGTCGAAAACAGCTGATTCCACTGCGGCGCTGGACGAGTGAAGATACGTCGGTCTGATGGGGAACTATTTCATCCCACAGGCCGGAGGTCTGCGACTTTTCTCATCTTAAAGAGTTTTTGCCCGAATCGGCCAATGAAACGAACCCGTTGAGCCTTCAAAACCTGAAGTTTCAGAAACTTTCACATGAAGTTTTGCTTCATCAGGGAAAAAAAACTGTTAATGGTACGTTAAATAAATTTGAGAGGTTGACGAAAGACGAAAGTGTTTATTACCGCCCACATTAAATCGAACTGTCTTTATAGAAAATATCAAGAAAAACAATTCATTTATCTTCAATGATGAAATAAATCAGTCACCTTTAGGGATCCATCGAAACCGGCACCAGAAAGTTTCCCGATACGAATATGGCAATGCTACATGCTACATGCTAAAGAGATTTGGGGCTCACGCACCAGCGATGCTACATGCTATGTTACATGCTATAGAGTTTTCAGGCGCACACACAAGTGATGCTACATGCTAAAGAGATTTGGGACTCACACACCAGTGATGCTACATGCTACATGCTAAAGAGATTTGGGGCTCATGCATCAGCGATGCTACATGCAACAGTTTATGGACAACTCAAAGAGAAAAAAAGATTGGATTTCATCTTCATATTTGTTTTATTTCCTTCATCCTTTCCACCCAATGTCCTTCCTGTCAGAATATTCATCATCCATCACTCATCCACACTTTCAGATATGCAGGATTATTGAAACTAAAGACTTGAGGATTTAATCTGTTTCACAGTCTCAAACGGAGAAAAATAAAAAGCCGGAGAGAGTGTGAGGACTTTCACTCTGGTTTATTGATGCACGTGCAGGAAGCGGAAAGCGATCGTTTGAGCTGCTGTGGTTCAGTATAAGTAGCAGTGGAACTGCTCATTTTCTGGGTGTGACCAGGCAGCTTCCCTCTGAACTGAGCTGACTCTGGAGATCACGACGTGTGGCTGAGGCCCACCACCTCACAGCCTGACATGGAAAACACAACCACTCACACTCTGCAAGCCTCCACCACACCCTTCACCAGGTCATCTGAGGCCACCATGCTTCTTTTCATGCTCCGTACGGGGGAATGATGATGTCAGCCGGCAGGAGGACGGTACGGTCGGCCCCCGCCTCCCTCTTCAGCCGCTAAGAGCCGTGCCGGGATTTGAGCGCTCAGGCTGCGTGTTTTGCTTTCTTTCCTTTGTGTCGTTTTCAGGAGAACACGAGGGCTTCGGGAGTGCGAGAGTGTGTCACCTGCTCCCGATTCAAGCGGCTGACACACAAGTTTTATTCAGCACTTCAAACAGCCACAGAGATAAAAAAAAAAAAAAAAAAAACTTTTGACGACCAACCACCCCCACCCCATCCTTCAAAAACCTCCATTCATGGACCGACCATAATGGGCTGTGTGTGTGTGTGTGTGTGTGTGTGTGTGTGTGTGTGTGTGTGTGTGTGTGTGTGTACCTGGTCACAAGCTTCTTTGCATGGTGAGAACTCTGCAGCATGGTGGCAGCAGGAGGGATCTGCAGACACAGAAAGAAAGAAAGAAAGAAAGAAGAGTCAGTGATCAGACACAAGACAAGTGAAAACTTGAAGGTCGCATATTGTACAGTTTTTTTTGGTTTTTTTTAACAATTTTGCATAGTTCTTAGAGATCCAACAACGTTGTATTCAAAAAGTATTTTCTCAAATTCAGAATTGGTCTAAAATCCAGCAAGTCTAAAAGTCCCTCTCGTGAGCTCGACCGAGAACAGGCGATGTCTGCGCGCTTAAATGCTAATGAGCCAGGAGGAAAAAATGGCGGCCATTTGTAATTTTAGAGGGCAGAGTTTGACAATAAAGTGGCTGTTCCATTCTATTCTATTCATGTTTTCAAAACATTGTTGCTTTCAGCGTTACATATGACTGTGATTTACAATCCAGGAATTATGATCAACATTCATTTAAATCTTAAATCTGGAACTAAATCGTTGACGACTAAATCTAATTTCTAACTTGGTGAACTTAAAAGGACCGTTTTTAATTCAGATTAACTGATCTTAAGTCATGAGTGGATTCCTTGTATACTAAAAGCTCTCGTGGGCAGTTGTATTTACCTCAAGCTTAACATAGAATTACTAACAAGCATAACAAGAATTATTACTGGATCCTATTGAAGTTGGTCGCAGCCTTTCAGATTTCAATCCAAATAAATCTGTTTTACATATTTTCTTTGTTTGTTGTCTGCGTTATTCTCATAACACACGGTCTGGGGTTATATTACCGCAGCACTCTACGTGTCCTGCAGCGTCTGCAGCTCCTGAATGCCGTCCATTACGACCCGGCTGAACGGGGGAGTTGTTGGCTGGCAGCTCGGCTCCAAACCGCAGCCCAGCCCAGGCTTCCAGTAAGCCACTTGGCTGTGTTTGCTGTCAACACACTGCTCCCACCTCACGGTGTGGACTTTACCGCACTTCTACGCAGTGATGCCGAGCTGCCAGAGAGCTCCAGAGCTCAGGTCACCCCGACGGGAGGCTACAGATCCTCCCAACGCTCTCAACCAGCAGAGGTGGCGCTGACGTTAGAGGCCTTTAATGCAAATATGTAATAAAACTAAAACGAACTCTGCTTATTTAGATTTGTTAACTTTAAAGAGGTTTTCCAGTCATAGAGAAACACGGATCCGTTGCATGTTTTTAAGTGAAAACGGAAAACTTTCATTGTGTTTTGGGCGCCTGTTTAAACAACAACGGCGCTCGGAGTCACGGAAAACACAACTTTTTTTGGGAAAACACTACAACTTCATCTCGACGGAAACTCTCTGAAACATCGCTACGGGTCATGCGCCCTACGGCCCTCGTAAATAGTTCTTCTGCACATGCTCAGTAGACGGACAATATCGAGAGTAGGGTCCGACTTATATGGATGCCGATTCCGATATTAGCGAATACAAAACTTTGATATAAGATATATCGGCCGATTCATTTATTTCGTGCTGGGTTGACACGTAGACACAAATACATTGATTAGCCTGCGTCGATGAGTCACGTCGAAGATGGCGACGTCCGGTCAATGTAGCCGCAGCAACAATAGCATGGACGGAAAATGAGCCGATCAAAATAATAATAATTGAAAAGAAAAAAAAAGGGGTCCTCAAAATCTGTTAACAGTTCCAATTGTTTTTCTTGCAAGTTTAAAGCAGAAGTGTCATGCTTTGCCATTATTTAGTAGAATTACAGTTTATAAAGCTATTTTGTTCCAAGTCTTTTCTGATTGTTTTTAACTCTTTATTCTTCCGTTTTAGGAAACAAGAAGAAGTAACTCAGTTTTCCAATAAAGTGTCTTTTTGCAGAGCTTAAGGTACATGGAGGTGGGAGTAGGTTAGAAGTTAATATTTTGTCCATTTGAAGGATTTAATAGGGTTTCACAAGTTGTGATGACTCTGTGACTGGGGTCAGAGTATCTCTAAACCTGGCTTTCCTGGTCAGAATCTAAAGTGGTTCAAAGGAGACAACATGAATACTCTTTGATGCTTGTTGGGACTGAAGGCTGGCCCATTTGATCCGCTCCTACAGGCTGAAGATAAAGCTGGTTCTGTTTCAAAGCTTGCAGAGAGAATCTGCTTTCCTCTTCCCGGCAACGACCAGCTCCTCCTCTAAAACAATGCTCATCGCGGCTCCGTGAAGTGTTATGACAGGCGTGATGGATGACACACTCTGGACGGCGACGTTCCTCCAGCTCGCTTTCATCTCCCCGGTATTGTTTAAGAAGAGCCCGTCACACGTCGGAGGTGTTGTTACGGATGTATCTACAGCGGTGGAAAATACAAACAGCCCCAGTGTTTTCCTTCAGCTGGATGGTTTCTAAACTCTGTGATCCAGTCACCATGTAAGGGCATGGCCCCGCCGTCTTCTGGACCCCAAACCCACCCCGAGTGCGTCTGCCGTCACACAGCTGTACATGTGAAACACAATGTGGCTGGGCGTAACAAATGCCACATGTTTACTGAGGATAAAGACCCGTCCGCTAAAGAGGTACAAGTGTTTTCAGAGCCGAGCTCTTCGCTGATTGAAAGCAGAGGTTCGGCGCTCCCGTCTTCTTCATGAGCGACACGACAACACTTGTCATTTTCACGTCCAGCGCCACCATTCAATCAATCAATCATCAATAAGCAGCAATCCAGCTGTGGCTAAGCCCCGCCCCCCAAAAGGAACCAATAGCGTTGAACTACAAACTGCCTAGACAATTGTTGTCAGCTCCATCATGACAAATGTGACATTTAAATCAAGAAATGTTGAGTTACCACTTTGCAAAATAACTAGGATTAAAAACAAATAAAGGAAAGTCTCAATGTGGGCAACCTGCTGCTTTACCTGGAGCTTTAAGACGAGGATGAAAACTACTAAAAAGTTCATTTGAAAGCTTTCAAGGTGTCCATATTATGCAGCTTTTCAACACTTTCACATGGTCTCGTTGGTCCACAAACGTATTCAAAGTTTATTACCCCAAATTCAGTTTTTCCTTGATTCTCCTGCATTTGAATATTAGATCATAGGAGCTGCATTCAGAATCTGCTGTGTCTGTGTGAGCTGGACTGGCTCCGTCCACACATGCCCATCATGGGAAGAGGAGGAAGTACTCCCTCTCCTGGTGCCATGTGCCAGAGCAGAGCTGCCTAATTGTGGGAGGAGTCAAAAGAAGGGCCTACCTTGATTGGGATTGGCTAAACACCCAATGACACTATATAGGGTTTGATTTCTGATTGGCTGGTTGGAGCAATACATTTTTTAAAAACTGAAACAAGCCAAGGGTTAGGGTTAGGGTGGGAGATGACAGACTTTTTTCACTTCTGGGGGTTATTCCAGGTATGTGGACGATTCTAACGGTTGGAAAACCTTTAGAAAGTGGATTTTGCATAATATGACCCCTTTAAAATGGCTAAAATGACAAACTAACTGCTGAAAAACACTGCTAAAACTGATTTAAAATAGCTGAACCAGGTGTGGTTGTAAAACTGAGCAATAATAGCTCAACATAGCTAAAACACTTAAAATAGCTAAAATCGACTCAAACCAGCCCAACGAAGTGTCAAATAAAGTTTTGATATTGAAGTCCTGGTTATGTTCAATGTTAAAAATTGTTGTCAAAGTAGATAAAAAAAAATAATTCTCGCAGTAGATAACAAAGTTTGGTCCATGCCTCATTTTCGAAGAAATTCACATGAATAGATTTCATTGGCACCAATAGTAGCAATCCAAAGAATTAAAAAAACCAAAAAAACATTATTAGAGGCTTTGAAAGTGGAAGTCAGATACGTGGTAATTCTCAAATATGTATCTTATAAAATACTACATTTCTCCTGTGTCAACAAACTTTGGCGCAAACATCCCGCTCCAGTTTGAATCGTCTTGCCAGTGTGTCTCGATTCCTTATTTGGAGCTGGCAGCCCCCAAACTGACCACTGCTGGCAGGCATTAGGGGGACTTGAAAGCCATACGGAGGCCGATGAGAACCATAACACCGGCTTATCAGTGTGTTCATGTGCGTGAGGCCCGGCTGGAGTGTGTGCAGCCGCCTGACACAGCGGGCTCTGGATTCCATCACTGCGTCTGTTCCACTCATCTTTGATGCAGTAAAGAAGAGCAGGCTCGCGCCGCATGTGTGTGATGTGGAGAGTGTGCAGCAGCAATTAGGAGCGCGACTGAAACTCGCTTTGAACCCTACATTAAGCTTTTCGGGGGCGGAGGGTCTTTCATGTGGCCCCACTGGTGATTCCTCCGTTCCGGTGGAGGTTCGCCAGGTTCATCGGGCTGTTTGGGACGCAGCCCGAGCTAAATGACAGCGCTGTGGCCAAGACCACTTTACCTGACACCGAGTCAAGACCAAGACCCAAGCGTTCCAAGACCAAGAACAACACCGAGACCTTCAGGAACCAAGTCCAAGTCAAAACCAAGACCAGGACATCACAAGACCAAGAATTTAAAGTTACTCTACCAGAAACAAATACCGCCCATAAAATTATCACTTCTACACAGAGAATAAACCAAAACATCGAAACAAGTCCATCCATTTCCAATTCCCACTTTCCCAAATCGATCACCAAAGTCGATATGTTTACAAACAAAACGGAATTTGACGGAAGTTTCCTGACTAACGTCATCTTTGGAAACCTGCCGCAAGGGTTTCTGGGATATCAAAGATGGCGCCGCAGCAGCTCCAGTGAAAATATCAACATTCGACTGAGGGTACATCCACACGACATTGGCCTTCTCTTAAAAAACTTCCGTCCACACCTCACTATAAACACGGCTCAACACGAGGCTTCTGGGCATGTAGTACACATGCCAGGCCTTGAGGGGCGCTGTGACTCACCAAACACAGCAAAAACACAGAAGAACACAGACCACATAGAAATTTAGAAGTAGAATCCTGCACATAAACACACAAACCATATGTGGAGTTGGACGGCACGAGCCGAGGTTTAAGGACCATGAAAATGTGGCCTTGAGAATGCTCAACAAAGACTAAAGCCTCGCTGAACCTCTTGGTATCAGGAAACTTTAGTTTCTTTTTCATGTACACTGAACCGTTTCTCTGTCATGCGCCCAAATACCACCAGTCGGCGCAACAGAGCAGTCAGACAACTCTCTGTCCAATCAGAAACTGACATTAAAAGACTGCACTGGCGCAGTGAACAAGTCGACGCTTTCGATATTAACCTGCAACACAACCTGCTGCGAGCTGCTGCTGCTAGCTGCTAGCTAGCCACGCTCAGGCTAGTCTGACATGTTGAAGAAAACGCAGCTCTTCACCGTGATGACCTCAAAGATCCCCTTCGCGTCACTTGTTGAAGCCTTAGAGGCTTCAGGAGGTTTCTGGAAGCGTCTGGATCCACGCTGCAGCTGCAATGCTAGATGCTAAATGCTAAATGCTAACCTCCAGAGAGCAAAGAGCCTCAAACTCGATTTAAAATCTGAGACGGTTGTTACAGACTGGGACTAAAGGCTTCAAATGGAGACAAAGCCACTTTCTCTTCATCCGTGTACATTTTAACCTGAATGAACCGAGAAGCAGTGAAGCCCCCCCCCCCCCCCCCCCCGTCTTTGACACACAGCTTCTCCAAACAATGGCAGGTGACATAATAATTGGGAGGTGGGGGGGACAACGTTATTTTCCATTCATGTACAGTACGAGGGCCCCCGGCCGGCCGCTAATGAGCGCCGGCCCCATTCTGGCCCGACGGGAACGAGAACTGCCCCCATTGTTCTGCTGTGGAATGAAGGACGGCGCAGCAGAAAGGCCTTCATTCAGCATCAGTCCGGTTTACAGCTCGCCGGCCCTCAAAGAGTCGGTATGACCCGCGAAGCTGTTCTCCATCGGAGGAGACGAGCAGAAATCCACAACAAACCTTTGGGATTTGAGCTGCCAGTTTGTGATCAAACCAGACGACAAAAGTGGATCTACTGATCTGACCTTTCCATCACTTCTGCAGTTTGCAGTGTTTTTCACACATTTCAAAGACAATGGCAGTAGATGATGTCAAGTTGCTCAAATATTTTACAAAAAACATAAATGGTGTGGATTGGAGTCACATTTTAACATGGTTACATAGAATCATACAGTTAAATACACATTATTCAGTATTTCTTGAAATATATACAGCATATATATATATATATATATATATATATATGGATGCATGTGGTGATATCATGTTTTAAATGTAATATGTCCCAAGTCATTTCTTGAACTGAGACAAGTATATTACAAAAAGTTCCATGTTATGACAGGAAGGTGAAAAGCGGCAATTTCACGATGTCTTACATTCAGTGACTGAAAAATAAATGATAAATCGAACCATAAACCGAGCAGGACTACATGAAGTAAAGTTTAAAGAGGGAAACTGAGGTCCTGTTTATACGGCAACGCTTCAAGTGAAAATGCTTTTTTCTTGTTTTTTTTACAAGGAAACTGCAGAAATGCTGAAAACAATGGCAGTTTTCATGTTGGGCCACTAGTGGGTGCTGTTTGTTTTAGTAATGTAATCACACACGACGAAGGTTTTTCGTTTCCACTCTAAAACGTGCTGAAGCATGACCCTCCTCGACCTGAAGAATCCAACATTGTCACATGTGAAACTTTTTGAGTTGGATTCTGAAATCTGAGCTCGGGCCCACAGATAAGAGCAGCATGAGGTCTGAGATCTCTGCAGGAGTGACACATGGTGGAATCACCCGGGGGGTGGGGGTGGGGGGGGGGGGGGGGGGGGGTCTTCCAATTTCACCCCTCGCCAGGGGGTCAAACAGCAGAGAAAGCACACAGCTTCAAACAAACGCAGGCAGCATGTGAGCTCTGTCTTCCACCTGCAACTCACATTAGCAGGGTCTTCTTTTCTCGCTCAGCACTCGATGGTCAGATGGAGTCTGGCGCCGAGAAGCCCCCATGTGAGCGGCAGTAACCCGCAGAGTGCACGAGCATTCCACATTAACTTCCAAAATGTGCGTCTTGAGCGGAGCCCCCGGGTGACATGGATGTGGTGTTGAGCGGCGGTCCGAGGACCAGCTGGCGGCCAAACTGGATGCAGGAGCGTCTCGGCGATGAAAAACACTGCTGCGCCGCGGTTTGCGTGGCGCAGAGAGAAATATCACGAAACCACTGTATGACTTTGGAAAAGCTTCGTGCAAATGTTGCGCAACGTCTTCAGATGTGTGAAGACGTGAACGGATCAAATCAGAGCCGGGTTGTTTTCTGGCCGGTTGTCAAGAGACACTCCAGTCGCATCAGTACCCTGAGGGCTTCGTCGTGCCGTTTTAGAAACGAGTTCACAGCCGCCTGATCTAAACCAGACCTAAAACCAGATAATTGTCCTGAAAATGGTCAAAACGATCCCCGACAGCCTGCGACTTCTCTTGTCCATGACAGGGTCAAAAACCGAGGTACACGCATCGGCTAGGGCTGGCGCCATTTGGCATAAAGAAAAGAAAACAACTATGATTTTATAAAGAAAAACTTGAGTTTCGATAAAAAATTTTTTTCTCAATGCTCTTAAAAATGACTGCAGACATCAGATATATTGTCAAAAGTTCAACGTCATTGCTGAGATTGTCCTCAGAGTTGTTACGCTTGAGTTGTGATTTAGAGTTGTTATGCATATAAACAACCGCAAAATTAAAAGTTAATGAGGCTCCGTCATTCAACAAATTCAAGCTTTAACCCAGGATTAAGCAAAAGTGCAACAGCAACTATGGAAACCCACAAGGAATGGTAGAACGGAACGCAAAAAATACAGAAAAATCCTTGGGGGGGGGGCTTGAATTTGCGAAATAAAAGTTGTTTTCAGCTACAAATTTGATAAATTAACTTAACCTGTAACTTTTCTAAAACGTTTCAACTCCATCTCCGTGGCAACGGGGAAAACAAAACTTCTGAAACGTTGATTTTTTTTTTTATTGTTCTGCACATGCTCAGAAGATGGAGAATCAGAACAATGTTTTCCTCCAGTGTCTTGGTTTCCATATTCCATATTCTCCTGGGACTCGGGAGTTTTATAGCGTGTTGTTCTCTGCTGCATGTGTGTGTGTGTGTGTGTGTGTGTGTGTGTGTGTGTGTGTGTGTGTGTGTGTGTGTGTGTGTGTGTGTGGTTTCTTTACTAAAACAAACAACAGTGCCGACTGGTGGCCCAACACACTAACTACATCGTTTTCAGCGTTTCTGCCATTTGCGTGTAAACGGACGTCGGTTTCAAAACGCTGCCATGTAAAGGTGAAACTTTTCTGTAAAAAAAAAAAATCACAAAAATTCTGTGTTTGTCACATAGTGCGCCCCTTAGTGGACAAATTGGGAACAGTAGTTACTTTTACAGAAAAGTCAGTAAATATTTCCTTTTTAAAATTTCCATACATGTAAAGGTTATCAAGGATTGTATATTTGACACCCACGAATAGGAAAAACAGCAGGAAGCAGATGTATCTGCTAATATTGAGATATATAAAACACTTTCAGATTGTTCTTGAGTAACCAGGCCTTAATTGTTGGCCAACCATAAATGAAACCCAAGAAGGAATTTAAAAGAATAAAGTGCCATTTCTGTTTTTTCCTTTGTGGGAAGGTTACGACTCCTTCCTGCTCTGCAACACAAATGCGATCCGAATCCCTCCAGGTGTTTACGTGGAGCGTTTTGACTCCATTCAGGCCTGTAAACGGATTTTAATTGGAATGTTATTGTCCACATAAACAGAGTAATGAGGATCTGGTCGACAGGCGGGGAGGGAACCTGCAGGCCATACGGGGGATGGGTCCCTGGTCGGACATTTTGATGTTTCATAACGGAACGAGGACGACGGCGAGCTCGCGACAGGCCACTGCTGTGGGTCCCCGAGAACGACCTCTGACCCCATCAGCTCACCGGAGCAGCCCAATGATATACGATGGGTCAAGATTATCTTTTGTAAAGTATGATTAGTTTCGCTGTCTGTATTTGCACATTTGTCCAAAGCTGGAAGAATACCGATCAAAGTCTTTGGTAAAAGCTGGATCACAGTCCATCATGAACACTTTAGGCAGTTATTGACTGAACACGACCGCCTGGCGTAAAAAAAATCTAATCTATACGAGTGATCACGGAAGTGAAACGACCAGTTTTTCCTGGAAACCTCGGCAAGAATAAAAACGTACGTTCTGGAAAACCATCAGTCACTTCATCTCTTTGACCAGTTTTAGAAGAAAAGTCCCATATTAGCCAAAGCATCTGAGAATGCCGTCCTCACTCTGTCTGCGAGCCAGCTGCTGAGGCGATAAGGGGAGGAATTTAAACACCCCCCCCCCCCTTCTATTTAAATGTAACTTTACTCTGGTTTTCCTGCCAGCCAGCCAGCTTCCTGTGTGTGAACGGCGCGTGGACGCAACACTGGATTTCTGTTCAACTGGCCCATTCAGCTTCTCCACGGAGTGAAAGTGTCAGCTGGTAAGTAATTGCAGACGAGGAAACGTTTCTCATTCAGTGGCGCTGCAGGAAGCATCAAACCACAACAGTCACGTGCAAAACTCACCGGTTTTTCATCATTAATCACACAGAAATGAGTCACGTCTTTGAGGATATCCATCTCTGATATCTGGTTCCAATCAATAATTCATGGCCTCAAACTAATGAATTAAAAACCGCGCGCACACACACACACACACACACACACACACACACACACACACACACACACACAGAACGGTACCAGGGCTGACCAATCAATCGGGCAATTTAATCAGTCAATTAGAGCCATTAGAGAACAATCGGCCAAATTTTGGTTTTTGATCGGATGTCACTATCCTTGATGTCATAAAAAAGTTACGTACTGACATTGATGAGTCACCCCAGCAGCAAAACATTTAATGGCCGACATATCGGCTATCAGAATATTTGAATCCTGAATGTCGGCATCAGCATCAGTCCAAAGCTGTCATGCCATAAACAAAAGGACAATGGAAGTTCACGGACATTCAACTATTAAACTACCAAGTACCGGGAGAATATTGACTGGGAGTCATGACACCACAGAGGAAGTATTGTTCTGATTGTCTCTACTGAGCGTGTGCAGAAGTGCTATTTGCAATGGCTGTGGTGCACATGAACAGTAGCAGCGTTCCAGAAAAGTTGCGTATTCCTCTGTCCACACGGAGTTTGAGGCTTGGTCGTCTGTCCACTGGAATGTCCGTGTTCCCCCACTGTTAATGTTTATGGCGTACCGTTCTCTGCTGCATGTGTGTGTGGTTTCATGACTAAAACAGACAACAGCACCCACTAGTGGCCCAACAGGAAAACTACATCTTTTCTGAGACGAAAACACAAAAAACAAATATTACAGGTTTAAATACAGCATGTTAAGAGTATAATATAACATGCTGACAAATACCAGAATAAGTCATTGCACCATCTGGCTGCTTGTTTAATATTCTAACTTTAGTAGAAAAGTATTATCAGTGTTTAAAAGAAAAAAAAAAAAAACTATAACAATGCAGTATTTTCCTCAAGTAATTTACCTGGTGAAGTCGTGCCGGCTGTAGATTTCAATTTAATTCAACTTTGAGCAGAACTTAACAGCAGATGTGACACTAAATGTGACTTTTAATGGCGAGCAGCACTAAGTGCTACAAAAACAAAAAGCTTTGTGTAGTTTGCGTGTGCGGCGGCGGCGGGACACACTAAATGCACCGCCACATCTCCAGGGAGGGACGTAGACGTGAGCTAACGTTCTCCTTCCTGCATTCCTCAGGGCCACGGCACACTCTGGGTGGTGGGGTGGTGGTGGTGGTGGTGGTGGTGGTGGGGGTTAATGGATACAGGTCGAAGGTCATTTCCTGTGCATTGATTAATTGATATTTGCCATATGGGGAGAGGGCGAACACGCCAGCAAGACAGCACAAAAGAAATCCTGTCATTGCATCATCATTTAGCAGGAACATAAAGTAGATTGAGTTTAATAGTTTTCAAATTCTGAAAAGGAATAAGACTCTCGACCGGGAGTTGGTTAGATGGAAGTTATTTAAAGTGAGGGATTTGGAGTTTGATGACGTGCATGCGTTAAAGAGGCTTCGACCGCCGATGAATAGAGCTTCATTCACTTGATCCTGACGCTCAGTTCATGGTGCCTCGTGTGCGATGATGGACCGGGTGGAAGCAGGACTTTAACAGGCCCCAGAGGCCTCGTCACAGGAAGTCTGGCCGTGTCCGCTCGCGCTCACACTTTAATGTTACTTTCCACTACGTATACTCTACATGCCCACACCACTGTGGATGCATTCACATTTCAACACACAAGTTTCGCGCAATATCATTCCATTGATAATCAAAAATATTCCTTGATTGATCTGGGAAAGGTTTGCAGGTATCAAAAAACGCCAAAAGTGCACTGAGGATTGCGTCTAACGTAGTAAAACAGCACACTGGGTGTAGCCCGTTAGTCTTTGTGAATATGGACTATAAGGAGGAGTTTAAACTAATAGATGTGCAACGCTCCGTGTGATTCACAATGTGTGAAAATCTTCATTTACGTCTGTTTTCATTGCATTTAAAAAGAAAGTGTAAGTGAAGCTCCGCCTTTAGAAGAGACGCTGTTGCCATTGTGGCCAGAGATATTTCGTCAGCTGGCTCGTCTCCACTTTTAGGCCCCGTTCACGCAACACTTCATGTGAAAATGTGTCGTTTCTGCGTTTCAAAATGCGTCGCGTTTACACAGGAACGTTTTGAAATCGATGTAGTTTTCACGTTAGGCCACAAGTAGGCAGTGCTGTTTGTTTTTGTAAGGAAACCACACACACATGCACTATAAACAATATAAACATTAATACTGTTAGTACACAGACATTCGGCCAAGGTGGATTGTCATCACGGTGACCATCAACTAGAGATACACAATAACTACCCTAACCGATGGTTATCGGCTCCATATTGGAAAAAAAAAATATTACACACATAAGTCCGATAATATCATTTTTGGCCGATAACAAGGTTCAATAATAAATAGCCAGCATTTCCTTGTTTCTGCTCATTTTCAGTGTGTTGTTTTGCCGTGACGCTGCTCCCTGCTGTTGTCGTGCAGTATTACATCATATTGATACATTGTCTCCTCATTATGTAAACATTGAATGCATTTTGTAATAACTTGTTACATATTGCAACAGTTATTACATAATGTAGGTGTTCCACTTTTCTTTTTTACGAAAATGTAATAATTTGGTATAATGTGTTATAAACTTCCTTTATCCATATACATGGTTGTATTTTTAATAATGAGCAAACATTTTAGTTCCTTAGTTGGACTAACATTATATGTCAGTCTTTGCTGTTGCTTTTACCCTCCTCCGATTATTTCTAAGTGCGTTGTTATTACATAATGAGATGAAAATTTACTACATTATGAGATATTGCACCATTATTACCTAATGCAGCGCGACAGGGGGTTTTCACCAACTTCCATGTTCGCCTTCCTTTGCCTCAGGTGTGTTTATGAACTCAAAAATGTTATTGACTATCGGTTCTAGCATCCGTTGTGAGAAGCAGGAAGTTATCGGTATCTGTGGGGAAAACAAAGTTACTGTGCATCTCTACGGTCAATTATAAGGCAAAAGAATATGGCCTGGGCGTCACGACACTCTGGAGGAAACGTTGTTCTATTGTCTCTACTGAGCATGTGCAGAAGAACTAGTTGCTATGGCCGCAGTGCGAATGTGCAGTAGCAGCGTTTCAGAAAAGAAGGTGAGTAAGTCGGATCATTTTATTCAGACAGTCTTACGGCTGATTTGTGGGTTTTGTGATTCAAAGCATTTGTGTTTTTATCTGTTTTCTAACCCGTTTTTAAACATGTTTTTACTGTAACACTGGGATTTGTTTGCCAAATGTAAAGCGCATTAGAAATAAAATGTATTATCATTATTAGGATTATTTTAAAAGTTGCATTTTCTCTAGTTTCCATGTCGGCGCACTTCCAAAAAGTTGCATGTTCAGTGTCTCCGAGCATCGTCGTCATGTGACAAGACAACCGAAACGCATGAAAAGTTTGCCGTTTTCATTCTCTGTGTTTTCCTCGAACCCGTCAGATCGTCTCTGGGAACGACTGCGGATCCTCGCCTCCACCGTCCGATTGGCCAAAACATCCCGGTGGAGCCGAACAGCGAGGAAACACCCGCTGCCGCCGACACACAAAAACCACCGGACAGTCCAAGTCCAATTCTGACGAGCTCAGATCAGACAAAGCTCTGACAGACGACCCAGAATCCTCTTCTGAGATCTCCGACCGGGAAACGCTCTTCTTTAGTAGTTCAAACCAAAATTGCAATCGGCGAGAGTAAACATGAAGTTTTCAACAAGTGGAGAAAGTGGGCACCGCATCCAGTGAATATAAAGGGGAATGTCTGTCATCTCTGTAGGCGTTCAGGGAGAAACATCTGCTCGGCTTTCTGGTGGTTTTCAACGCAGTTCCAGCTGTAATGGCCGTTTAAACAATGCATGAAAATCCATTTAAAAATACCCCAGACCTCCAGGCCTGGCGGACGGTCAACTCTGGCCTCTTGGCCTTGCAATAAATATAGATGGGAAAACCCGGGACACTGATTTTAGAAGAACCAGGATGGAGTCACGGTTCAGCTCCTGTTTACTTTAGGCATGTAAACCTCTGTACTTCTTCAACTATTTCAACAGAACTGGGTTCCATTAATTGGTGGCTGGTTCAGCTTCAGTGTACTGTAGTTTATTCACACAATGCACACCATGGTACACGATACACACCATGATACACGATACACACCATGGTACACGATACACACCATGGTACACGATACACACCATGGTACACAATACACACCATGATACACGATACACACCATGGTACACGATACACACCATGATACACGATACACACCATGGTACACAATACACACCATGATACACGATACACACCATGGTACACGATACACACCATGGTACACGATACACACAATACACACATCTGAGTTGTGTATTCATATACACATTCACATATGAGTTGTTCATATCAGTGTTTTTATAAGATGGTGCGTCGACGTAGCAGGAAAAATGTTCTTCACGGTTACGCAAGAGAGCAGGAGTGACCTTTCCAGGCACATGCTGACCAGGTGTTCACACACACACACGCACACGCACACGCACACACACACACACACACACACACACACACACACACACACACACACACACACACACACACACACACACACACACGACCCCGCCCTCTCATCTCATATTCGATTAGCAGAGTCAAAGGAGGATGCAGACCTGACGCTGTGTGTGTGTGTGTGTGTGTGTGTGTGTGTGTGTGTGTGTGTGTGTGTGTCTGTGTGTGTGTGTGTGTGTGTGTGTGTGTGTGTGTGTGTGTGTGTGTGTGTGTGTGTGTGTGTGTGTGTGTGTGTGTGTGTGTGTGTGTGTGTGTGTGTGTGTGTGTGTGTGATTGGAAATAATTTAATGAGGCCCACATGTGGCGTCACGGAACAAAGAACGGGGTAAAAGACGATGAGCAAACGCAGAGTTTCCACCGCCGTCGCTCAGGTGTGTGAAGTAAAGAGCTCAGGGCGTCGAACGCTGGAGGACGTGTACGTCTTTAGGTAACGTCAGGAGAACGCTTCCTCTTTCCGTTCACATGATTTGTAAGTGAAAATGCAGAGCTTTTATTGCGGTTCGGGGGTCGCACGGGAGACACTGAAAACCTTTTGGAAATGGTGACACTATTTGAAAACGCTCTGAAGACTATGTGAAGACGGCGGAAACGCTGCTACGGCGCCCCACAACCGTATTAAATAGTTCTGCACGTGTGCAGGTACATCAACAACAACAATAGTTGCAGATTTCTTTAGACTTTCAGGCTCCATTTATATGAGGTTTATCTAGTGAAAATAAAAACTTTTGTTACTGAAAAAGCAACATTTTTGAAAATGAGAGGAAAAACGCATCTTCTCTTTAACGTTGCTACTGCGCATGTGCACTACAGATGTAGTCACTAGTTCTTCTGCACACGCTCAGTAGCTGGACAATAAGAACAATGCAGTTGTGTCATGACTCCCAGTCCATATTCTCCTGGGACTTGGTACTTTTATTTTGACAGTCACCGTAATAACAATCCATCTTGGTGGTCTGTCCACTAGAATGCTGGTGTTCTCCCGTTGTTAATGTTTAGAGCAACAGCGCCAACTTACATGCTAATAACTACATCGTTTTCAGTGTTTCGGTTTAAAAGCGTATCAACATGTAAACGCAAAACTTTTCTGAGATGAAAAATTATGCATTTTCTCTTGAAACGTTGTGTAAACAAGTCCTCAATGAACCTGTAAATAAACACGACCGTCCTGTTGCATGTCTGACACTTCATTGTTATGCATATGTATCCAGGTTGCATATTATACTAGAGCTACACTCGGTAGAGCGCAGACCTTCGGCGACGCCACATTTGTTTACGGACCCGAGTTAGCATCGCTAGAATGATAACATAACCTTCTCGGCCAACTTTCGTTGGCGAAGGTAACAAGGCCGTATACGATGGACACCAGAGCACCAATCCTGGTCCTGGAAGTTCACCATCCAGCAGGTTTCCAGTGGCATCACACCTGAATGTAATGCAGGACGGTGGCACTTCAGGACCACAGCTGGACGTCCAGATGTTGACCAAGAAACGACTGTCGTGTGAGGAAGAAGTGACGAGTATCTACTGACCGAGTCTCATCGATGGTTTCATCTGCTTTATCTCCTGGGGACTGTAAATGTCTAAAGTGGGTGTAAAAGATGGATAGGTGGTTGGTAGAAACCCTAAAAATACAAGCACTGGTCACTGGTGCACAAGCAGAGACTATAAATTGCACGAATGCTAAACGTCGGCCTGCAGAAACCGTCACCAAACCACGACCATCCAGCTGTAGTCCACAAACACGGGCAGGCCCTTGACTTCTTTGTCCCACATCCTCGAATAGATCGACTCGTACCGCATCCCGACCCGGTTCATACCGCCGTCACCACCGCCATACTGCCTGATCTGCTGCATTACATTTGTTAATATTGTTGTTTACCTGTTGATGCTGGACGACACAGGCCTTATTGACACATAACTTTCTTTGCGTTTTGGCTATTCGTTCACACGACGAGTCAATGTTGCTCAAGGACACTTTTACAGGGGGGAATTGGAGGAATCGAACCCGCAATCAACATCTCGGCCACATCCGCCTCAGACAGTGAAGTTCTGGGTGACTTGGAGGGCGTAACTGCCCCTTTAATTTCCAGGCCTCCTCCTCTAACGAGCTGAGTCATGACATTCCCTGTGGTCGGCGGATGTGCAACAAACAAACAAACAAACAAATAAACAAACAGCTGCAGTCGGTCAAAGTGCAAAGAAAAATCGACTTCTTCGTTTTCAGCGAGTGTGAGCGAGCGGAGTTGGCGGCGAGCGTCTCTCGGAGGAGGATAATAAACGTACATGTTATGATAAAGGCGGCTTGGAGACGGCGCTGAGGAAATGAGCAGAAAATGTAATTACGCCGGAATGGTTCCCTCTTCGTTTCCAGTACGGCGATGGCCACGAGGCACAGACGGTATCTCAGCGCACGGCCGTGAAGGGATCCGATTGTTGGTGGAACTCTTGTGTTTTTAATAACTGTGAGAGAAACTAAAAGATCATTTATCACACTAACAAGAGCGGTGGTGCCGTCGTTTTTCTTTTTTCTTTTTTCTTTCACCCGTCTCTTTCATTAGACTACAAGCAGATTATGTCAGAGCTTAGTTTACCGCTGAGTGAGCTCCGACCGGGACAAAACGGACAGTTTCACATAATCTCAAGCACAAATAAACTAAATAACACGGAGGCGCTTGTGAAATGACGAGTCGAAGAGTTTAAACATGCATAAAAGAGACGCTTGACTACGATCCTGCGTTAACAAATGACACGACAGATGGTGTTTTCACTTTGTGTGCGTTTCGCCGGTCACTTACTGAACTTATCAACACAAGTGACAAACACATGTTTTCATTAAGCCCCGAGAATGAATCAAGTGAAAATGCGTCGTTTTCGCATATACACGGCCACGTTTTTAAATCCATGTCTGTTTACACGGCAACGGCAGAAACAACAAAAAACGATGTAGTTAGTATGCCAGGCCACGAGTCGGCGCTGTTGTTTGTTACCGAGTTGGCCGGGAATGCAATGTTTTCGTTTGCGTGTATTAATTTATTGGTTTCTATGTATGTATTTTAGTAACGGTTCACAAATAATACTCAATCGAATCGCATGAAACCCTCAGGGATGATTTGTCATCATCCAAGTACCAATCCATTAGATTTTGTGGCGTTAACGGCGAACCGTTTCCGAATAAATCCCCAAAAACTGCAAATAAAATTTCCCATACAAAGGGAATGAGAGTGGCACCTCATGGAGGAGATCAAAAGAGATCAGCGTCTGTTGCCATGGAGACGCCCCCTGCTCAGTGTTTCACACAGTGATGCTCCTTGACAGGTCAGTTAGCGTCGATATGAGCTAATGGCTAACATGTTAGCTAACTCGGCTCCGCAAACAAATGTGGCGTTGGCGAAAGTCTGTGCTCTACCGAGTGTAGATCTAGTTTTCGTGATAAAACCACACAAAGAGAAGAATGTATAGGTAGAAAATTGTAAAAACAATTCAAAGAAAAATTGATTTTTAAACTAATTCCTTAAGAGTAGCAGACAAAACACGACACTGAGACCCGAGCTGAGATACCGATGACGCTGCCATGAAAGCTACCAAACTAGCATTAGCCTCAAAGCCATGCTATCAGCGTGAGTTTGTAAAATTACCAACGATGCAACAGTTATAGGAGACGTTATTTTCACTGTATTTTGCACCAAAACGTTTCACTAAAATTGGCTTTATGCTGATATTGTTGTAACTTTTGGGAGTAATTATTTGGTTTTGTGAAATTATATACATTTTCATCACGTATAGTCTGACCACTACAAATATTATGACACTATTTCACCACTCAAGATGAATATTTGACGCCCCTGTTATGGAAGCATGATTCATAGTTGTGCACATCCCGACTGCATCTAGTTTGGTTTTGTATACCAAAAAAAAACAAAAAAAACATCTGTATTTTACGTTGCCATCTGAGGACGAAATTCAGCTGCTTTTCGTCGTCGTTCCAGGCTGAACAAACAGAACATCCCCCCCCCTCCGACCCCGACGGCTCGACAACGACTCCGCCGGCCTGAAGGCCGAGAAATCCAGCCCCGCGAGCTGCACTTTAATCATGTGCTCAACTAAAGTATAATTAGGTTTGCGGGACTCGGGCCCTTGTCTGCTCGCAGTGGACACGCAAAGAAAAAACTGGGGGGGAAAAAAAAAAAAAAGGGGCTCCTTCCCCCTTCTCCTCCTCCTCCTCCTCCTCCTCCTCCTCCTCCTCCTCTTCCTCCTCCCGCTTTGTGGACTCTAATTGGTTCCAGATGCATTCTCTCACGGCGAGCCTCCGCCACCGGATCGCAACATGAAAGCTGCAGAGGAGAGAAGTTTTCGCGAAGCTTGGCAGAGGAGGACAAAAAAAATGTACGGAATTTGTAGAAGAAGCTGACCCCCCATCCTCCCTCCACCACCTCCACCACCACCACCACCACCACATGGCGCTGTTCATCACACCTACGGCAGGTTTCAGGAGACGATGTGGAACCCGAACAAGAGCCTACCATGTTCCAGACAGATGTGTCAGGAAGAAAAGAAGAAGAAAAAAAAACTAGCTACACAAAATGATATTTAACCAGAGCAAATCCACATCCGGCACCCATGTGCAGCGGCACATCAAAGAGCGACCGGGCAGCATGTTAGAGCGATTTATAACCCGGCCGGCGGAGCCGCTCGTCCAGGAAAACAGTGAGGAGGAGGAGGAGGAGGAGGAGGAGGAGGAGGAGGACAGCTGAAAGGGTCTCAAAACGTCGTCAAAAGGCTGAGAAAAGTAACGGCGGGGCGCAAAGTGGCAAAGCGCCGTGTTGACTCAGGACAATTAACACACACACACACACACACACACACTCCTAACACACACGCCTCAATGTTTGACCTGCTGCATTCATTGGTTAGCACCCCGACAAGATAACACACTCCTCATTCACTCCCCACAGCCAGACTCCACTCGGAAAACAAAGAGATTTCAGCTCCTCGTACGTCAAAGCGTCACCTTTAAATATCACCATTAAATATCACGATGCGTTCTTAATTACAAGAGCAACCAGAGATTTCCGAAAACACACATCCATCAGTGGTGAAAATCTGTCAAGTAGTTTTGACGTAATCCTAAAAAGCCTATAAAATATAATCCTCATCCACGATCCATCTTCCATCTGGCCCAACATCTATCTGAGGAGACGATTTCAACAAACTCCGTGCAGTAGTTTTGACGTAATCTTGCTAAACAGACGTGCAAATATACGCCGATGATTTTATTACGTCCTTATACGGAATAATGAAAATAACGCTTCTCATTGAGGGAGCGAGACACGACGACGTCTTCCAGGTGAATATTCAAAACTCCCGTTGTGTTTTGCGGGTCGGTTCGCGTGGTCACGGTGCTCGGAGCCGCGAAAGACGCAACTTTTTGAAAACGCTGCTACGGCACAGGAGCACTACGTAGTAAATAGTTCTGCACATGCTTGGTCGTCGGTCCACTAGAACGTCCTTGTTCTCCCATAGTTTATGTTTACAGAGCGTTGTTCTCTGCTGCACGTGTGTGTGGTTTCATTACAGAAAAGACTAACAGCGCCAACTGGTGGCCCGGCATGCCAACTACACCATCGTCCAGCGTTTCCGCCGTTTAGTTTTCAAAACGTTGCCGTGTAAACACGAAACTTTTCTGAAACAAAGACGCAAAAACAATGGCCTTCATGCTGCACGCAATGCTTTATTTCTTATTGACGGCCTTGTATTTATACCTTTTTGCACCATTTGACGATTTGATTGATTTATATTGCTTATTTCCTACATTTATTCTCATATTGTGTGTTTTGTATTTGATTAAATTAGATAAAAATGTATTAATCCCACATGGGGAAATTCTCCACATTGCAGAATTAGTAAAAGATAGTGAGGCTAGTGGCACACAAGAGAATAGTGTATGCATATATAAGCACATAATCATATAAATATATGTATTTTCACACATAGAGGTACAGGAGACCCAGATGGGTGAAAAATACACATAGTTCTACACATATTTACCATATTCAGTGTTCAACTTGTATTGTTATTAACATTATTGCTGTGTATTAATGTTTATTATTGTGAACTTTGTTGTTTCCGTCTGGAACGGGTAGTAAAAACATTTCATTGCCCATTATATATGTGTATAATTGTGTCTATGACAAATAAAGGTCTTGATTCTCTTGATTGGGGGAGGGAGACACTCAGACTGCCAGATTTTGTGTATTTCATTCAAGATTTCTTTATTAAATGTGATTATTTTGGCCATGTTAACGCTTATAGCATGAACTCCTGCAGTATTTCATCTTTACAAAAGAAAAAACACCATTATAATAAATCATCTGCATCAATATTTTTTCAGCTTTTTTTCCCCCATAAAACACTTAACTTAAACAATAAACATTCAATAATTTTTAGGATTTATTTATCTATCTCTCTTGTTTTCATTTTTTTGTGTACGTTTTCTCATCATCAACCTCCTACAACATACTTATATGATGGAAATACTAGACAATAATCAAATAATTCTGAATGGAGGATTGAGCTCTAACAGTAGTTATCAGCTTGGATATGTCAAAGATCAGCTACTGAACTGATATGATCACATTTCTACTTTTTATTAATTGCCAGAGACAGTCTTTTATCCTCTTCATGGCTAAAAATGTACAAAAACCTCGAGAAAATCCTGACACAATCACCAACAAAGTGTTATTCTCTTAGTCGTGTCCTTTATTTTATGCAAAATATTAAACTTTTCAGTTGTTATTGGGATCAAAACTCCCCAATGCCTAAACTGGCATTAAAAAGGTTAAAACCCTGCAAAGATAAATAAGAAATATTGATGTGTGATGACTGAATTGCAGTTTTGGGTAGCCAGAAAAGGAAAAGGTGCAAAATGCATTGAGAGGGCTGAAGATGAGAAAAATATATAAACAGTAAGTCCTGCAAAATGTCATACACGGCCGTAATGATCAAAACAATTTAAGAAATGTTGTTGTTTGTTTAAAAGGCCTGTTAATAGTGTGTGCATTGTTTTCTTCATTCTAATAATAACAGTTGTTAAGAGAGATTTGCACCAGGAAACGTGAAATAGATTATTAATTCTTATATTTTCAGGACGATCTTTCATGCCGTATTGTAGAACAAGTTGTACAGATTTGTACTGAATTGAAAATGTTATTCCAAAAGTTGTGCGTAGTGCTATGTGAGTGGAAAATCTTAAAATGCGCAGTATTATCACGGAGTCTGGTGGGAAATCGCAATAACGGTCCTCTGATTTTCTTTCTCCCCCCGTTCCTCTATATCCGCTGCTTCCTTCCTCCAACCCCCTGCTATTTCACACACATGCAAACAGTCGACTTTCAAAACTAAAACAACATCTTCAGCAGCCATTAGTTTAAAGAAACTTGTGTTAAAGGATCGTTTTTTTGTCCGTTTGGTTCAAAAACTTCAAATAGTTTCTTCATACTTGTCCGACACGGCGCGTCATTCTGAACAGACTCCAGCTTTTCAGCCAACATACGCACTTAAAACTCATTCTAAAGTCACGTTTTGAGTCTGGGAGACATCAAGAGAGTGTTAAAGCTCCTTATACGGATATAAAGTTAAACTTTTCCTCAAGTCTTTGCACCGTTATTCCCAGAATAATCGCTGCTGGACGCTCCGCGGTGGGCGGTAGCTCCTCATCTCAAGTCACTGAATAGTTTTGGTTTTATAACAAGCAAATATACAGAAAAAAAACCTAAAACATAGTCACTTCCTGGAGATTCGACGTGAACGAATTTTAAAGAAAGCGTACCGACTTCGTTACAGCTCAGTTTGTAATGATCGGAGCGGTGAAAGTTTGTGAAAATGGCAAGAAGTGTTAAAATCTTGAGTTTTCTGGCGGAAGTTTTGCGTGAAGCGTAACGCGCGTCGCTGCCAGCTGTCAGTGGATCAACAAGTGAGGACAGTTTTTAAAAAACTGCTGGTTTCTTGGACTGGGAGCTGAAGTCGGAGTTATGGAGGAGAAAACATCACACACACTTTTTAAACACACACACACACACACTCACCCTGAGCGCGCAGCGGCTGGCTGCACAAGATGACGGCGAGGAGGAAAGTGATTATCTGGAAACACACACGCATCTTATTGCAATCCTAAAGTGCATCGTGGACGAGAAGACTTGGGAAACAGTGTGGCTGAGACATGCTGCTCCATGGATCCCTGGAAAGTCTGTTTCTCTCTCCCTCCCTGCGCCTCCTCCGCAGACCCCGGCGATACGCACGGAGGGCGCGCGCAGTACGCATGCGCACAGCCGGATCCCACTCAGCTGGAAAACACACGTTTTATGAATCTCATGATTCAAGTGAAACTTTAAAAGATAGTATAAATATATTGACTGTCTTTTGTTTTGAAAGACGTCAGAATTCATTTCTAATTAAAAATGCATTAACACACACGTGCAAATATATTATAGCCTATAAATTAACAGAAACTTTGACATATATACAGACACATGTACTTATAAAAATAGACATAAGTAAAAAGATATATAAACGTAGACATATACACATATATATGTGGACTTATAATCATACAATTTATTAAAATTAAGGACATTAATAATTTAAATACATTCATATACAAGTAGATATATGGAAACAGATAAATATATACAGGAAGACACATGTACATGATTTTGGTACACACGTAAACATATTTAGTTAGAAACATAGACATATATAAGTGGACATTGACATATATAAGTGGACACGGATGTATTAAGTAGATGCATAGAAATAGACATATAAACATGTACGTATCTACTTATATATGTTTGTGTCTACTTATATTTACTTAAACTATAAATAGACAGACAAATGTAATTACACACATAATCATCCATCCATCCATCCATCAACATATATCCGTATATAATTAGACATATACAAGTAGACGTATAGTCATATATAATATAAACATATATAAGTAGACACAGAAACAGATACATGTGAACATATTGACATATCACGTAGACGTGTCATCACTAAATACATACACAGATATATTCAAATAGAGACATTAACATACATAGGTAAAGTAGACATATTAAGGTATATAAGTAGATAAACAGAATGGATGACATATATAGACATAAACAAATAGAGACACTGACATACATAAGGAAAGACATAAACATATTTAGACACTCCGACATGTAAAAGTAAATATATAAACATATATAAGTAGAACACTGACATATACAAGTACACATATAAGCTTATATAAATGGACACATAAACATAATTTGTGTGTGAATGTGTGTGAATGGATGAATGTGATGAATCATGTAAAGCGCTTTGGGACTACAATCTGATAAGTACATTTTATTTGCAGGTTAAAGTTAAAATGTACTTTCAATCGAAATTTAGTGTTTTATGCCAAAGAAATATATATTTGAATGTAGAGAAATCAAAAGCTAATATATTGGTTGGTCATAAAACTGCGAGCGACATGGCGAATATTTAATTCCCATTATTGCCATCAGTTCCTTCTTCTTATGAAGCATTTAAAAGATAACAATGTCCAAATAGGCCACGTGGTTCGTCTTGCTCCACATTGTCCCGGCTGAATGGGGGAAAATGACCGTTGATTGAAGACGTATGTCTGTAGTGGACCTGTGGTCCGTCCGTCCGCCGAGCAGCAGGAAGTGTTGCTTTCCGCGGCGGCCCCCCCGGCCGGTCCCCTCATTGTCCCCGTTAATGCCCGTGTCAACAGGGCCGGCCGGCTTTTTGTGCCACGCAGCCGTCAAACAGCAGGGAAATGTCTGTCCTGGGGGAGACTCCCTCTTTTGTCCGGGGTCGGAGGTCAGGAGCGAGGAGGATGTCGGAGGCTGCAGTCAGCAGTTTGGCCCCCATGGGGAAGGGGGGGTCACTGGCGGCAGCCATGTGTTCATACAGATGTACTGAGGTCCAGAGGAAGAGAGAGAGAGAGAGTCAGTCCGTTTGACTCAGACCTCGTTCTCTAAACATTAACAGCGGGAGAACGCAGACATTTAGTGGACAGACTGCCAAGGTGCTTTGTTATTACTGTGACTGTCAAAATAGAAGTACCGAGTCCCAGGAGAACATAGACGGGGAGTCCTGACACGACGGAGGAAAACATTGTTCTTATCGTCCCTCTACTGAGCATGTGCAGAACAACCGGTTGCTATGGCCGTGGTGCACATCTGCAGTAGCAGCGTTTCAGAAAAGTTGCATTTCCTCCCCCGTTTCCATGGAGAAGGAGTGTTTTCATAAAGTTTCATTTTCAGTGGCTACGAGCACCGTTTCCTGTTCTCACTTGAAGACAGTTGGACTGTTTGCTTGTCGTCTCCCTCGGTTCGTTCCCTGAAATGAACGATGACAAAGGCCGACTGATGTTGCCCCTTTCTCTCCTCAGAAAAGCCCCGGGGGGGCTTCACGACTGCCCTCCTCGGTCTCCACATGCTGTAATTCTCAGCTCCCTACTGAGCATGTGCAGAAGAACTCCTCACTACGGCCGCGGTGCGCGTGAGCATTTGTAGCATTTTCAAAAAGTGGCTTTTTCAGTGGCTCTGAGCACCGACGTAAAGACGGCAAGTTTAAGGATTTCACTTCAAAAAGTCGTGTGAACAGATCCTGAGAGCTGTGTAAAGAATCCACGCTCAGAACGACACTCAGAGAACGTCGTTACACCCAAAGGCCTCTACGATAACTCTGGATTTTCTCTTATCGAGGTAACTTCAAGGATTAACCCTGGGGTTTTCATACTGCCCAATGCAACAATAGTGTGGAAGAATGAAGGAAGAATAAAGAAGAATAAAGAAGAATAAAGAAGAATAAAGAAGAATAAAGAAAAATAAAGAGGAATAAAGAAGAATAAAGAAGAAAAAAGTGGAATAAAGAGGAATAAAGAAAAAATAAGAATAGAGGAAAAAAGAGGAATAAAGAAAAATAAAGAGGAATTAAAAATAATAAAGAGGAATAAAGAAGAATAAAGAGGAAAAAAAGAGGAATAAAGAAGAATAAAGAGGAATAAAGAAGAAATAATAAGAATAAAGAGGAATAAAGAGATATAAATAAAAATAAATAGGAATACAGAAGAATAAAGAAGAATAAAGAGAAATAAAGAAGAATAAAGAATGAAAAAGAGAAATAAAGAGGAATAAAGAAGAATAAAGAATGAAAAAGAGAAATAAAGAGGAATAAAGAAGAATAAAGAAGAAATAATAAGAATAAAGAGGAATAAAGAGATATAAATAAAAATAAATAGGAATACAGAAGAATAAAGAAGAATAAAGAGAAATAAAGAAGAATAAAGAGAAATAAAGAAGAATAAAGAAGAATAAAGAGAAATAAAGAAGAATAAAGAGAAATAAAGAAGAATAAAGAAGAATAAAAAAAAGAATAAAGAAGAATAAAGAAGAATAAAGAAGAATAAAGCATCTGTTGAAGGAGCTGGCCGGCCATCAGCCTCCAGCAGGAGCCTGGAGGACGGAGGCTCCATCCATCACCGACCGGCCAGCTGAGTCCGGCTGCGACACAAAGCTCCATTGTGGAGGTGGAGCAGCGAGACACCAGGAGGAATCCTCTCTTGTTGTTTCCCATCAGGCCTGCCGCTGTCGGCGCCCAGCAGATGTTTGACAGCATGTCTGCTGCTCCGGGGGGGAACAGAAAGTACTCTGGAGAGTACTCTGGGTGACGATACTGAGGAGAGTACTCTGGGTGACGATACCAAGGAGTGTACTCTGGGTGACGATACCGAGGAGAGTACTCTGGGTGACGATACTGAGGAGAGTACTCTGGGTGACGATACCAAGGAGTGTACTCTGGGTGACGATACCGAGGAGAGTACTCTGGGTGACGATACTGAGGAGAGTACTCTGGGTGACGATACCGAGGAGAGTACTCTGGGTGACGATACTGAGGAGAGTACTCTGGGTGACGATACCGAGGAAGATTTGATACCGTTGATTTAAAGATCATTTATCTTATCTTGGTCAGTAAAAAGCTATTTTGGTTTCACTGTTTTTTGTTATTTTTTGTAATTTTTCTTTATTTTGTTTTGTTCAATTATTTTTATCACCATTATCACTATGACCACTTTGACCTGACGTCACTATTCCTGGTGTTTTTGTTTGTATTTTTCCCTTTTTCTCAGGTATCTTCTGTCCCTTTTGAAATGAGTGTTATCTTGTTTAAATGTATTTTATATGTCTATGTTATGGACCTCTATGAAGCGAAGCAACACAAATTTAAATGTATAAAACAGAAGAAATACCAACTTTCCACCTTTCACCATTTCCAAAATAAAACGACGACCAAGTTGGATTGTTATCACGGCGACTGTCAAAATAAAAGTGCCAAGTCCCAGGACAATATAGAGTGGGAATCGTGACACGATGGAGGAAAACATTGTTCTTAGCTACTGAGCATGTGCAGAACAGTTATTTACTACGGTCATGTGCCGTAGCAGCAGCTCAGAAAAGTTAAATTTTTTTCCCCCCTGTGTTTCCATGGAGACAGAACATTTTCAAAAAGTTCAGTGGCTCCGGGCATTGTCGTAGTATGTAACATTTTAACATGAAGTCATTGGAAATGATGGTCTGATGTGTGGCAAAGGGTAGCAGAGGAGGGGGAGGGGGGGGGGGGGGGGGGGGGGGATGGAGGGAGGGACGGACAGAGGGACGGAGGGAGGCAGGGAGGGATCACCGTCATACTCACCACTTAAACCAAAGAGACATTAAATATAATATATTTATAAACACGATGCAGAACAGCTGAAAACCTGAACCTGGCCTGTTGAGGCTGAACGCTCTTCATCGCTGAATGCTCTTCATCACGGAACACTCTTCATCACGACACCTTCCACACTAACCGTCCCCCACTGTGACGAGTGAAGGCTTGTCTGGGTCTAAATGTTTCACACTCCCCCCAAAAACACAAACACACACACACACACACACACACACACACACACACACACACACACACACACACACACACACACACACACACACACACACACACACACACACACACACACACACACACACACACGTGGACTCAGGTACAGTTGGGTGTCAGCCATGATGGATGACAACAGGAACATATGGTTTCCTATTATTACCCCCCCCCCCCCCCCCCCCCCCCCCCCCCCCCCCCCCCCCCCCCACACACACACACACACACACACACACACACTCTACCCACCCCCCCATGCACATGTCTGCCCAGGGAAGAGTGGAGAAGGACGACATGAGCCAGCTGTGGTCCTCCAGTGTTTCCACTCGGATGGAGACCAAACGTCACCACACAAACACTCACAGGTACGTGCATCAATAGTCCAAAGCATTAATAGTCCAAAGCATTAATAGTCCAAAGCATCAATAGTCCAAAGCATCAATAGTGCAAAGCATTAATAGTCCAAAGCATTAATAGTCCAAAGCATTAATAGTCCAAAGCGCCAGAGAGGGAGGCTAAGGAGTCTTTCAATCACTGTTTCCTCCACAGCGTAGGAATCGTGTTCAAAGCAAATGATTGACAGACCATAATAAAAACAAACAGGATTTGTCTGTTATGCATGTAGTTCTCCTGTTAGGCCACTAGTGGGTGTTGTTTTTATGAATTAAAACCACCTCTGCATGCACGCAGTGAACAGTGAAGCGCCTTGTCACTTTTCCTTGTTTTGGAGGACTCAGTGTCTGTTTGTAAGGAATAAAAAGTGTCTCCTCATGTCATCCAGTAAATGAAAAGTGAACTAGGCGGAGCACTTGGTAGAGGGCAGACCTCCAACGCCACCGTCCAACGCTATGGTTACATGATGACGTCCTGTTGGTTCCCATTCTTTTGTGTTACCTTGAACGCACCGTGAGAGCGAGTTGGCCTGCGATTGGCCGAGAGTGGGGAAGGGGAATTAGCAGTGTGCCAGCAGACGGCTACGGCAAGCTGAGGCACTCCAGTGCGTCTCCATGGCAACAGACGCCGACGTTCGAGGAAGCCGGTCACCAGTTAACTGGGAAACCGGTTAATCCGAAACACCGGATCGAGGGAGGAACCACGAAAGTACCTGGTCGTGGGACTGACACGTACTTTTCCAGGCAGTGTTTCAGCTTCCTGAGCAGGTACTCCACTTGGTGACAGCAGGTGTTTCACATCAGCAGTCAGACGGGCAGCTGTGACGTCGTCATTATCGGAGGCGCTCCCCATCATCAGGCCTCAAGAAACAAACACAAACAAACAAAAAAACATCCCGGTTTCATGAAAGGCTTCCAAAGATTCAAACCACATTTTACACTAACGGAGACCAGGGACACAGCGGGCCTCTCTTTGTGTTTCTCCTCAGCTGAACGTCAGCTGCGAGGAGAAAAAAACAACAAAATAAAAGTCTTGTTTTCGCTGCTTTTCCTTTTCAAGAGTGAAGCAATCAGAGGCTGTTTGATCTGCGCTGCCCGCCGAGAATCGCTGCTCTTTCCATGAAGGTTTCCTTTTAAACACGTTCAGTTTAAAAAAAGTTAAACACGTTTAAATCCGCTTCTTGAAGCCAAAAGAATGACTCTAATTATGACATGGTCATATTATGACGGGTGTGTGGACGGAGAGGCTCAGTGGGACTGAACCTGTAGAAGGGCCGGATGACTTGAGGCCCCGTTCACACGACAGCGTTTTCAAAAAGAAAACGGAAAACTTTTGTAGCATTTTGGGTGTTTGTTTCCATGACGGTGGCGCTCGCAGCCACTGGAAAGGCAACCTTTTGAAAACGACTCTCGAGAAGGAACTTTCTGAAAATGCTCCGCCTCCATGGAAACGAGGGGGAAAGTGCAACTTTTTGAGAATGCTTCGACTCAGCCTCCAGAGAAACGGAGTAAAATGCAACTTTTTGAAAACACATATTTTTGAAAACACCCAGACTCCCTCTCCATCTCCGTGGAAATGGGGGAAATGCAACTTTTTTAAAAATGCTCTGACTCTGTCTCTGTGGAAACTGGGGGAAACACAACTTTTCGGAAACTTTCTGACTCCGTCTCCATGGAAATGGGGGGAAAATACAACTTTTGGAAAAGGCGCCGATTGTCTCCAAGGAAACAGCGAAAAATGCGACTTTTTAAAAATATCTCAATTCCCTCTCAATCGCTGTGAAAATGGGGGTGAATGCAGCTTTTTGAAAATGCAACTTTTTGAAAATGGACCATCTCTGTTTCTGTGGAAATGGAAGGACACACAGCTTTTTGAAAACTTTCTGACTCTGTGTCCGTGGAAACGGGAGAACAACACAGCTTTTTGAAAATGCTTCGACTCAGTCTCCATGGAAACAGAAGAAAACGCAACTTTTTGAAAACACACACTTTTGAAAAAACCAAGACTTCCTCTCCATCTCCGTGGAAATGGGGGAAACGCAACTTTTTGAAAATCCTCTGACTCTGTCCCTATGGAAACTGGGAGAAACACAACTATTCGGAAACTTTCTGACTTTGCCTCCATGGAAATGGGGGGGAAATACAACTTTTGGAAAAGGCTCCGACTGTCTCCATGGAAAAGGAGTAAAACGCGACTTTTTGAAAAAACCCCATCTCCCTCTCCATCTCCACGGAAATAAGGGAAATGCAACTTTCTGACTTTGTCTCCATGGAAACTTTTCTAAAATAGTGCTACTTTGGTGGACAGATGCAGGAGGAACCTTAAAACTACAGGATTCAGAGAATTAAAGGTAAACTAGATCATCACAGCTGCAGGAACCCGCCAAACATTCAGGTTGTTCTAAACACAGATTGGACTCGTGGAGGCCAACATCTGTTAGTGTGTGTGTGTGTGTGTGTGTGTGTGTGTGTGTGTGTGTGTGTGTGTGTGTGTGCGCGCGCTTCATATTCTTAATAAATACCTTTGTACGCGTGCGCGCAGCACTTCAAAACAGCAATGCGAGCTGCACATATGTACGTACACATGGGCTTGATTCATGGCTGGGTTCAAAGTCTGTCCTCTGAGGCCAAAACTGTTACACAACACACACAATACACACACACAATACACAACACACAATACACACACACAATACACACACACCCGGGAGGGACACGCAGCGCAGCAGCAGTCGTTCAGAAACCTGATCCAGGTCCACCAAAAACCTGTGTGTGACCATGGAGCAGACTACGGACAACACACGATACAACACACACAGATACACAGTGACAGAGAGTGTGATGGGAGCCCCCTACTGGAAGAACAAGGACATATAACTACACGGTGGACAAAACCACCTGATCGAGGTGAAAAGTCTCAGAATCTGATGGACACGGAGTCAACAAAGACAAACCTCGTTCATGAAAGCAGACACTTGTCCGTGGAGCCTGAAGGCCCTGAACAATAATCTGTTTTTTCATATATGAAGTTGACAATGATTTACGACAAGCCGTGCAGGTTAAAGGTCAGGAGGAACAGCCACGGACTGTTCTCTATGCCGCCATCAGGGCGGCGTTACTGCCGCCTGAAGGCCTGAAGGCAATACAGAGACCCAGACACAGAACTCCTCCCCTCAGACTGTCCGCCGGCTGAACGTGGAACAGTAGACTCAAGAGACAAACTGGATACTTTCAACCTGCGTATATACTTTGTTTTGCAGTACTTAATACACTGGCATTCATTTGACCTCTGTCTTTCTCTCTCTCTCTCTCTCTCTCTCTCTCTCTCTCTCTCTCTCTCTCTCTCTCTGTTTTAGTGTTTGTTAACGAAAATTGGGAAATGCTCAAAAACGCAGAAAACAATGTAGTTTACATGCAAGACCACAAGTCGGCGCTGTTGTTTACCTTCGCCAATAAAAGTTGGGCGACCAATGAAGTTGGCTGAGAAGGTTGTATGTTCGTCTATGTGTATTTATCTGTTGATTTACTTATTGATCTGTATGTATGTATTCTAACAGATTTTGAGCGGTTAACCAAACCGTTTCCGAATAAATCCACCAAAAAGTTAGAAAACATGTCTCATTCATCTCCTTTCATCTCATCGACACAAAATTTGCTTGGAAATGTTCTAGTAATAAAATCACTGACGCGTCTCCCAGAACGCCTTGCAAGCCTCGCTGAGCCGTTTCCATGGCGACAAGTCACGTTTCACACAGTACCGAGTTAGCATGGATGTGCGCTAACGGCTAACACTCGCGAGATGCCAAATCGGTTCTGCAAACAAATGTTGGCGTTGGCGAAGGTTCTGCGCTCTACCGAGTGTAGCTCTCGTTCTTATTGTTGCTGCGGTCTGGATCAGGCGCTAAACCTTCCACTGCATGTTACACTGAATTATTATGTTCATGACAAATAAAACTTACGACTTGACTTCAGAGCCCTTTTCAAAAAGTTGCGTCGAAACGAGACGTTTACATCCACTGCGTAAATATGATGGTTAATGAAAAAAAAAAAAAATTTATTCACATATTTACTGAACTCGAAGAATGTGAATCAAAGAATGAGGAAAAAGTGCCGCAGGGTAACAGTAGCTTATAAAACAAACTTCCTTTTTTAATCAAGAGAGATTCCTTCATGTCTCGGCCCCTCAGTAGCAGTCCTAATTATTCATGTGGCCCTTTAGGAAACTTAGTTGCCCCTCTGGTCTTCATAGTTGCGTATCGTTGCTGGAACAGATGAACGTTGCACCTTGAAGCGTCTGGAAACTGAAACCAAGGATGAACCAGAGTCTCTTCCTGGTTGATTTCTATTGATTTCCTCAGGATGTCCAACAAGGAGGGAGGGTGTTTGAGGTGTGACTTTAAAATAGATCCCCCAGGCGTGTAGAAGAAGAAGAAGAAGAAGAAGAAGAAGAAGAAGAAGAAGAAGGGAAACAGTCATCAGGGACGATGAGAGAGGTGGGAAACAATGTAGATAGAACCAGCAGATGGCGGTAGTGCAACTTTATGGATGCAAACTGCTGTTAAACCAAGAAGAAGAAGAAGAAGAAGAAGAAGAAGAAGTAGAAGAAGAAGAAGACGACATGTATGTGTATGCAAATTTTTCATTCCAAGAAAAGTAATGCACAATTCTCTAAGAAATTCTCTCTCTCTCTATTGTGGCATTAAGCAAATAGAAATAATTTTATGAATCCTAACTGACCTAAAACGTGAGTTTTTAATCAGATTTAACTTCAGACAGTGAGAGAGAAAAAAAAAAGAGGTTCATGTGTAAAAAAGTCTGGTTTTGTGGGTTTGAGTGATTCTATATTCGTCCATGAGAGACAGCAGCTCCAATGTTGTTTTCACACTCAGCTAAAGTCGTTGTCCATCGATGTGACGACGGTAATAATCCGACCCCAAATACTGCGTTTCTCCCTCGTGTCGTGGTTTCGCAGTAACGTGTCCCAGGAGATTTGAAACTTGGTTAAAAACAAGTTATATAAGTGAAGCTCCATGTGCAGCCGCTCGGTAACAAAACAATTTAATGATGTGGATAATGCAGCGTTTACAAGTCGGGTCCAGTGGCCCCATGGTCACATTTTGAAAATAAAACAACATTTTTTATTGACGCCAAATGTAGTAACAATTCATCAACAGCCACGTTCAAACGGGAACTTTGTTTTTTTTTATGTCGCGTCCTTCAAGCAGATAAAATGAAAATCCAGCAGCACATCTGCTGTTTCTATCCGACGCGGCCAATCACACTTTCCACCGCAGCCGTTTGAACAACGTCTATAAAAAGACACTAGTAAAGCCACAATTGGCAGTTTTGCTGCTCGCTGTGTCTATATTTAAACCACGGCTGTATAAATAGGGAGGACGGACATGGCAGGGGCTCTCGGTGGAAAACATCGGGATTGGAGGCGGCGCGCGGTTTGCAGCTTGAGATTAAATGTCAGGTTTTAAGTGTCCACATGAGGAGATCTGAATCTACCACCTTCTCTGGAAATACCTCGCAGCCGAGACACACACACACACACACACACACACACACACACACACACACACACACACACCAACGCACAGGTCCATTTTACCTATGCTCCTGGAGATATCTATACAGTATATATGGTAAGTGACAAATGGATTTCACTGCTTGAGCAGTCGCCCCAAAGCGCTTTTATACTCTTAATCACATTCACCCATTCACTCACACATTCACACACCAGTGGAGCCATCGCAACTCCCCATGTGTGGATTTTGGTGTTTTACTCTTCAGTCAGTTGGTGACTCTTAAAACTCACGTTTTCAGTGAAAATATTTTTTTTGCCTTTCCGTTTCAGAAAAGTTTTGCATTTACATGAAAATGGCAGAAACGACCCCCCCCCCCCACATCCTAAAAAAAATAGGATAGCGTGCACATGCCAGGCCACTAGTGGGCATTGTTGTTTTTGTACACTGCAAAAAACGGTCGCCCAGATAAAAAATATAAACACTATATTAGAGAAGAAAATTTAGAGAAGCAAAGTTAGTTATTATTTTATTTAAATTTATATAAATAAACAACAGTAATTATTTATTTATTTATTTAATTATTTATTTAAAGCTGTTATTTATTTGAATAAATGCGTTTATTTATTTGAATAAATGCGTTTATTTATTTATTTAAAGTTATTCTGTTTTATTTATTTATATATTGATTTTTATTTATTCATTTATTGAATTAAAGTTTATCTAAATATCTCGGAGGAAAACATTGTTTGTGTATTTCGTATCTACTGAGCGTGTGCAGAACAACGAGTTACCACGGCCGTGGCGCACGCGTGTCGTAGCGGCGCTTCGGAAAGTTGCGTTTCTCCCCCGTTTCCATGGAGACGGACTCGTGACGGTTTCAAAAAGTTGCATTTTCGGTAACTGCGGGCGCCGCTTCGCGTTTTCACTGGAAAACGTTGTGTAACCGGCCTCAGGAGACAGGTCCACACAGGTTTGTCTACTATTTACTTGCCGTCTCCCTCGGTTGGTTCCCCGAAATGAACAATAACAATGGCCGACTGCTGTGTCACAGCGATGTCGCACCCTTTCTCCCCTCAGAAATGCCCCGGGGCTTCACAACTGCCCTCCACTTTCTCCACACGCTGTAATTTCCAGCCACAACCGGGACGATCTTAGACCGCAGAGCAAAACAAAATCCCGTTTTGAAGCTGCACTTGTTTCCAAACCGCTCCATTCCTGAAATACTTTCAGACAAACGGCTGTGTGACGCTCCCGTCAACATGTGACACCGTCATTATCTGATGAGGCTGTCTGTCCGGTCGCACTTCAGGGGGAGACGGTGGCTTGACGTGTTTCAGGGTTTGGGTTTTGTTCGTGTCTGAAGAAGAAATCATGGGAGGAAAAACAGAGGAAATGAGAAACTGAGCAAAACTGGGGAGATTATGAAGGAGCTGAAAACCAATTGAGATTAAAAAAAGTCTGTAGTTCTCCAACTTTGATGTGCGGTGGTACAGAGTGTGGTGTGCAGTGGATGGGCTGACTGAGAAAACCCTTTTTTCTGGGGGCGTCAGTTTACACGACAACGGTGCAACGGAGCTACCGAAAATTGCTACTTTAGGGATGGTGGAAGGTGGGTTTTTTTAGAAAACGCTCAGTCTCCGCGGGAAACGGGTGAAAAAATAAACTGTATGAAAATGCATCGTTTCCATTTACACAGATTTCTGAAGACACTCCGGCTCCGTCGCCATGGAATCGGCAGAAAATTGTACTTTTTGATAACGAGGTGACTCTGTCTCCATGGAAACGGGCGAAAATGCAACTTTTGCAAAATGCTCAGGCTCCCTCTCCGAAAACCCAACATTCTGAAAACCAAACGCTGGCGCTTCATCTGTAAAATGGAACCCTTCGAAAACGCAGCGGACTCCATGGAAGCGAGTGAAAATGCAACTTTCTGAAAATGCTCGGGTTCAGTCTGTCTTCGTGAAGCGGCAGAAAACGGAACTTTTTGGAAAAAACGCAGCAACTCCGTCTCCATGGAAACGGGCGAAAATGAAACTTTCGGAAAATTCTCAGGCTCCGTCTCCATGGAAATTGGCGAAAACCCAACTTTTTGAAAGCAAAAAACTTGAGCTCCGTCTCCGTGGAGACCGTGGAAAATGTAAAAAAAAAATTTAAAACACGGTGACTCAGTCTCTGCGGAAAAACTGTCGAAAACGCAACTTTCAGAAAACGTTTCGGCTCCGTCTCAGCGGAGACGGCGGAAAACGGAACAGTTTGTTAACGCGGCGACGCCGTCTCCATGGAGATGGCGGGAACATTGGCATTGCACATACACACACCGTGGCTGCAGTAAATAGTTCTTCTGCACTTTGCCCAGGAAATCAACAATATATGAGGTTGATTCAATCAGAGATAGTAATCCGACTACTCATGTCAGCTCTTCTCTACGTGGTTGTGATTCACTGCTTTCGGGTGACATGACGCCACATTTGGTGATAAAAAGGTTTTTCAAAAAATCCAGTGAGTATCAAATCAGAATTCTTCCCGAATGCTGAAGACGCATTATTTGTTTCACTGAAACATGTTGGCGCTGTCTGGTGTTTCCTCTCGCTACCGGGCCTCCTATATATGCAGTTTGGGTTCGTGTGTCTGATCAGAGCCGGAGAGAAAGAAAAACCAAAACAGATCAGAACCGAAGGAAGAAAAAAGACTTTGGGTGAAGAAAGAACTGAAACGGGGCCAAGATGAAAATAGCACATTGGTCGTCGTTCGGATTCCAGCTGCGAACGCGCCGGGATTAATCAGCGGAGCAGAGCGAAGGGAGAAACGGCGCCTGCGATCCAGAGCAGAGGACGGATCTGAACCTCTTCCTGTTTACGGATCACAAACGCCGACGTCTCTCACATCATGACCACATGATGCAACCTGCTTCCTCGACCTTCCAAGAGTTTGTTTTTTTTGTAGTTTTTGTGTGCAAGCCGCCGCCTCCCTCAGTGTGTGTTACCGATTAAGGTTTAAAGCCCACCTTATGTAATTACGCCGTTTGGACTGAGGAGGCAGGTGCATGAGGGCGTGTCCACATGTGCTATTTCTTTACAGTGGATCATTAAAAAGGATTGAACCCACAGCTCAGAGGGTTTACGTCAAAAAGCAGCGTTTTGGTTCAAATGACATTTAGGCAACGGCGGTCTGAGCCGCTGAAAACGCAATTTTTGGAAAACGGTGGTAGTGAATAGTTCATCTGCACATGCAGGCGTAGATAATAACTTTAAAAAAAATATATATATTTTTAAATAGGTGTAAAGGAAAAACTGTCAGAATGACTAAAGTAATTAGTAACATTAACATTAACATAACATTTTTTAAATTGGTTAAACTAGTACTGCGGGTAAAATGAGTTTCTAAAACAGCTTGAACTGATAAAAAGCAGGAAAAAAGTGCTTAGCAGAGCTTAATGAGCTCAGTCTTCTTAGGTTGCCTAAAAAAAGAGTGAAACAGCGAGAAAAGCAGCTGAAACTGTAATAAAATAAAAACGATCAAACTACCCACAACCTAATGAGCTGTGTTATCTTCAGTTTATAGGTTAAAAATGTTTTGGTGGATTTAATTTGGTGGAAAGTGGCAGAAAAGGCTGTTTCCGTTACACATCATTTTCAAGAATTAATATTTGTTTGATTTGGAAAAAAAAAAAGTTTAATCCTGTAACGAGGATGACAATACAGTTACGACAGTGACATCTGCTGGCTGTTTTTATGTACTGCACGAGGAAAGACTGTGTGATTGAATGTGTGCGGGACAAAAGAAGCTTCAGGAGAGTCGCAACTCAAACCAACGACTTCTCCTCCCAGACTAGATTTCGTCAGGGACTTTCAGAGGCATCGTGGAAAACAATACAACATAGGGAAGCACCGACACCACATTCTTTTATGCAATCATCTTTTTGTCGGAACGTACAGGATTACTTGAGAGGGAAAAGCATCCGCAGGCCTGCAAACAAACTCAGCTGCCGTCTATAGTCGTGAGCACAGCTGCTTTTTGAGGTTCCGTTTCCGTGACAACGGCGCTCGGTCACTGAAAACACAACTTTTTGAAAACAGAGAATTTTTTTTTCAAAATGATTCCACGGACACGCCACTTTCTGGAAACACTCAGGCTCACCAGGGCCTGTTCACGTGACGTTTTCAAGCGAAATTGCAAAACCTTCGTTTTAGGTGTCTGTTTACATGACAACATTGTTGAGTAAAGGCGTCACTTTTAATAACAACTTGGTCGTCTGCCCACTAGAATGTCTGCGAACTCCCATCATTAATGCTTATGGTGTGTTGTTCCCTGTGCAAATGTGTGTGGTTTCATTACAAAGACAAACAACAGCACCTCCTAGTGGCCCCGCAGGAAAACGACATCATTTTCAAAAGGAGGAGTGAAAACGTATTTAATCCTTTATCCTTTATTTATCTCACATGTGGAGAAATGTGCAGTGGTACAACAGGATAGTAAAGAGAAAGAAGCACACATAGCAGGAACTAGGAAAGCAGATAAAAATACAATATAATTCAAATATGCACAGGGTGCCTGTAAGTGTGGACATGTACAGCATATGGGGGTGGATGTATTGCACATAGTAAATAGTAAATACGTTTTTATAGATTATTGCACAGTTTGGAGTGATATTGTCCGGTTGTGGTGTGTCCGTGGTCTACTGGGAGCAGGCTTGGTTGAAGAGTCTAATCCCATTTTTGCATCACTGGCCCCGTTTCCAGTAATAATACGAATTAAACTTTCTTCACTCCCTGCTCATCCACCAGTAAACAAAAACAAACATGGCGGACCGTCGTGGTTTGACTCGCGGTCCATATGGTGGATTTATCGTCCATATTGTTTAATAGTTGAGACTCACCGCTGATACCATCCGATTCCTCATCAGTCCGTACAAATGTCATCTTCTCTCCATTTTGTTCACGTTTATTTTTCTCCTCACACGTTTGAGTGGTTTCATTACAACATGTGCATTCATTGCGACGGTGCCCTCCTGTGGCCCGGCATACTAACTACACTGTTGTCCACTGCTGCAGTGTAAACACAAAGCTTTTTTTAATTTAATTTTTAATGACAACAAGAAACATTATCTTGTAAACAGGGGCTTTGTCATTCCTTCATTTATGAGTCAAACTATATATTTTTTCTTAATTTAACATCAGTGTCATTAAAGCCATAGACCCAAATATCCACAGTTCTAATTTTAAACAACCGTTACAGAACATCCATCAACACCCTGAGCTCCCAAACCATCATTGTCCAAAAATCATGTATCTCACCAGAATAATCTTTTTAAATATCTTTTTTTTTTTTTTATCAATTCATTTTGCTGATTGTTTAATCTCCATAGATAATTTGTTCCATAATTTCACACCACGGATGATAATACAGAGACCTTTCGAGGTGTTTCTCTCTCACTCCTCCTTTTTCTGGGCTGCTCCTCCCTCCTTCCATCTCTTCCTCCTCCTCCTCTTCTTCTCTCCGCCTCTGTAAATTCGTGATGTGGCGGTTGGGAGGTCTTCATGTACAGCGATGGTGGTATAGTGGTGAGCATAGCTGCCTTCCAAGCAGTTGACCCGGGTTCGATTCCCGGCCATCGCAGTTCGACGAAAACTTTTTTCATCAATAAACTTCTTGCTGTTGCAGATAAACTCATTAAACTTTTTGGACTCTGAGAAAACGCTATGAAAACTGTACTTATGTATTTCAGATGGTACTCATGACTCAGTGTGTGTGTGTGTGTGTGTGTGTGTGTGTGTGTGTGTGTGTGTGTGTGTGTGTTTCGTACCTGACAAATGAATCATGCACAAAATATTTCTGCTGCGTTTCTACTTGTATTTTGGATTCCTGGTCGTAGTACCATAATCTACCAGCAGGGGGCAGCAGCTGCATTGGAATCATCAGGAGCAAGTTGAAGATGTTTTTCTGCAGCTTTCAGCTTCAGGTCACCATGAATAGAAATGCAGAGATAGTTCTAGTAGTCCTGTGTTAAATCATCACATCACATCCATAATCAGAAATGTGATGCAACAGCTGCTAATTATTTTTACGGGACATTTCACAGTATTTTGCGTCATTAAAATTGTCGAGACTGAAGTCATTTTCTGTCGTAATTGTTTGGTTTTAGTGAAAATATCGGCAATTTCCATCACGAATACTCTGCACCAGAACAAAAAATACTCTGAAGTTTAATTCTAAAGGTCATTATGGCACTATTTTACTACTAAAGACGAACTAGGGCAGTATGTGGCCTCTGATGTACGCAGTGGCTCTACACGAGGGCTCGTTTTCTACTTTTACCAATAGATGTCAGCGTTTGTTCGCCGCTGGAAACTAGAACCGGTGAGTGAAAAGCTGTCGGAGGGCCTCCGTCACCCTCACCCTGCTCACCGCCCACTCTCTGCTCTCTGAAGAGGAAGCGTGGGCGGCAGATCAACAGAAACACCTCGCACGGCCCCTCGTCAGGGTTTCCCTGATGCAAAAAAAAAAACACCTCGCGGATACTGCCCATGACGGAGGATGAAAACACACCGGAACGCTCCCTTTTGTATGTCATCTGTTCGATAAAGCCGAGGGCTTTCGGGGAAACTGACTGTCAGCAGGTTCTCAAGAAACGACACTTTCGTCTTTACTTTCAACTGATAAATACTATGGAAGAGGGGTCACGTGAAGATCTTATTACCAGACTGTCAAAATTGAAGCACAATAATTGGTAAATAGACATTTTGCAGTCAAAATCTTCCATCCAGGGACCAAAACTGGACCGCAAGAGACTCTGATCGGCCAAAACACCAAGAAAATGGTGAAAACTTTATATATATATATATATATATATATATATATATATATATATATATATATATATATATATATATAATTTCTATTACATACAGAAAGTTTGCAACCTTGCGTTTTTAAACGTAATCTAATTTTTCAGCCTGGTTGATTCCAGACGATAAAACTGTAACTTCCTGTCCTCTGCTACCAAGTGTTTTTTTCACCGTGCACCAGAAGACCTGACCCCTTCGCTGCACTGCACCACGTTCACTTTCATGTTGACTGGGTTTGATTTCTGGCGTGCCGAACAGTCCCCCCCGCCCCCCCACATCAGTTCCTCTCCGCCAGTTTCCTGAACGAGCAGAACCCCCCCCCCCCCGTCTTTCCATTTGCATGCGTCGGTTCCTCCGTAGGTCAGTCGGGTCGCCGCGTGGTATCCATCATCAAATCTCGCCGCGAATAATGTGACGACGCAGCTGGTTGACTTTGTTCGACCTTCACGTGCTTTCAACAAGAAGAAGTGTGACTGGAAAGAGAAAGCAGAAGCCGACTGGATGTGAAACAATCGAAAACACGCTGGAGTTTTTTTTTTTTAAAGATTTTCCTCCTGCTCGACAGGAATCCCTCCTCGCTGCAGAGTCGAACGTTAACCCGTCGAGGACTGCAGACGAAACACACACACACACACACACACACACATAGACGACGGCAGGTTTTTCACTTTACAGCTTTTTATTTAACATAATGACACGTTGCAGTTCAATGTAATCTGAGTAAAAAAGCACAGCAGACCTCATCTCACCGGATGTACCCAAAACCACAAGTCAGACATCACACGCGTCCCACGGAAACTCGCTTACTAACATTATTATTATTATTATTTTCTATTATTCCACAGGAATCAACAGGAGGAAGTCCACAGAGGACGACATACCGAGCATGTTCGCGCCGAGCTCACATGCGTGCATACATTCAGAGTTTTTACAATAGCTTCATCGAAAAAACAAAAAACAAACAAAAAAAACCCAGCATGCATTTAATATTGCAATAACTTGAATAAAGTATCAACATCCTGCAGAGAAGATTGGAAAAACAACAAGCTCCGGTCCCGTTTACACGCCAGCGTTTCAACTGAAAACACAGCCGTCTTTCACTTCGGAAAAAAATTCCTGTTTAGACGGCAACGTTTTGAAACTGATCTACATTTGAAATGCTGAAAACGATGTGATTTTCATGTACGGCCACTAGTTGGCGCCGTTTGGTGTTTTTGTAATGAATCCACGCACACATGCACGCGGAGAACAATACACGGTAAACTTTAACAGTGGGAGTACGGGGACGTTCGTATGGACAGTTGGATTATTCTTAGGGGTGACTCTCCACTGGCGTTTTTAAAAAGTTGCGTTTTCGAAAAATTTGTGGGTTTCCCCGTTTCCGTGGAAACAGAGTTGGAGTGTTTTCAAAAACGTTGCAAGAACTTGCGCTTTCCCCCGTTTCCAAGGGGACAGAGTCAGAACGTTTTCAAAATGTTGCGTGTTCCCCCCGTTTCCAAGGAGATGGAGTCAGAACGTTTTCAAAAAGTAGCGTTTTTTTTTCCCCCCGTTTCCAAGGAGACGGAGTCAGAGCATTTTCAAAAAGTTGCATTTTCCCCCACTTCAAGGGGGACGAAATCAGAGCCATTTCCAAAAGTTTCTCCTTGGGAGCCATTTTCAAAAAGTTGCGTTTTCAGTGTCTCTGAGCACGGTCGTCACGGAAACGGGAACACAAAACATGACAAAATGTTCCCATTTTCACTTTAAAACATCGGCGTGTAAACGGGGCCTGAGTTAGAGAGCATCCCCCCCCCCCCCCCCCCCCCCCCCCCACTGTCCTGCAGTGTTCAGGACAGGCGTATATACTGTATACTCCAGAATGAAAATAAAAAAAACTTTTCACCAGATCACTTAAATAGCTCAGTAAAGAAGTATAATAATTGAAGTTATAATTAAAACAAGACGAGATCTACAACTACTGATTAGCCGGAGCATGAAACCCACTGTGAAACTTTTGATAAATATGAAACCGACTGCACGTATGATTATAGTCTGCAACTGTGATTGTTATAGTTATATGTGTGTACACTGTATATAAGGACAATAATAACAGGTCTGCCATCTGCTGGCACAGGAGAACATTTTAGCCAACAAAAGTGAAGCATAATAACCTTTTATCATCATTATTTTTTTTTTGAAAAACTACCTCAGGGGTGTCGACCATATTTTAGTTCAGGGGCCACATTCACTTCCATTTCATCTCGAGCCGTAATAACAGAAAATAGTAACGACATAATGACATTCAAATTTAAACTTTAAAGTTCTTCTTTGTTGTTACTACAAAAAATGACTTATAATCTCAACATAAAGTCAATTTTAATCAAACCTTCTGGTGCAAAATACGGTAAAATGTACAAAAAACAAAAAAGAAAATCTGTTTTCTTTGAAAGGTTTAGCCTCTGCTGGTGGTTTTCCCGGATCGGAGCCTGTTTGACTCCCCGGTGTTTGCAGGCCGGTGACTCACTCTTGTAGAATTCGTTTGGTTTGCTGATGAACAGACACTTCCGGTTGACAATTCAAATACAGGTGTGTGTGTGTGTGTGTGTGTGTGTGTGTGTGTGTGTGTGTGTGTGTGTGTGTGTGTGTGTGTGTGTGTGTGTGTGTGTGTGTGTGTGTGTGTGTGTGTGTGTGTGAGAGACGCTGAGGCATTCGGCCTTCGCCACACTTCGCCGACGCCTCACGGTGTGGAAACGATCCACCGAGTATGAAGATGTCCAAAGTCCTGCAGATGCTCCCAAGCCTCAGCTGGATGAAGTACCTGCTCCGACAGTTCTGCGCCGTTGACCTCGCGGCGCGGCGTTAGCCGTACTCTGAGGCCGGAGGTCCCGCCACCAGTTTGCAGTAAGGCGACAAGGCGCCGAGGTCGATGTACAGGGAGCCCTTCCTCTTCACGTGGCCGGAGTCCTCGGAGTACAGAGACGATTCTGCAGGGCGGAGAAGAAGGTAAGGTCACGATAAGGTCTTTTCTTTTTTTTTCAATTTGAATTTGCGGCCTCCGCGGCGTCTCACCCTGCGTGGCGTCGTGCTGGTGACTCTGCTGCCGCAGCAGCGTGTGGTTGGCCTCCTCCATGGCGGAGTCCAGGCTCCAGCAGCGCGGCTGGTCCTCCCTGGACGGGTTGACGGCCTCGTCCTTCAGCAGCTCGGACGCCGAGCTCCGCAGCGCCGGGTTCCTCTCCAGGGCTCGCTCCAGGAAGGAGCGCATGGCCAGGCTGCAGTCCTCCGCCACGTCCTCCAGGGGCGGAGCCTGCTTGTGGATCTGTCGGGAGGCGGAGGAGACAGAACGGCAGCGTGAGAAGACAAAAAGAAAAACAACAGAGGGGTTTATTCATAAAAGGAGCAGCCCCCAAAAGGCTTCGCATTGTTAGTCGCATTCACCCACAAGGGAGGCGGCTGCTCAAGCTCAGGCTCAAGGACACTTTGACATGCGGACAGGGGTGGACGGGGAATTGAACCTGCAACCTTCTGACAGAGTCGACCACTCTACCAACTGGGCCACAGCCCCCCCAAACCAAACCGAACCAAACCAAAGCTGCTCCAAATTAAGCAGCAGACACCCAAACCAGAAGGTAACCGCGCCAAACCAAGTAACTTCCTTCCAAACAGTCAAATAATCCCTAAACCGAGCTGAAGCTGCCCTAAACCAAGCCAAACCCCCCAAACTAAGTCAAACCCCCCAAACTAAGTCAAACCCCCCAAACTAAGTCAACCCCCCCAAACTAAGTCAAACCCCCCAAACCAAGTCGAACCCCACAAACTAAGTCAACCCCCCCCAAACTAAGTCAAACCCCCCAAACCAAGTCGAACCCCACAAACTAAGTCAATCCCCCCAAACCAAGTCAACAGCCTCCAAACCGATTCACAACCCCTCCAAACCGAGCTGCTGCGGCCCCGAACCGAGCCAAACCCCCCAATCTGAGTCACAAACCCCAAATCGAGATAACCCCCCCACCAAACCAATCCACAGCCAAACCAATCTGAACCGCAGCCGCCCCAACAATCGTTCCAAACAACTGAAACAGTTTTCCGAACTCAACTGGATCTGTGACCCTGAATAGCGAGACTGCGATCAGCTGTGAATGAAACTAAGCCAGTTTTGGTAAAAAAAGGGAAGCGAGAGCGGCTGTCAGGCTGAACCCGGCGGCGCCCGGAGACGTGACCTGTGGTTTCATGTGGAAGTGAGTAACCGTCCGAATCATGGCTTCAAAAACAGAAACTCCACTTCTCAACAGCCAAAAGTCATGTCGTGGAACATGTTTACGCTGAAGTAGGTCACAGTTCACACATCAGCCGCCGTTATCTCGGGTTGATCTTGACCGAGGGAGGACGAGACCGAGGTCACGGAAAACTCTGCGTATTTGTAAAAACACTATCTGATGAAAACACGAGACGTTATCTCTGGAGAAAGGTCCTGTCTGGCTGTAATGCAAACAGTGCATCTGAAGTATACGTCGAGTTTTCATGGTACTGAAAGACACTCAGTGTATTTTGGCCCTGGATCCTATAAACACCCGAGAGAAATGTGTTTGTGCAGCCAGGCAGAAAACACTGCCAAGAAAAGGAGTCTTAAAAAGTAGATGAAAGCTCTGCCTGTCGACACGACGACGTCGATTCATGCAGCTGGATTGTTTTTGTCCGATCGTCCACAGAAACTTAGGAGCCTGAAAACGGGTTCCAGAGTGGAGAAATTTGAAAGCGATGCTTCGGCTTTAATGTGGACGGACAAGATGCATATTTGCTGAAAACGATGATGTCATCGCCCCAACTCTTAACCCCACGACGCCACTTAACCACAACAACATGGCGGGCTACCTTCACCGGGCCAAGCTGCAGAAGCTGCTGCTGATGCTTGTCGGTTTAATAAGGCCAGATGTTAGACATGAGCAGGAGCCACTGCAAACGCAACTTTTTGATAATGCTCGGACTCCGTCTCTATGGAAACGGGGGAAAACACGTGCACCACAACTGTTGTAAATAGATGCTCGGCACATGCTCAGTAGATAAGAACAACGTTTCCCCCGTGGTATTATGACTGCCAGTCCATATTCTCCTGGGACTTGGAACTTTTATTCTGACAGTCACCGTAATAACAACCCAACTTCATTGTTTGTCCACCAGAATGTCCGTGTTCTCACGTTGTTAATGTTTATAGCTGTATGTGTGTGTGTGTGCAGTTTCATTACATAAACAAACAACAGCACCCACTAGTGGCCCAACATGAAAACGACATCGTTATTAGCGCTTCTGCCGGTTCCGTGTAAATGGACATCGTTTTTCAAAACATTGCTGTGTGAACACAAAAGTAATAGCTCGAAGCGATGCGTTTTCACTTGAAGCGTTTTCACGGAAACGCGGCCCCGAACCTCTGGAGACAATAATTGTCGGGGGACGTGCGGCACTCACGATGTAGAGATAGGACGGGTAGGCGGTGCGCGGGTATCTCCTGACCCAGGGGGGACTTCCTGTCTGCATGTGGATGATGGTGGCGCCCAGGCTGTAGATGTCTGACTTTGTGTTGTGTCCCCGACACAAAACCAGCTCTGGACTCATGTACATCTGAAAGACAGAGGGGGGGGGGGGTGGGGGGGGGGGGTTAGTTAGAGCCGCAGAGAGAGGTACTAGAAGAAAAAAAAAAAAAAAACACGCAGCGGTTCCTCTTTGAGTGGACGAAAACAGGAAATGGCCTCTTGCAGTAAAAGGGGCTTTCTGCTTGCAAAGCTATGAGACCCACGCTGTGTCGAGGTAAGGGCAGCGTGTTGTCCCGTGTTGTGTTGTGTCGTGTCGTGTTGTGTCGTGTTGGCCTTTGCAGTGTGAGGAGTAAACACTGAGCTAATCTCTCCCTCTCTGGAAATTCCAGTCTCCCCTCTCTCTCTCCACCGTTCATGTGAGCCCGACTCGTCCAGAGAGCTCACCAGCCTTTATTATTTACCTCAGGGTGCCTGACCCCGGGACTTTCCACAAGAGGTCTGCGCCGTGCACGGATAAAGAGCAACGCGCAAACAAAGGCAGTGCATGAGAAAGATGAGGAAGGGTGGAAAAAAAGAAGAAGAAGAAAGAAAAAAAAAACCTGTGTGAAAAAATTGGGCCGTATTAATCCATCGAGTTTTCTAAGCGCTGATTAAAAGCCAGAACACAAACTATTATTAGCGGCTGCGAGGTCAGCCGGCAACTCACACGTGTCTTTCGCAAACGATTCTGGGAGAAGACGAGACGAGTGCTGACAAGTACGGAGACTAATTTGTTTAAAATCCCTGAGGAAGTCCGACTTGAGTCACAAGTCAAACAGTGGTTGGTTTTTTTGAGGTTTTTTTTTTTCCTTCTGGAGAGAAATACAAAAGAAGCTTGATTTAGAGGCGTTCGCTTCTCGACGGACGCGTGAATGAGTCTTACCTCGGTTCCTCGCAGGTCTCGGGGAATGTAAACGTCCTCCGTCATCTGAACCGTCAGGCCAAAGTCCACCAGCACCGCCTTGTCCGACATCAGAACGATATTGCTGGCTGTGGGATGATGGAAAAAAACAAAACAAAAACTGAAGCGTTTTCGCCAGAACAGATGATCCGTGCAGCCTGTCGAGTTAATCACTGTTTTTTTGTTTTTAAAGAAGCAGTTTGGGAGATAATTTGAGGGCAGATTTTCTGAGAAATGGGTCATCCACTTGTTTAAAAGCCTCATGAATGCAGGCAGGAAGTAGCGGGAGCCGCGGCGGTAAACGCCGGGGTCAGGGCGGTCGTTGTCGTGTGTCACTTGTCTCTCCGGACTCCCTGATAATGGCCCCGAGGGTCGGGCTGGAATTCCCAGGCTGCAGAAAGTCTGGAGGCCCCGAGGCTTTGATCCCGGCGCCGCCGCCGCGGTTTAACCAACTCCAAACAGCCACCAATCCAACCTCAGCGGAGACACGCCTCCTTTAACCGGGTTGCTGTTGAGTAGTCGCGCTCGTTAGCGACGAGATTCGGCGACGGCACACGGTGAACTCTGCTTTTGTTTGGGACTGATTCACTTCCTGCACCATAGTTATTCACAAGAGCTGCACCCCTTTGGGGCGTGGCTTTTCACGTCACTGATGCTCTCATATGACCATATGACTTTTTTCAGTCACGAGTAATCTAACGCGTTACTATTTCCAAACCAGTAATCAGATTACAGTTACTTATCCAAATCACTGTGTGTTACTATTGTAGCGTTACTATTGTAGCGTTACTATTGTAGCGTTACTATTGTAGCATTACTACTGCAGCGTTACTATTGTAGCATTACTACTGTAGCGTTACTACTGTAGCGTTACTACTGTAGCGTTACTACTGTAGCGTTACTATTGTAGCATTACTATTGTAGCATTACTACTGTAGCATTACTATTGTAGTGTTACTACTGTAGCGTTACTACTGTAGCGTTACTACTGTAGCGTTACTACTGTAGCGTTACTATTGTAGCATTACTACTGTAGCGTTACTATTGTAGCATTACTATTGTAGCATTACTACTGTAGCGTTACTACTGTAGCATTACTACTGTAGCATTACTACTGTAGTGTTACTACTGTAGCGTTACTACTGTTGTATAACTATTGTAGCATTACTACTGTAGCGTTACTATTGTAGCATTACTACTGTAGCGTTACTATTGCAGCATTACTACTGTAGCGTTACTATTGTAGCGTTACTACTGTAGTATTACTATTGTAGCATTACTACTGTAGCGTTACTATTGTACAATTACTACTGTAGCGTTACTACTGTAGCTCAGCCAATCACAGGCCAACTCGCTATCACGGTGTGTTCAGGTGACACAAGGAATCAGAACCAACAAACATCATCACTAAACCTTAACATTGCAGCAACACAACTGCAGAGATTTACACTATTTTTGTATTTTTCCAGAGTGAAAATCAATCAATCAATCAATCAATTGTCTCTAGGGGGTAATTAAAAGGTAGCTGAGAGCAGGTGGTTCAAATAAATAAATAGATAAATAATGCAACAACAGACTACAACTATGAGTCAGATATAAATTCAACAATGAATGAAGGTCAAAGGTTAAATATGTATCATCAGGAGGTCAGGCAGTAACCAGAACAGCTTCTGGAAAAACCGGTTGTCACTTTCACATTGAGACCAGGGGTGGGGTCCGACACCTTCCGACAGTAACTAAAACAATAACGTGTAATCTAACTTGGTAACTTTTGTAAACAAGCAATCAGTAAAGTAAATAAGCTACTTTTGTTTTTAAAGGAGTAGTCCTTTAACTGTGGCAACACTGTTTGGCGTGACCCAGGTGTGGTTGAGCTCTCTTACGCTTGACGTCGTGGTGGATGACGTTGTGCGAGTGCAGGTACTCCAGGGCGCGCAGCACCTGCTTGGTCACCCAGATGATCTCGAACTCCCTCATGGGGCCGCAGCTGTCCAGCTTCTCCAGCACCGAGCCGCCCTCGCCGGCCTCCATGAACAGATGCACGCTCCGGTCGCAGAGCAGCGCGCCGTACAGCTCGGCGATGTTCTCGTGGCGGAAGCGGGCCTGGAACTCCACGTCGGCCGCCTTGAAGTTCTCCAGCGGGATCTGGGATTGATGAGAGGAGGGATTTTCAAAATAAAAAAATATAAAAAATGTCATATTTAAATTTACAATAGCGATTTTTCTGCTTGTTTTGAAGAAAATTCAATTAAATTCATTGATTATTATTATATTATTACTGAAATTTCGCCAAATACAACATTTCAAGACACTTTTGCAGAGAAAACCCAACGACTCCCCATGAGTGAGAAAAGAAAAACTCCCTTTTAACAGGAAGAAACCTGCAGAACCAGACTCCTCCTCTGCTGGGAAAACTTGTATTCGACTGGTTATATTAACGTAAACAAAGAAGCCGGAGTGAATATAAAACTCCCTGTTTAGTAGTTTTCCCCTAGAAACCCAAGCTGAAGAGCAAAGAAACGTGTTTTTAAGTGTCTTCAGTATGTTGGCGTTGCGCTTTTTGTTTTTCAACAATAAAAAACGGGAACAAGCCTGTATTTGCCAGGATGACAAACTGTTTGTGGAACCGATGACAAACGCTTCCCGCAAATCGTCAGTGTGTTCCGCTCGCTCCGTCAACATTCTGATGATAAGGCCGCGGCAGGTAGGAAACCACTCCCTCCACATTTTTTGTCAATATTGTCCATGCAGAGGTGAGCGTGTTGTGCAAACGCCGCATTGCTCAGCCGGTAAAACTTCAGATGGATTTTCAGTGTTTGCTTAACCTCCGTGTATTTTGCAACTTCGCCACAGAGCGGTTCTTCTTTCAAAGAGCGCTGTTCCTCTTTGACGTCAAGGAAATAATGTCACGTTGACATTCAAAATACCCGAGGCAGACTGGGGCGGGTGGTGGGGAGGGGGGATTCTACTCACCAGTTTGCAGGCCATTCTCTTCCTGGTGGCGGTGTCCTGGGCCAGGTGGACTTTCCCAAAAGAGCCTTTGGGCACGAGGCCAGAGCCGGGGTTCCTGTAGGTCAGCTTCCAGGGGAACAGGAGAACGTCCGAGTTGACCTGGTAGCGGCCTTTCTTCACGGCCATGTACTTCTGCAAGGGAAGAGGCTGGGTGAGATGGACAGCGGCGTGCATGGACGGCGGGGTGAGGACGGACACTCACCTTGTTCAGGAAGACACCCGTCTCCTCGGGCAGGTGCTGCCGGGTCTCCGTCTGCATGCTGGACAGCAGGTTGACGAAGGACAGGAGCTCCGTCACCGTCCCGTACCGAACCCCCCCGGCTGTGTAGTCCTTCTCCTCCACTGCGTTCCCCGCCTCCTCGTTCTCGTCTATCTCCTCCTGGGAGAGACTCTCCTCTTCTTCTTCTTCTTCTTCAAACGACAGGCCCCCCTCCTCCTCCTCCTCCTCCTCCTCTTCTTCCTCCAGCCGGTACAGAGTCTCAGCGGCGTTGATGATGTCCTCCACGTTCATGTGAGCCAGCAGCAGTTCGAGCCCCTGGTCATATTTGTAATCCATCTTGATGCCGGGTTTGTGCCGCCGGAGCTGGAACAGAACGGAACATGAGGTTTGAGGTGAGAGACGAGGACGTGAACACTGTGACACTTCACTGGAGCTCTCAGGGTTTCATACAGCTGGCTGCACAACAGCTGAGAGGTGGAGCTTGAAGAGAACTGTTTTCCAAGAAGAAGAAAGGGAGTTTTTGCAGTGAAGCCGGGAAGCCCCCCCCCCTCCTCCTCCCTCCCTCCCTCCCTCCCTCCCTCCAACAGCACCTCACAGGAGAGCTTAGGGCTGCTTTTCTCAGCGAGAAAACCTGCTGATCATCTATTTGTCGAGGGAGGGGGAAACAGCTCACGAAGTAATTACAGGGCTGTTAAATGAAGCAGTGAATCTTCCGTGCCAAACAATGTAAAAACTTATTTCACAATAAGGTCCTTCCAGAAATATATAAACAGGGAGAGAAAATGCTCTGATTTTACGGAAAACGTGTCGTTCGTAAGCAGAATCAGATACACAAAGGCAGAACTTACAGTAAAGCGGGCGCGGAGGTCAGTCGCGTGACTTCATGGTGCGTCTCCAGAGCCAGACTGAGCGCACTGAGAGGTAAACAGGAGGAAGTGGAGGGAGGCGAGGAGGAGGAGGCTTTTATATCACTCTGCCGCTTTCGTTTTCCCTTTTCTTTCTCTTTAGTCAAACTAGAAACAACGTTTTCAGGCATGTTCAAATAGATATGTGTGTATTTGTATGTGTGTAGATGTATATGCATAAAAATAGATTCACTTATTTATCGAGATTTATTCTATTTTATATATATATGTGTGTACACACTCAAAAAAAATCAACTATGCGGTTTTTCTGTTTACATATCAGAAATATGTTTGATTAACATGAACATATTGAGTTTGTTGTTGTTAAATGGTTCATTCTAATACATGCTGTTCAGATAATATGAATAAATGGGATTCAATCTACTTAATATGAACAGATCGAAATGTGTGACATGATTAATTTACATTAACTCAACAAATTATGTTTGTGTTTGTGGAAATGACTGAGAATTCTTTTTTTCAGTGCAGTACATCTGTGCGTGTTTGTGTTTATGTTTATATGTACCGTATAGATAGATAGATAGATAGATAGATAGATAGATAGATAGATAGATAGATAGATAGATAGATAGATAGATAGATAGATAGATAGATAGATAGATAGATCGATAGATATTAGGTAAAATATTTTTTTCTTGTATGTGCTTGTATTTTGTTCATACCAAGGGTTTGACTGGTCTGGAATGAATACAATAAAAATAAATAAAATCACACGTACAGAAGTGAAGGGTTGTGGCGGTGTCCTGTAGGAAAACTGATTTCTTCATATGAGATTTCCTATTAAACGTTCAACATCCGTGTCATTAGACCAGGAATAATGCATCCCAAGACCTTGACATTGTGCCTTGTAATTGTGATCTTGAGTACTACAACACTAAACTCATCACAACACATGGATATTCACTTTTACATTTTCTTAATCGCCATATTTCTCTCTTGTTTGGTCTCCCTCGGATGCCGTAGACCGAGAGCGCCGCGCATGCGCCGTTTGCGCCTCTTCGCCTGACCCACTATGGCGGCCTCCATTGCCCAGTGCGGCTTACATATGAGGGGGAAAGCCACCTTTAGAAGGAGTTTACAGAGAATCCACACGTTTCTCCGGAGAAGTCTGGTAACCAAGGCCGTCGCTGCCGAAGAGGAAGCCGCTCGGAAACACGACAACGGTCTGTGAAGCTTTTAAAGCGAATTCGCTTCCAAAATTGGCCCCGCGGTGGAGGAGCCGTCATTGCGAACTCCGCCCAGAAAACTTCATATTTAAGAAAAACTGGATTTAACACTACATTTGTTTTGTATTTTAGAAACTCCAAAAGCATAGGTATTTATTTGACTGTTACTCAAAGTACGGCTCACAATTTGTCAACCAAAAACTGTTTACTTTCAATCTTTTCACAAAATTAAAAATTCCTCGGTTTCTCTCTTGATGTCTTAAAATGAAACTAAATATTTTTTCTTATTATTTTCCAAGGAAAATTTTTGGAATTGTTTCCCTGCGTATAGAAAAAAATTAACATTGTTAATGAAGCTTGCTTATGTGTTTTCATTCGTCGTTTCACAAATTTTCTAAATTTTGACATTATTTGCATGAAGTTTGGCTTAAAGTTTTGTCTGCCAAAATCAGCTGAGGCTCTTCTGAGATTTTGTTGTGCCTGAATTGAAAATATTGTGGTTTTTTTTAACTATTTATGATTCATATATAAGCCTAAAAGCAATAAAAGTTTCACAGATTTTATTAAATAAGGAGAAAAACCTGAATTATCCCGTAATGTTCAAGCTGTAAACTGATGATAAACACTATTTGAATGCGTTTTTTGTTTTTTCCTCTGTTTTCAGTAATAAATGGGCGTAAATTACTGCACAGTCTCCAGCTGGAGAGACAAGAGCAGGCGGAGAGGTCAGTTCTCATCAGCTGCGGATCGAGCACCAACGAGACAGGGTTCCTCAAATTCCTGTCGAGACATGGAGACATCAAGAAGCATTTCTTCTATGAAAGCTACGTAAGTTAACGGTTGTTTTTTTTTTTTTTTTAAGGAGCAGTGATCCAGTCGGATGGTGACGTTATGTGTGTTGTTGTGCAGGGGGTGTACGCCGTCGTCGAGTTTACCAGCCGGGAAAGTGTCGCCTCTTTACTCGACGTGGCCGCCATCCCCAGCGGGAGCCATGAATCCACGGTGCCTTTTAAATCCCGGCTGCTGTCCTTCAGGAACCTCGGCGGCTCGGCGAACTCCTCGGGCCAGCCGGCGGGCCTGCCGTGCCAGCCCCAGACCACCATCCCCATCAGTGAGCTCATACAGAGACTGTCAGGAGAGGAGAGCGTACGTTCAGAGCGAACACACATCCCTCTCTGTTGTTCTTTTTTTCTTCTTTATTGGCGCTCACCATCGCTCGCCTTCCCCGTCTCCTCTCAGATAGACCGGCAGGTCACCGCCCTGCTCGACGCCTCTCAGCTCACAGAGGAGAACAGCAGGCTGCGCTTCCTCGTCTGCTCCCTGCTCAAGGACATCGCCGCCGCCTACTTCCCAGAGTGCACCATCAAGCCGTTCGGCTCGTCGGTGAACGGCTTCGGGAAGCTGGGCTGTGACCTGGACATGTTTCTGGACCTGGACAGCATCAGTGGGCTCAATGTGAAGCAGGTAAACACTGGGGCTTGTTGCGTGTGAATGCGGGAAGCGTCTCCGTACAGATTCTTTTAATCCGATTTGAGTCACTCAAGTGTCAAAATGTGGAACTTTTTGAGGACATTCTGGCTCCGTTCTCGCTTTCCCACACGGTATTTTTTTATTTTTATTGGTATAGTATAGTCTCTAACTGGTCTTTTTTAAATGGCAGACTAAAAACAAAACGGATACAAACAAGAAAATAAAAAAAATATATTAAAGAAACAACGGTAAACAACAGGAACGTTAAACAATGCAGTGTATTAATTAAACATAATCACTTTGATTTTACTCAACCACTTAAACAAATGAAAACATTTGCTTACAGGTGCTAAAAATAGAAGAAAAAAAATCACTCGCCATAATTAGTCATCTTTGTCCTCGACGTTCAAATTTATTTTAATCTTTAAAATTTTCCTACTCGTTATTTTTTTTACAGTAGAAGTGGAAGTGGAAACTCTTGAACTGACTTTTCAACTCCTCCCTTCAACCACTGCTGCTTCAGCTGACTTCAATCTTAAGAGTTCACTTAACTTTTAAAATGTTTCCGCGTCAGTCTACTATCAAGGTATGAAGCAGCTTTTTTTCTGTCTTCAACCATTTAGATTCCAGTCAAACCCGTTTCTCATAAGACCCCGTTCACACAACAACCTTCTCAAGTGAATTAATGGGGCCCGAAATGGCAAAAACTGTAAAATGGTGAAAATGTAAAAAAAATAAAATAAAATAAAAAGGGTTGAAAGAAGCAAAAGGGCCAAAAAAGAAAACGTAAAAACATAATTGATAAAATGAGTCGGGGGGGGGGGGGGGGGGGGGGGGGGGGGGACTGGTTGGATTTGTAAATAAATGTACGGAAGAGTTTTAGGGCCACTAAAGAAAAACAAAAATTCGGAGGCTAAAAAAAACCAAAAAAACCTTCGCGGCCCCAGAAAAAGTCGAAAATCAAATCCGAGATTTTTTTTTTCCACGGAGAGACGTCTATCCATCCCTCATCATTTGCCCGTAGATGTGAATTCACATTAAATCACTTAATTCTGACTATATCGGGTTGCTTACTGCTTATGGACGTGTGATTGTACACAGGATTTCCTTGATTAATAAGAACATTTAAACAAGCAGCCCGGGATCCGAGCCTTTGTCCTTCGTACTCGACGAACTTCCGCGATGGAAGAACGCAGCAGGCTGCTCTGTCTCTTCTGGTCCTGATACTGATGATAACTGCTCTGTGTTTATGAGCTCCATTCTGTCCTGAAGCTTCTTTTCATCACTTCATTAAACCGCCTGGTATCCATTTTGAGGAAGCAGTCACAGTGCTGGCATGTGGATGGACCGACTTTTTTTTCCACCGTGAAAAAAAAACAATCTTGAATTTCATTTTAGATTTTTTTTTGAGGCCTCGAAGTTTTTTTTTTTTTTTTATCAGCCTCCGAAGTATTTTTTTCTTCAGTGGCCCTAAAACTCTTCCGTATAAATGTCTGTCGTTCTAAGTTGTGATTCAGAAGATTCAGTTTTTCTGCTTCTAACAGCTTCAAATAAGAAGTCATGAGCTGTTTTCTCTTTATTAAACTTTCTTTGCAGCATTGTCATGATTCTAATACATCATTCCTGTTAATAATTCTATCTGTTCACTATTCTAAATGCAATTTTTATCGTCTTCATTTTAAACTCTCAACTATTCGTTCTCCTGTTTTGAATGGACTTTTGTCTCTTAAATGTTATTTTGTTTTCTCAATATTTTGTTTTCTTTCTTGTTTTTTTTTCTTCAAATTTCCTTTTTATTTACATTTTTGGAACTTTTTTACAAACATAAACATCCCAAATAAAATGGAACTAAAAGACAAAGGAAAACATCAACAGACAACAAAAAAAAAACCTGAAGAAAAAGCAACAACAAAACAAACAATAAAAAAAGAGAGAGAGAAGAGAAGAAAACAGGGTACAGACCAGGATCACAACAGTGGGACAATTGTTTATTTATTAATTTTATTTTTAAACAAAATACAATCACACATGTGAATGAAATGGAATTATTGGCTGAGATAATAGACAGTATAAGAAAAAGAACTCCCCTCAAACAGAACCCCTAAACCTAAAAGAAATAAAAAAGAAAACAAGAATAAATAAAATAAGAATAGTTATAGTAGTAGATATATATACATATACTCATACATATTGACACAAAACAATCTTTTTTTTATAGTTTTTTATTTAATATCTTGTTTTATATCTATGATTTTAACATAAATATATATATTTCTTTGCCTTTGTGAAGCAGTTTGACTGTCCTGGTGCTTGACTGATGCTTTACGATTAAACTTACATTTTGTGGCTCCAGATGAATTTTATTTGGTGAAAATGGACAAAAAAAATGACTCTTTAGTGATAAAAAACCCTGAAAAGCTTCGGTATCGACCCAGCGTAGTGTCCTTAGTACCTGAGTGTCCTCAGATATGCTGTTTCTCTGGTCTGGCGCAGCCTAAATCCGGCCCGGCGCTGGAGTTCCAGATGAAGCGGGCCAGCTCGGAGCGCGCCGTCACGCAGCGCGTCCTGTCCGTCATCGGGGAGTGCGTGGACCAGTTCGGCCCCGGGTGCGTCGGGGTGCAGAAGATCCTGAACGCACGCTGCCCTCTGGTCCGCTTCGCCCACCAGCCGTCCGGCTTCCAGTGCGACCTGACGGCCAACAACAGGTGAGCAGAAGCAAACAAACAAACAAAAAGAAACCAAAAAAAAACGGCTTTGCGAGAAACTGAAGGGCGCAAACAGAAACCCCGAGCTCGGCAGAAAGCGAATCGCTCTCGAGCTGCTTGAAACTCGACTTCAGGGGTCACGACCGGGGGTTTGGTTTCACTTCTTCGTCATCCTGCTCAGAGACTTCTGCTGCCCGGCAGTGGAGTACTGAAAACCACAGTTTCTGAGGAAATGAAGTGAAGCGTTTTCCTGTCAGAGTCTGAGCTTCTGGCTTTCTGAGCGTCTTCCTCCCTCAACTGAAGACACGTCTTTTACAGCAGAAGAAGTCAGTTAGTGGCGGGTGATGAAGACGAGGATAGTTTATCTGAATTTTATATGTCCGGATAAAAACGTAGTGATTAAAGTAAGCACTGAAACTCAAAAGATCACATTTACTGAAGCAGAATCCTGCTAAACATCCAGATACGTCCCGATCAAATCTCCATGTTCTCCATGTTTTTACTTTCCTCTCTGGAAAAAGGAGCCGAAACAGTGGGGATGAGGAAAGGGGACTGTTTTTGAGGACCTGATTGAAGTACTTCCAACATAATTAGCTTGTGACCAGCTCAGGGAGAAAAGTGACGTATCACAACGATGAAGGTCTCAGGAGAGAGGGCGGCGGCGGCGGCGGCCGGACGTGTTTGTTACAAAAGCAGGATTTTGTCTTTGTGTCACTCAGAGAAGGAAATGAATTCACTTTCGTGAAGTTTGAAGTGCGGGGAAATGCAGCGGCTCTGACTTTCAGCACCACACGTCTCCGTTTCCTCTAAATCTCGAGCCTCGTTTGACTCTTTCACATCTTGTTATCACAGGTTTCCTCACGCAAACTGCAGGAAATTCAATTAAACGATAAATGCTGAGCGCTCAGTAACAGCCCCCCCCCACCTCTTCTGTGTTCGTCCACAGGGTGGCGATGAAGAGCAGCGAGCTGCTGTACGTCTTCGGGCAGCTGGACCCTCGGGTGCGCGGCCTGGTCTTCACCGTGCGCTGCTGGGCCCGCGCCCACGGCGTCACCAGCAGCATCCCCGGGGCCTGGATCTCCAACTTCTCCCTCACCGTCATGGTGCTGTTCTTCCTGCAGCGGCGGAGCGACGCCGTGCTGCCCACGCTGGACCGCCTCCGGGAGCTGGCAGGTAGCAGGCGCTCGCCGCTCGGCACGACGCACACATCCGCCACGTTATCCGAACAAATCAGCCCATTTACTGGGAGGATTATTTAAAAAAAAATCTTTTTTCAAACTTTGAAATTAGTCAGTTGAAAGCTATCAGATTAAACCCACAAGTCGCCACTGTGGCTTCCTAAGCATGACCTTTGACCCCCATCAGCTCACCAGAGCGCGTTTAGGCGCCCGTTTACACGAAAGCGGAAGACATTCGTTTGCATTTTGGAAACGCACACTTTTTGAAAACGCTCCGTCTCCACGGAAACGGGGGTGAAATGCAACTTTGTGTCAACACTCAGCCTCCGTCGCCGTGGAGACGGCGGGAAAGGCTGAAAGAGGGAAGCGAGCCCGAGCCTTCGTTGTTAAATATTTGAAATGTTGACTTTTCAAAAATGCTCTGACTCGGTGGAAATGGGAGAAAGTGCAACTTTTTGAAAATGCTTCCCGTCTGAGGCTTTGTTTTGAAATATTAAAAAAACATTTCTTTTGAATATTTAGATATTTCAAATATTCACTTTTCAAAAACGCTCCGACTCCGTGGAAACGGGAGAAAGCGCAACTTTTTGAAAACGCTTCAAGACTGCAGCTTTTTTTCATTCATTCATTCATTTTCTTCCGCTTAACCGTTTCCGGGTCGCGGGGGTGACAGTCTGAGAACAGCCACCCAGGTCACAATGCACCGATTAAGAACCTTCCTGCAGGTGGTGAGCCCACGGGAAGGTGACACCCGGCGTGGGACATGAACCCACTACCCTGAGATTGTGAGTCTCATGCTCTACCTACTGAGCTAGCTGGGGGACGCAGCTTTTTTTTTTTTTTTTAAATATTGGGGAAACGAATCGAATAAAAAGTCTTGATAATGTAAATCCGAGAGTCTTACTAATTTTATTTGGAGAGCAGGAAGTGACGGTTTGTCTCCTGGTTCTGCCGAGCGCCGATGAACGGACTCCGAACTCGAGATAAAACCATTATTAACTTCTAATCTCCACTAATATGTACGGAAGAGTCTGTGTATTTTTTATTTACAGTCACTAAGTGCTTGATGATCCATATCCAGTCTGATAATTTAGCGCTTTGCTCTTTAACTGCTTTGATTGGGTTCAGTGGTTACTAACACAGTTTTCTTTGCTTTGTGAATCTTAACAGAAAAAGGGGTTTTTCCCTTCGAGGATTGGTTTTCCTGCCAAACCAACCAGAACCCAAATCCTCCCATCTTTATCGCCAAACAGAAAAAAAGGGGAAAAGCCACAATAGCGAAGCCCGATGGGAACAAATGAGAGATTAGTTGAATAATTAAAAGGCCGCGCCTCAGATCAGGACGTAATCTTTTAAACAATTGTGAAAAATGGGAAATCCTTCCTTCCAGGATCAGCTCGTGCAGTTTGGCACAAGTTTTAATTTGAACCCCCCCCCCCCCAATAAAAAAAACAACCCTGAGTGGTGCTGAACCAGCAGAGTTACAGATAAAACTTCTTTGGCGCCTCGTCCACGTGACCAACAGTCTGTTCAACAACAGATAAATTCCCCCGTTTAAAGCCACGATATTCCCAAGTGAACAGGGAAAACCTTTGTCGTGTTTTGGGCGTTTGTTTACGGAGCCACTGAAAACACCACGTGTCAGAAATGCTCAGTCTCCTTGGAAACGGGAGGGAAACGCAACATTGTCAAAACGCACTGACTCTTGTCTCCCTGGAAACGGGGGAAAAAATGCAACATTTGTGAAATGCCGCAACTGCACATCTGGGTTGTAGTAAATATTTCGGATTTAACTGGATCTTTATTTAATTTAATTTAATTTAATTTAATTGTATTTAATTGTATTTAATTTAATTGTATTTAATTTTATTTTATTTTATTTTATTTTATTTTATTTTATTTTATTTTATTTTATTAAATTTTTAATTTAATTAAATTTTTTACACTTTGTTTTTTACATTTTAATTTCTAATTCTAATCCAAATTTTTATTTTATTTTGGAGCAAAACAACAAAGAAATACAGTTTTAATGTTTAGAGCGTACTGTTCTGTGTGTGCATACTTCGGTGGATTTATTACATAAAAAAAACAACAACAACGCCCACTAGTGGCCCAGCATGGTAACTACATCATTTTCAGCATTTCTGCCGTTTCCGTGGAAACAGACATGTTTCAAAACGTCTAAACGTGAAACTTTGCTTCAACAAAAATAGAAGAAACGGTAAGGTTGTTGTGTAAAGTAACATTTGTTCTTCATCCGTGCTCCTGGAGCGTCGCCACTCGTTTGGTGTTTCGTTGAGAATCTTCACTTCCTCCTCGGAGGAGCCTGAAGATTTGCCCGCTGCTTTAATAATCACTGTAACGACGAAGGAAGCAGCCTGCTGCTCTAATACCAGCACTCCGTCTCCTCCTGCCTCCGTCACCTTGGCTGTCTCATAATTGCTTTCCAAAAGCAATCTACCCCCTCCTCCTCCTCCTCCTCCTCCTCCTCCTCCTCGGCCCCGTTTAGACTCCATTGCGCAGAGTGCTTACGGGACAATAAAAGGCCCATCGTTCTGGGAAGGTCGACGACCCCGCCTCTTCCAGACACACACGTGCGAGCGACCAGCCGGCTGTTTAAACAGCAGAAACACACACACACACACACACACACACACACACACACACACACACACACACACACACACACACACACGGTCAAGGAGACCGGTAACAAGAGCATTGAGACGTAAACCAGTGGCGCAAGGACACCATCCATGCTGTCTATGTGTTTTATTTGACCACACACACACACACACACACACACACACACACACACACACACACACACACACACACACACACACACACAGTTCCTCACGACCCGCCTCTCTCCCCCCCCACAAGGCCCGGCGGAGAAGAGCGTGATCGAGGGGAACGACTGCACGTTCACCAGCGACTTCGGGAAGATCCGGCCCGGCAGCAACACGGAGACGCTCGGTGAGCACCAGGGCGGCGCCACAGTTCCACGGGCCGTCGGCCCGATCGTTCACACTGACCCGACTTGTGTGTGTGCTTCTGCTTTCAGGGCAGCTCGTGTGTGCGTTCTTCGAGTTTTACGGCTCGTTTCCATTCAGCAAGATGTCCATAAACATCAGGAAGGTATGTATGGCGATGGAGGAGACGATGGTTCTTGTTTATTGTACCTGATTTTTCTTTGGAAATAAAGATGCGGCGGTCACAGTAGAAAATAGTAGGATAAAATCAAAATGATTGAAAAGACCTAAAAAAACCTGGAAAATACATTAATAAAATTATATATATATATATATATAAAGACGCTAACCACCATCATCACCACAAAAACATTTTTTTCTCACACACTCCAGAAATAAATTACGTAATTAAAGGTTTTAGTGGATTTCCTGTTAATGAAATACTATTTTTAGGACTATAATGTCAAATCAAATAATCATAATTAAAAGAGAAGAAAGTTTAGAATAGATGACACGAAATTACAAATCAAGAAGAAAATAGACCAAAATCAAGAAAAACACAAACGAAACAAAAATGGACCAAAATTGAGAAAACAAAACAAAAAAAAAAGAAAACGGACAATATCGAGAACAAAATGAACCAGAATCAAGAAAAACCTGATGAAATTAAGCAAAAACTGACCAAAGTTGACTAAAGTCAAGACAAAAACTGCCCAACACCAAGAAAAGAAATTCACATTTTTCATTACTTATCAGGATTTAATCCCTGGACACTGATTAAGTGGAAACAAACTCTATAAAAATTCATGTTTTGGTCAGAAAAAACACATTTCCTTGTTTTTCTTCTTTCAAAAAGTGAGTGAGCCGAGTAGAAGTGAAGAGGCAGATTCCTCCCGTTAGCATCATTCCAGCGGCACATTCTGATTTCTGCTCTTCTGAAGCCAAACACGTTTTCCTTCTCGAGCTGCTTCAGCACATTTCGAAAGCAGCTGTGCAGTTTTCTCATGAATAATCCTCTTTATGAGAAAGTGCATAACTTAGCCGCCATGAGAAAGGAGAGCAGCGTCGCTCTCGCTCTTTGAAGTTTCCCCTCGGCGCACCGCCGTTTCATCCCACCGTCGGGGAGCGGCACCAGACGGATTTGTGTTTGTTTTGTGCGCGTAGACGAGGCAATATGTGACGGCGGTGACCAGAAGTGAGAGCCGAGAGGAAGCAACTTCGTCCATCTGAGTCCTGCTGTGGTTTGTCGCTCTCGGCCCTCAGGACGGTTTCCGGTGACAAACGGGAAACTTTCGTGGCGTTTTTGGGCGTCAACGTTGCCCGGTGTTACTGAAAGCGCAACTTTTTGAAAACGCTCACTCCGTCTCCGTGGAAACGATTGATAACTCAACTTTTCATTCTAAACGAGTCATCACCCAGCAATCACGTTTCCTCGTTACATCGTGTTGATCTCAGGTGAAATTTGCCAGAAAATCCAGAGTTTGAAAGTGGCTGATTTATCTTTTTCTTTCCAAACCAGATTCAGCCACAAGGGGGCGCACCCCAAAACCTCCCTTTAATATCATAAACCCACCTCCTGTCAAATTTAACAGTTAACTGCTCGCGGTGAGCCGCTAACAGGAGTAGGAACGTTGAACCTCACGTGATTTAGAAAATGACCGCTCTATTTTATTTTAAATTCCCGGGCTGCGTTGCTCCCCGATGTTTGTAGACGGCTCCACTATCGTGTTTCATTTTTATTTTTCATGTGAGCAAAGGACTGCCATGCTATCGCCATACTATTGCTATGCTATCACCATGCTATTGCCATACTATTGCTATGCTATCACCATACTTTTGCTATGCTATCACCATGCTATTGCTATGCTTTCACCATGCTATCGCCATACTATTGCTATGCTATCACCATGCTATCGCCATACTATTGCCATGCTATCGCCATACTTTTGCTATGCTATCACCATGCTATTGCTATGCTATCTCTATGCTATTGCTGGGCTGTTACCATGCTATCGCTATGCTATTGCCATGCTTTCACTATGCTATTGCCATGCTATGCTCTCGCCATTCTAACGCCATGCTATCGCTATGCTATCGCCATGATTGACAGTTCCTGCAGCCAATCAAGGCGCGCCTAACATCTCTACCAGTCAAAATGTCACCCTCGCCCTCGATAGAGAAATCTCTTTCAGCTGCAGCAGAGTTTATAATAAAAGTCTGTATGACAGCCGTCGTCGGCGCACCGGGAGCCCCCCCCCCCCCCCCCCGAACAGAGATACTAATTAGCAGCTCTGTCATGCAGACTGTAAACAAATGCTTAAAGCCACAGTGAAGGAAGCGTCTCCGTACTTTACATCAGGGGACAAACTCGGGGCTAATTTCTGGTCTCGGCCTGCACAGGATGGATAATTAACCTGCTACGTTGACTAATCCTCTACTTATCGCCCATTACTCTCCCGTGCAGGAGTTCCGTTGATGAAGTAGGCTTTCATGCTCTGGTGGCGCCGCGTACGAGACGCAGGGACCTTGCCCGCGCTCGGAGTTTAATGAATGGATCCCGCCGGGAGGAGGCGGCGCTCCGCTCTAATATATGAGACTAATATGAGGTTGGACACAGCGGAGGAAGTCGGCAGGTAGACGGCGGCCGTGACCCTCGCCGATGGGCTTTCTCCGGCGGAGCGGGCGCCATAAATCTGCTTTACTGAGCCGCGCCTCTCCGCTCGGCGCCGTTCCCTGACTGATGGCTTCATGTTGCCGCCACGTGCCGCTCATCCCTCGGCGGCTCCAGCTGGATGCCGCATGCAAAGTAGCGTGGGAGGTTCTTGACTTATCCCTGACCCATGCTTCTTTTTTTTTTTTTTGATGGAGCGTGTATCTGCTCGACGCAACGCGAGCCCAGACACTTTCCTGTCCTACCTCTTCCATGAGTACAGTGGAAATGCCTTTCAATTAACAGATGAGGGAGGGATTCAAACTTCGGTTCGAGGTTACCTTTGTACACGGTTACTCGCTCGAACCGCAAACTAAAAGTTCCGGAGCCACGTGAGGCGTTCCACTCTGCTAAACGTGCCCCAGATTCCGCGGTGTGCAGCTGAAGCCGTGACCAAAAGAGATATTTGGACCGTAGCGGTACACGCCGCTCGCCATCCTCGTTCTCACCCCCGCCTGTCCCTCTCTCCAGGGCAAAGAGCAGAACAAGCCCGAGGTGGCGCCGCTGCACATCCAGAACCCGTTCGAGACGGCGCTGAACGTCAGCAAGAACGTCAACGCCACGCAGCTGGACCGCTTCGTGGCTCTGTGTCAGGAGAGCTCCTGGCTGCTCCAGCAGAGGGAGAACGTCACGCCTAAAGGCGGCGGCGGCGGCAGGGGGAATGCTGCGGCGCCGTGGGGCCTCGCCACTCTCCTCCAGCCTTCGCAGGTCGCGGGGGTCAGAAGTCGCAAGAAACGAAAGATGGAACCGGCCAGCGAGAGGATCAAGAGCTTACTGGAGTCTTTAAAGAACAAAAATCACCAAAAGAAGAGCTAAAGACTCCGATACGAACAATTTGATCTGGTTTAGAACGATCTGGCATCACCAGGTGGAAAGACTGCACTTCCACACACGGACACTGGATGGTGCCAGAGAGGCCTGTATGATATCATGGGGACCTGATGAGTTGTGTGGTAAATAAACCGAGCACTCAGATCTTCACTGCTTCATGTGATCAAACAACTACTGTTGTACATTATGCCAAGGAAAAGGTTCAATATTATCCTTAATGCACGGAAATAAGATTATTTATATATAAAATCCAACATTAGACCATCAAACAATGTGCAGATCCTTAAATATGCAGATATATATTTGATATTTATCATGTTAAAAGCTTCACTGTCAATCACATTTTTGTAGTTACAAGACGTCACTATAACCCTGCGCTGTGTGTTTGGGCTGTTTAGAGAAACACGTGAATCCATGATGACGATCAGGTTTGGTTCAGGTGGAGCAAACTCAATATTCAGCCCGTTCTCAGTCTTAGAGAACCGTTTCAGTTGTTAAAGCCCTTTCAACAGCAAATATATAGTGTTTGGATAACGAAATGGACCATGGTTTTATGTGTTACGGGAGTTTGTACTGTGTTGTTACAACCAGCAGCTGATGAATACGTCATCTTTTACTCATTGAGGGAGGAGTGCAGTTGAGTTAGAGCTATTTTGAATCTACTGCGGGTGGGAAATAAATAAAAAAATCATAAAGGACTTTCATCCAGGAAGTCCTCATTACAAATGGACAAAAACCCAACTCGTTCTGCTACCTTGACGACATAATAAAGGACTTTAACCTTAATTGTTTAATTCTAGATAGACTTTGAGACTTTAAGAGACAATATGATTCACACACTTTATCAAACGTGTTCATCTTGAACGGCCGGAGCGGTAAACTCGTGCTGTAACAACCTTCTGATTTAAACTACAAAGTTTTTCTTTTATTGTGGCGCAGCGTACACGTAATTAAAATGTCTTTATTTTCATAAAACCAAACGATAACTATCACAAATGACTTCAGTCCCAACATAAACACTTTCTGGGGCAAAATGTCTCCTTGAGCTGTTGCATTATGGGGGTTTTCCCCGACTCCCCCTGACAGGATGGCTGAGACGCTCGTGTTGGTTTACTAGTTTTCACGGCAACATCACTCATATCTCAGCTCGAGCCTCTGCGGTGTCCTTTAAGAAATAAGTCTTCATTTTTTTATTAAAATCTTCATAGTTTTCTTGGTGCTTCGGCCGATTTGGAGCCTCTTGGGACTGGTTTTGGTCCACGGGCCTCACGTTTGACACCCCCGGGTTATAAGCTGATGCAACCTGGACGAATCTCCAGAAATTTTGAGTCACATTCTTCTGGACTGTAAGGAAACGACTCGCACAGTTATTGTGTTTTCGTCTCGGCAACGACTTGAAAAAGATCTCCGTTTCCATGGAAACGGCAGAAACGCTGAAAACGATGTAGTTGGCATGCCAGGCCACTAGTGGTTGCTGTCGGTTGTTCTTGTAGTGAAATCACGCCCACATGCACGGAGAACGATGAACCCAGATAACAGTGAGTACGTGGACATTCAGGAAAGGTGTCACTTTCATGAAGTTGCGTTTTCAGTTTCGCGTAAATGGACGCCGAAAGCGCTACGAAAGTTCTCCTGACGTAGTTTACACATCGTCAAATACGGGACGGTTCATTTATAAATGAATGGCTAATTTTTCTTATACATTGGTAAACATGAGGGGAAATAAAAACTCCCACTTCTATTTAAAAAAAAAAAAAAAATCAAAAATTTGACCTTCAATTTAACTTTCAGTGTTTTTTCTCCTATTTATCATGTGCCGGAACAACCCATCACTTTAACTAAATAATATTGGTACGCAAATACTTATTCGCTTCAGGCCAGATCACTACATTTTAATTTGTAGTTGAAAGCAAGAACTTTGATGCTGAGGAGGAACGAGAGCCGACTTAAAACCTTGTAGCTTATTTTTTCATGAAGAAATATCTAAATATTGCGGAGTTAGATTAATGAGTCGACCCTCCGCGGCGGTCGCAGCTTCTCAGGTGGCCGAGAGGAAAACACAACATCCCGCCCGCCGGCTTGAAGGAAGAAGACGTCTGAATGAAGCCACAAGTCTAAACACGCGAGTACAATTTGATCTGAACGGCTAAACTTTTATGTAAATAACGTGAACGGAGACGCCGTCTGGGACGTTTTGGTTAAAAATCATAAAAGTCCCTCGAAGTTTCACTTCGCATCTCTATAATCACTCGAGAGATGAATTATGTTTAGTTTTCTTTTTGTTTTTTTTGAAAAACAAAAGATCTGCAGAGAAGAGAAGCAGAACTTCCGAGCGGTAGTAATGTTTTTAGCAGCGAACGATCAGCAGCAGTGACATAATGGTGCTAGCGCGCGGCGGCGTCCGCATGCGAGTCGACAGCCCATCGGCTCGGCCGCTTAGTTCACTGTGGGCCAGCTCGGCGGTGAAGTCTGCCGGATGGATTGACCCTCTCGGAAAAAGCCCCGTCGGCTGATGTGTCGCGTCAAATATGCGAGAAGAGACGCAGCACTTAGGCGTCCAGACAGAGAGAGAGTCGACTTTTAATTCAAGTTTCCTCCCAACGCGGGCCGCTTTGGGAAAAGGTCGCCTCTGGGATGGGGGGAGTGGGGGCGGGGGGGGGGGGGGGGGGGGGGGGGGTATCCACAGGTTCACGTCCGATGAGTGTTTGCGTCGAGGCCGGAGGAGCGGGGGTACGCAGCTGCTTTTCCACTCAGTGCAGTGGGAGGCCGCCGGGGTGAGAGGATCCACTTTTAACAACCTTCCTCCACCACACCCCCCCACCTTTTTATTATTTTTTTTATGCACAGATGGGCGGGAAAGAGCAAGGCGGCTTTGAACTTATCAGCCCCCCCCCCCCCCCACCCTTCCTCCTCGCCTCCATCTTTCTCTATCGCACTCATCTGTTTTCCTCTCTTCACAGCCGTTCTTTGAGCGGTTTTTTTTTGGGGGGGGGTTGTTTATTTCCACGGGGTGAGCTCCTGACTGATGGATCTGCTCCGGTGGAATAGCGGAGCGGTTATGAAACGCCAGGGTGGGGCGCGGATGGGGGATCGGCCCCTCGGGGGAATTGGATGAAATGTGACTTCTGGGTGTTTTTGAGGAAAAGGGAGCCGCGGATCTCCTGATTTGTAGGTGTAGAACACGCCGTGCCGGTTCTCCACCTCGGACTTTATGGACCTTCCTTTGACGGCGCCCTCTCTGTTTATTGAACAGTTTATGGGGTAATTACGGTATGGATAGAAACTCTGCCAAAAAAGGTTGCCGGGGGTTACGGTCACTGCGCTGCCGAACGGAGGTTTTATGCGAGCGCCTTCCAGTGATGGAGCACTCCAGGCTGAGGAGGGACTGTATTTGGGTGACCTGCTCCGGCGGCGACCTTCCTCCCAGGTGCTTGTAGGCGGCACGCCGCGCTCCCTGATTGATTATCAAAAACTGCATCCCAAGATGGATCGGTCCTCTCTAGGGGAGTCCAGGGGTTCATCGGGGCGCCGGCTGCACTTCATGCCTTTTTCTTGGCTCCTAAAGCGCCTTCAGAGCCGGAAAGAATGTGAGAAAGTGGCTGGAGGGTTTGAAAAACACGGGAGGTATTTGAGGAAATACGAGGGGGGAAGGGAGGGGGGCAGGGAAAAACAAGGATCTGGGCACGACGTTGGGAGGCCTGAATGCCCTCTGGAAGCCCCGCCGCAGTTCGAGGGAACGCTTCGGGAGAGCTCGCCGCCGCTCGGCGTGCCGTTTGATGTGGAAGGCCGTTATCAGCTGGAGCGCTTTCAGAAGTCGCTGTATCGCGCCTCCCGATCTCTGCGCCACTCCTTCCACTTACCTCAGCGGACTACCGGAGAGAGACGTGTGGAGAAAGTAATCTGCCAAGCACTTCCCCTCGAGCAGTTCCACGAATTGTCCCCACTCCCCCCCCACCCGCAACATTACGAAAGGCCATTACGCCCCCCCTCCCACCCGCCTCATCAGCAACGCGGTTGACTTTATGGTACCGGAATGCACTTGTCACACGTCGAGGCCTCCGAGGTTATCGCCCCCTTGTATCTTTGGCTGGGAAGTTTCTGGCGCGCCAACCAGAAGCCTGAATCCTCATGTCTGTCCCTTCACAATAAAACGCTCCGGTGGAAAGCGCTATGTGTGTCTGTGATGTGTGGGAATGCCTGGGACTTACTGGAACCACCACCAGAACCATTGTTTGAGCGTCGGACACGAGACTGAGTAATTGGAGACTGGCACCAGTCACTGGCGGTCTGCGCACATTCCTTCACCGGCCGGACGGTCGAGCAGCGACGGCACGGCTGGCCGCCGCCGCCGCTGCCGTTATGACATTGGGTGTGTATCCATGGAAACGCCACCCGCTCATCCACCGAGCTCTCCCGGGTGCCGCTCTGGCATGTGATGCCACACACAAACATGTGACACACCGAGTTCCCAGAGCTCTGGGTGTCACGTTTAAAGCCGCCACATGTGCTTTTGTTGTTTCTTCAAAGCACGAGAGGAAAGCCGAGGCTGATCCAACGCGCTGCAACTAGACGCAGGCTTCCGTTCTTCCTCCGGTGAATTCAAACCGCTTTTAATTTGCCAGCGATTCGTGAAGTCGGTGTTCCAGTAGTTGGCACGTCCAGAAAAATTCATCATAAAACTGATTAAATGTTTGTTGATATTGACGTCAGCTTCAAATGGCCACGCCTCCAGCTCCCATCAACGATGGTATACGTGGCAGTTTAGGCTTTGTAGTTTTTCAACTGAAATATGCGCATTGCATTTACAATGCCTTGACATAGATGACGATCACATAGATAAACTGGAGCTACACTTGGTAGAGCGCAGACCTTCGCCAGTGCCACATTTGTTTGTAGAGCAGCGTTAGCATTGCTAGCATGCTACGCGTTAGCTCATGTCAGGTAGCAACATCACTGTGTGAAACACTGAGCAGGGAGCGTCTCCATGGCAACAGACGCTGATCTCCATTGATCTCCTCCATGAAGTGAATAAATAAATAAATAAATAAATAAACACAGACGGAAACATAACCTTCACCCAACGGAGGTAAATATTTACAGCAGTGCCATTGTGGGAAGTTCAGGCTCCTAAAACCGTAGTAGTTGGTACAGCAACGCGGCGACCGCACATGTGCACCAAGATCATAGTAAATAGATCCTGCACATGCTCAGTAGACGGACAATAGCAACGATGTTTTCCTCCAGAGTGTCATGACTCGCGGTCCATCTTCTCCTGGGACTTGGTGGCTTTATAGTCGACAGTCACCGTGGTAACAAATGCGAATGTCCGTGGACTCTCGTTGTTCAAGCAGGAATTCAAAGAAGTTGAATTTTCACGCGTTTTCACGCGTTGTTGCACTTTCAGTGGCTCTGAGTACAGTTGTTGTTAAACGGACCCCCAAAAACACAACTAAAGTTTTACATTTTCTCTTGAAATGGGCCTTCATCTCCTCTAGGAACCACAAACCGTGGTGACGGTACTCGGGAGCAAATTTATTCACAGGAAAAATCATTGGCCTTTATAGTTGGCCTTGTTCTATCCAGCTAATTTAATTCCTTATCGGGCCAAACAATCGCAAACAGCCAATGTTTTTGTTATTTCTCTTACGTGATTCTGTGAAGTCATAAGAACAGAAGCCAGACTGTGTAAAAGCTTTTAACTGGGCTTAAGTGAAGGTAAAAGGTTTGGACCCCTGAGGTGAGCTTGACTCCGTCCAGATCGTCACTCCAGGCTGTTCCAAGGACGGCGCGGGCGGGAGGGTACAGCGTCGGGCTCGTGGAGATAATGATGTTGGCCCTATACTTGGCGCTCTGGGATGAGATCACTAACATCCCCCTCTCCGACGATCATCCTCTCGAGCCAGATCGCTCTCTCTCTCTCTCTCTCTCCCTCTCGCTCTCGCCCCGCTTTTTCTGTAAGGGCTTAATCTACAGTCCGCACCACAGCCAGCCAGCGCCTTATCAGCCGAGTGAGAGCCTGCATGTCAGCCCCGGCCTTGGCGCCCGTCACCGGGCCGACCTGGCCGGGCAGATACCATGGACGAGTTCAAGTTCACGGTCAAGGACGCACGGCAGCGGTTTCAGAGGCAGACGGGAGTTTTATATGTAGGCAAAAGAAGAAACACAGATTTCAACGCTGTAGACTATATAGTCCCCCCCCCCCCCCCCCCCACATCTGTCTTTTACTTCTGTGGGGCTAATACTGCCTCGCCCAGAGGCATATGTGGCCATTTAACTTGCGTCGGTTTGCACGACGGTAGCAGCTTGGCTTTACGACTGGCGATCAAATACCTTCGAAACTCGGGTAATCGCCGCCATTTTCAGTTTGCTAATTAGCATGCCGAATATTTAAAAAGGAAAACCCTTCTGCCGCTCCGACACATCAAAGTGTGTTTACAGGTGTCGGGGATGTTGTGTGAAGCCGTTCGTTCCCCCGGGGGAGCAAAGTGAAATCAGATAAGACGGAGAGATTTGAGGAGGGCTGGAGCCACTCCGCACAGCTCAAGGGCAACGCGCCGGCGTCGTGCCAGGCTTTAATAACCTCAAGAACCTCAGATTAAACTACGCGGAAAGGTAGCAACGTCACCATGAGCAAGGTTGTGGAGGTTACTGAAAATTAGAAGTGAATTATAGTTTGTGTCTCTAATCTGGACGTTATTGGAGGAAGATGCTCTATAATCTGGATGTCAGAGGAGGTAGATGCTCTATAATCTAAATGTTATTAGAGGAAGGTGCTCTATAAGCTCAATGTTAGAGGAAGGAGATGCTCTATAATCCGGATGTTGTTGCACCGTGGCTCTCTCTCCGGCATTTGGCTCCTCTTGGCCGCTCGCCATTCAGACATAATGGAATGTTAAAAAGAATACTGGTTTCTGGTTACTGAATAAAAAAATATTTAATTGGGAAGTGTCTCCTCTATTTTTAACTTTATTTCTAAAAGTGTCCGATGAGTTCCATCAGTTAGTAGGAGGAAGATGCTCTATAATCTAGATGTTATTGGAGGAAGATGCTCTATAATCTGGATGTTAGAAGAGGAAAAATGCTCTATAATCTGGATGTTAGATGGGGACGATGCTCTATAATTTTAATGTTGGAGGAGGAAGGTGCTCTATAATCTGGATGTTAGAGGAGGAATGTGCTCTATAATCCTAATATTAGATGAACATGCTCTATAATGTGGATGTTAGAGGAAGAAGATGCTCTATAATGTGGATGTTAGAGGGGGAAATGCTCTATAATCTGAATGTTAGAGGGGGAAGATGCTCTATAATCTGAATGTTAGAGGAGGAACATTGCGCTATAATCCTATTGTTATTAGATGAAGATGCTCTATAATGTGGATGTTGGAGAAAGAAGATGCCCTATGATCTGGACGTTGAGGAGGAAGATGATCTATAATCTGGATGTTGTTGCTCTGTGGCTCTCAAACATCTCTCCTGGTGTGACTCTCTCGCCGGCGTTTGGCTCCTCTTGGCCGCTCGCTATTCACACATAATGGAATTCCTTCCAGGAAATCATAAAGATACAATTCAGCCACTCTGTTTTTCTAATCAGAAACTATCGCTGCCTGTATTTGTTTTGATTATTTTTCCAATCAAAGCCACAACATTTCACTCGCGTCGAGCGCAAAAAGATTGTTTCCCTTCCGCGGTGTGTTTCCTCCAGCGGGCCGGGATCTCCACACGTCTCACATCCACGGAAAACATATTCAAATTCTACTCCTCCACGGGCAATTAACTTCAGATGTCCCTAGTAGGTGGTTGGTGAATTCCTGAAATGCTGCAGCGTGTTTGTTCAACCCCCCCCCCCCCCCCCCCCCCCCTTCCCCCCCTACCTCCCCCGTCTCACTGTATTTCCAGTAAGAACAAATTGGAGATCTGTGCATGAGAGAGTGAAGGAAGTGAAGAGAGACGGACTGAAAACAAGCAGCGACGCACAACAGAGGAAGTCTTGTTCAAACTGAACATCAGCCTGCTGCTGGACGTCATCAGGGAGGATTTCTAGAGGAAGGTGAAGCGTCCAGAAACCACACTACGCTAGATTAAAATGGAGATTATGGATGGACTGAAACCCTTTATTTTTAACCGACGAGCTACTTGCTGATACTGATTACAAAAAGAAGTACTTATTAAATGTCATAAAGCCTAATTAATACTCAATCCCAAATTAGACACGAAGACTCCGACAACAGTACCAGACCTGATACCGGTTTCAGTATCGGTACTGTTCCTGGTATCTGACAGGTATCAGGATCATATCTCATATTGAAGGTACCAATACCAGCACCAGACCTGATACTGTATCTGTATCTTGACTGGTATCGGACAGGTATCAGTATCATGTCTCATACTGGTGGTACCAATACCAGTCCCAGACCTGATACCAATACCTGTTTCAGTATCGGTACCATTACAGGTATCGGACAGGTAGGTCTGTCGCGATAATCAATAAATCAATAAATCAATTAATTGCACGATAATTAAAAATGAGCTTGATAAGTTTGCCAGGCTCGATAATTCTTCATTTACCAAAGACGTCACTGTGAGCGGCTCATCCTGGTGTTAGTGAACGGCACTCTCTCAGTTTAATGTTGTTTTGTTAATGTTGCCAGATTTCTGAGCCTTCCAGCGGAAAACCCGGGTAAGGCTCACTGTAAACGGGCCTGAACATGTCGGGGGGAAAACAGCCAATCTGGCAACAGCAGCCTGCAGAGTCACACCACCGCATACATCAACATGGGAAGCATCACGACAAATATAAGACAGCAGCACGACCCAATACTCTTTCTCCACAATTAATACTTCATCTTCGTATGGTTACCGTACTTTCCGGACAACAAGCCGCTACTTTTTTTAAATTTTTTATATCCTTTGAACCCTGCGGAGGACGACTCGGCTTTTTAAGGGTTAACAAGCTTCATGCTGCTGATACGTGGGTTCTGCGCAGCAACATATTGGAAAAAAAGAATTATGAACTAGTTCATTTTTGGAACGATGAATTTAGAACTATTAACTGAACTAGTTCATAGTAAAATTTGGGAACTGAACTTTGAACCAGTTCATGTAGAAACTGAACTTTCCCAACACTGCCTGTCAATCACTCTGGGGGGGGGGGCACCTGGCACACCTGAGTGCACCATGAGAGCCCCGTGAGGAGGGGAGAGAGAGAGAGAGAGGTTGTTTTAATTATTTAGTTTGGACATTTACAATCTCTTTTTTCACAATACAATTCTCATTTTAAATATTCTTAAGAAATAAAACTGTATTTATCTTTAAAAGGCTATACTTGCATTATTAAGCCATTATTAATATATTAGTGGAAAAACGGTATATTATCGTTTATCGCAATAATTTCTGGGACAATTTATCGTCCAGCAAAATCTGTTATCGTGACAGGCCTCGGTGTGATGTTGCAAGAAATTCCTCACAGATCGAGTGTGGAACATATTGTTCGAGAGCTGGGGGCCATTGCAGAACTTCAAACTGCTGAGGCAGTTCTTCAAAATGCAAATACCACATTAGGATTTGATGCAACTGCCCAGGAGGACAAGCACATAAACAGTGCCCATGTTACAGCGGTCAGGGATTGCTTCGCAGCTGCCATAGAGGAGCTGCCTGGGGGCACGGCTGATGACTACTGCAAGCATATATGTGACACTATAAACAATCTGGCCTCCACCCACTCCTACTTCCATGATGGAGATCACCATGACACAAGACAGATAATTATTTCCAACATTTCAAACACACTTACTGATAGATGTGCCACAAACCACGCAGCAATACGGTTGCTGAATCAAGCCTGGAACAAGGCCCTAAACGAACTAAACTGCCACTTGCACCCCCTCGATTCTATGGCAACAAAGACCGGCTCTGCCCTGAAAGGATGTGAGGAAGCAGCAGGAAAACAGCTGTTTGGTAAAGATTGCATCGCTGGAAATATTGTGTTGGGATTAAATAAAATGCGCTATAAAGATGGCAAGGGGGACCCCAAAGGTTTCCTTCTGTTCCTGGAGAGGGAACATTTGGCACGTGGCTTGCTGCACCGATATCGGGGCAACCGCCTGCATGTGTTATTTCATATATGTGGAACCCTACACCTGCATAAGTCAAAGTTCCCAGACTTGAAGTCCTGGATCACCAGTATAAGAAATACTTCACAACTGATGTCACCAAAGTATTGATGGAGGAAACAAAATCAGCCAGGGCCCACAACATGGATGCTGAGGAAGTCATGGGGATGTTGTGCAGCACAGAAGAAATCACCAAAGGCCACCCTGTGTTTCCTCTCATCCAAGTTGAGAGCACAGAAGAATCGCACCGTTGCTTATCTTGATGAAATGCCGAAGGAGAAGCGAGACGCCATCTTGAAGGAAGAAGAAACTGAAGCAGAATGATCTAATGAAGGTGATGGCAGGAAGACAGGCAGACAAACAGAAAATGAGGGAGACAATGGAAAGAAACAAATTGGAGCGGAGACTGAAAAACACTCCCGTTGAACAATTAACAACAAAGTTTCCAGATCTTGACACTGAGAAACTGGAACAGGTTGCAAACCTTGTCCCAGGAAAATGTGTTGGGGACCACATTTACCATCTCCGGTACAAGAGGGATCAGCAGATCATACACAATGGCAAAATAGAAAGCTTGAAGGCCAAGAGAAAACAGTATGTTGTTGCATACTGGTCAGAGGACGAAACTTATGATGCCACAGACTATGACGTGTCTCCCTGGGCCTTGGCAGCAGATTTAATTGTCAATAGTTTAATGATGTGAGGCAGGCAAGACGCATTTTGTTTAGTCAACCAAGACAGTATTTATTAGTAATCTTCATGAATGCATTTTCTTTCTGCAGGGATTAACCAACATGAGTGCAACATTCAGGACTTACTAGTATGCGTACGGGTGTGGCAGCTCCAATCTTAATCCTAATAAAATGGGGGCTTTTCCACCAAAAAGAACCAGGAGCTAGTTCGGTGCCGGTGCCAGAGCCAGTTCTTAAATGAGCACCGCACACTGCATTGCTCAGCGGCTGCAGCGCCTCAGTCGGCGGTCAGAAGGTGAAACAAGACCTGGACGTGACGTTAGTTATAATAATGTTACCATGAAAAGTGTGAAAAATAAACAACAATGGAAAACTGCTTCTAAATCATATCCGACGTAGCTGACTGACAGGAGGAGCTCTGCAGCATCTCGAGAGACGCGGCGCAACGAACGTGGATTAAATAATCCTGTTCCCTCGTATTATTAACTTCAGGGAACGACTTATTATACTGTCCCACGTGTTATTTTTTTACTTTTTTCTCTATAACCACTCTGGGGCTCCGTGTTCGCTGTAGTTTTCAGAAAGCCGGTTAAAACCTCGCTTCCGCCTTTTAGGTGGCGATAACTCCAGCGATAACTCCGCCCCCAGCTGATGACGTGTCGGGGCCCCGGTCTGGCTCCCGTTTGGCCCAGCAATGAAGTGGGCCAGCGTAGCACCAGTTTAGCCCCTGTTTGGCCGGGGCTTTGGCAGTGCAAAGACAAAGAACTGGTGCTAAGGCTGGCCCTGGCTCCGAACTAGAACCTGGTTCTTTCCTTTGAAAAAGCCCCCAGAGATATCTTGAATATTAAAGTAACTACAAGTGTTTTTATGTAAAAAGTTTTGTTTTTGGTCACAGATTTGTGTACTACTCACCTTTAAGAAAATTGCACTAATTAGTAAACTTCTTTTGCCAATTATTTCCTTATTTGTTAAGATAACTGAATGGTTTTGGTGTCATTTCCTTAGTTTTTCCCTGCTCTTTCCAGTGGTACCAGTTGCATTCAATTTGGTTGACTTTTAAATTTTTCTTCGCAAACCTAGTTATCAGGACTCCAGAGGTGGACCCCAGGTATACTGACTTATATTTACATTTACATAAACGGATCAAAGGTGGCAGATATCAGCACAGACCAACGAGCAAAACTGACTTGCTTCAGTCAGAGTTGCTGTCGTGCAGCCCTGGAGGGGTGGAGGACCTGGTTCTCAGAGTGGACGGAGCCAGGTCCACAGAGTCCTCGTCCTCGCCCCTGGTGGTGTTCTCAGTGGGAGAGGACGGCGCCTGGTCTCCAGAGTCCTGGTCTCCGGAGTCATGGTCTTCTCAGTCCTGGTCTCCGGGGTCCTGGTCTCCGGAGTCCTGGTCTCCAGAGTCCTGGTCCTGGTCCCTGGTCCAGACGGAGCCGAGACCCGAGTCCTGGTCTCCAGAGTCCTGGTCCTGGTCCCTGGTCCAGACGGAGCCGAGACCCGAGTCCTGGTCTCCAGAGTCCTGGTCCTGGTCCCTGGTCCAGACGGAGCCGAGACCCGAATCCGCTCACCTCAGCCTCTTGGCTGGAGAGCCGGGGCCTGAGGTGGACGGACCCTGGTCTCCGGGGTCCTGGTCTCCGGGGTCCTGGTCTCCGGAGTCCTGGTCTCCAGAGTCCTGGTCTTTGGAGTCCTGGTCTCCGGGGTCCTGGTCTCCGGAGTCCTGGTCCTGGTCCCTGGTCCAGACGGAGCCGAGGCCCGAATCCGCTGAACTCAGCCTCCGTCTCTTTCTTCCCTGAGACTCGGGGCTCTCGTCACCCCTCCTCTTGGCTGGAGAGCCGGGGCCTGAGGTGGACGGAGCCTTGTCTCCGGGGTCCTGGTCTCTGAAGTCCTGGTACTGGTTGCTGGTCCAGACGGAGTCGAGTCACAAATCCTCTGAGCTCTGCCTCCGTCTCTTTCTTCCCTGAGACTCGGAGCTCTCGTCACGCCTCTTCTTGGTCGGAGAGCTGGGGCCTGAGGTGGACGGAGCCTGGTATCCGGGGTCCTGGTCTCCGGAGTCCTGGTCTCCAGAGTCCTGGTCCTGGTCCCTGGTCCAGACGGAGCCGAGGCCCGAATCCGCTGAACTCAGCCTCCGTCTCTTTCTTCCCTGAGACTCGGGGCTCTCGTCACGCCTCCTCTTGGCTGGAGAGCCGAGGCCTGAGGTGGACGGCCCCAGGTCTCCGGGGTCCTGGTCTCCAGAGTTCTGGTACTGGTCGCTGGTCCAGACGGAGCCGAGGCTCGAATCCGCTGAACTCAGCCTCTGTCTCTTTCTTCCCTGAGACTCGGGGCTCTCGTCACGCCTCCTCTTGGCTGGAGAGCCGGGGCCTGAGGTGGACGGAGCTTGGTCTCCAGGGTCCTGGTCTCTGAAGTCCTGGTACTGGTCGCTGGTCCAGACGGAGCCGAGGCCCGAATCCGCTGAACTCAGCCTCTGTCTCTTTCTTCCCTGAGACTCGGGGCTCTCGTCACGCCTCCTCTTGGCTGGAGAGCCGGGGCCTGAGGTGGACGGAGCCTGGTCTCCGGGGTCCTGGTCTCTGGAGTCCTGGTCTTCGGAATCCTCAGGCCTCAGCCTGACAAGGCCTGAGGTGGACTGAGCAAGGTCCTGGGATTCCTCGTCCTGGTACTGGTCGCTGGTCCAGACGGAGCCGAGGCCCGTATCAACTAAAGTCAGCCTCCGTCTCTTCCTGCCCCGAGACTCACGACTCTCGTCACGCCTCCTCTTCGTCTGAAAACTGAGGCCTGAGGTGGATGGAGCCTGGTCTCCGGAATCCTGGTCTCTGGAGTCCTGTTCGTGGTTGCTGGTCCAGACGAGGCTGAGGTCTGAGTTGGATGTTTCGTCTTCGTCACTATCGTACCAATCCAGCTCCCAGATATCGCTTGCTTCAGACTCGTGGCTCTCGTCGCGCCTTCTATTGGCCGGAGAGCCAGGGCCTGCCGGTTCAGGAGCCCAGGCTTCGTCAACTTGTTGCAGTTGCCGATCGGGAATCTCCTGAGCCTGAGACGCAACTGCGGGGGGAAACATGGGGGACCGCTGAAGAGCCTCAGGGTGAGAGGGTAAGAGCCAACCCTGTTCTAAGTTCACCATGTCCTCTACATCCTCCAAGTCCTCTTCATCATCTGGGAGGACGGCGGGGGGGTCCTCTAAATCCTCCAACTCCTCTTCATCATCTGGGAGGACGGCGGGGGGGTCCTCTACATTTTCTAATGCCTCTTCATCATCTGGGATGACGGCGGGGACGTCCCCAACCTCTGCTTCAAAATGCAGGCGGTCAATGAAGACATCGCCTCTGTCATACGCGATTCCATTTGCCTCTTGGTTCATTTGGGGATTGTTGTCAAGCTGGTGTCCGAAGTTCCTGATTAACCACTCATGTAGGTCCAATCCTATGTCATTCAGGAGTTGGGCTAGTGGAATACCTCTAAGTCCATGGTTCCAGAACAACCTGAGTAGGCCTGTGACAGAAGGAATATCAAACAGTTAAAACATATGAAGGTCTCCGAACACGATGGGGGAAACATTAACAAAAGCTTTGCCTCATGTCTTTCCCAAATCACCCACATAAACCAAATAATAACCGGCAGTGCAGTAAACAGCTCAATCCAATGTGATGGATGACATTGTGCTGCTGTGGATTACTGAGTGTGGGACATCCAACCAAAAGTTGTTTTTTTTTTAGTCAAAGTCAAACCCTGGGCTTTCTATGAGTCCACGAGACAGAGAGCGAGAGTTTCCACTGATGGAGATGAAGATGAAGAGTAAAGAAAAATGTGGGATTCCTACCAGGATCGTTGTTGTTGTTGTCTCCTGCCTCTGGGAGGATCGGTCTGTCATTGGCCATTTCTAGAGTTTTGAAAGTTTCACTGATAAAATGTTTTGTCTTCAACAAAGATACGATGTGCAGGAGATTCTGGTCGTGTGCGTCGTGTGATTCTCTAACAGCGTTCGTCCACAGCAGTGTGAGTTTTGCAGTCAATCAGTTAATTCTGGGAGACACCAGGTCGTCTTCCTTTGTAGTGAATGAAAGAGAGGTTGTGATGTCATTTCCCTATGATGTATTTTCTCTTTTATGTCAGAGAACTCTTTGATTGGTTTGTATGCATGAATTTTACCATGGAGCGTCTCCATGGCAACAGACGGCTGATCTCCTTTGATCTCCTCCATTAGGCGCCTCTCATCCGCTTTGTATGGGAACATGTTTTTAATTTTTTTGCTGATTTAATCGAAAACGGTTTGCCGTTAACGTCCCAAAATCCAATCAAGTGGTCTTTGGATGATGACAAATCATCTCTCAAGATTTCATGCGAATCGGGTTAACAGTTTTTGCAAAAAGTTGGTAAAATACATACAAACTAATAAATACAGAAATACACACATACACACAACCCCTTCTCAACTTTTTTTGACATCAAAATCTGTTTGTTCCTGTTCAAACTAAAATCCATCTGTTTATTAAACTTGGGCTCCGTTATACACCCTCTAACTTGGTTGTCTATCCACTAGAATGTCTGTGTTCTGTTATTGTTGACCTTTACAGTGTGTTGTTCTCAGCTGAAATGTGTGTTCAAAACATTGTGGTGCAAATCTGATATTGTTTATTATAACACAGATTGATTTATTGCTTGTGTTTGTTGAAAAATACAGCGCTCACTCTGGTGTTGGTGAACGGCACTCTCACAGTTTAATGTTTTCTTAGAGAGTTGCCAGATTTCTGAGCCTTCCAGTGGAAAACCCGGGTAAGGCTCACTGTAAACGGGACTTACTTAACATGTCGGGGGAAAACAGCCAATCTGGCAACAGCAGCCTGCAGAGTCACACCACCGCATACATCATCAAAATGTGAAGCGTCATGACAAATATAAGACAGCAGCACGACCCAATACTCTGTCTCCACGATTAATACTTCGTCTTCGTATGGTTACCGTACTTTCCGGACGACAAGCCGCTACTTTTTTTTTTTTTTTTTTTATATATGCTTTGAAGGAGGACGACTCTGCTTTTTAAGGGTTAACAAGCTTCATGCTGCTGATAGCAAGTGATGCGTTCAGGTGCATCACGTAACTCCAAAGCTTATTGAAATAAAAGAATTATGAACTAGTTCATTTTTGGAACTATGAATTTAGAACTATGAACTGAACTAGTTCATATTAAAATTTGTGAACTGAACTTTGAACCAGTTCATGTAGAAACTGAACTTTCCCAACACTGAGAGCAGTATGAGAGCCCCGTGAGGAGGAGAGAGAGGTTGTTTTAATTATTTATTTGGGATATTTACAATCTCTTTTTTCATAATACAATTCCAATTTTGAATATTCTTAAGAAATAAAAGTTTATTTATCTTTAAAAGGGTATACTTGCATTATTAAGCCATTATTAATATATTAGTGGAAAAATTGTATCAAAACGGCAATATTATCGTTTATCGCAATAATTTCTGGGACAATTTATCGTCCAGCAAAATTTGTTATCGGTGACATGCCTAGGGACAGGTATCGGTATCATGTCTGATACTAGTGTTCCTATACCAATACTGGTATTGGAACTGATTCCGATATCAGTTTTGGTAACTTCATTGGTGTCGGACTGGTATCAGTTATCGACTATACCTGTTGCAGTATCAGGTCTGATACTGGTTTTCTTGCTGGTTTTTACTATAAAATATGTTTGAAAATCCATAAGGTGAAAATATGGCACTACCTCCACGATACCCATATCATTACTCGTGGAGATAGTGTCATATTTTGACTTTATGGATATTTAAATGTATTATTATTACATTAAAAGCCACTCAGAAAATGAGGAATCTGTAATTCGATGAACAAACCAAGTTTTTCCGGCCGTCCGTGCACTGTTAATTAACCTAAAGTAAATATAATGGGTGTTTTAAGTACATAATTCAATTTCATTGCCTCTCAGACTAGATTTTATCTCACTCGTCCTGGCAATTTTATGCATTTCATGGATGTGGCTTTATGTGGCGCTTGGCTCATTTTATGGAGCCGCTATCATATAATCATGTTATTATATCGCTTCTCGGGGTCGCGTTAATTTTTTTTTTTTCGCCGTGGTTTTATTCATCATTGGTCTTGAACCGCTTTGAATGGCGTCGGTCCAGAAGAGAGGCAGCGGTTGGTTCTCATGACTATAATCTTAATCCGTGATTATTAGAGTGCAACGTTTTCCACTGCTTCTGCAGTCTCAGCGCGATCCGTCACTTTCACCCCTTTTTCAGGTTTTTTGCTGGCGCCAACAGCTGCCACGCAAGATGCCCGCACACAATTATACTTCAGTCACGGCCAAGGACACTTCCCCGCGAGGCGAGCGTCAATCCTGGGTTGGAAAGCGAGCCGTCTCTGCTCCATCAGCTCTACACAGGTTAGAGGCTCACTTCAGCTTTATAGGAACGGCGGCAATAAATACATTACGGCGTCTTTCATCCGGGCATCAAAACCACAAAACGTGAGGTTTAGGAGAACGTTCCTCCACGGTGCCAAGGTCACGACCCACGCTTCCTCACAGTTTCCAAGTCCGGGGATGAAAAGTACTTCAGTATGTTTAAGTAAATGACGTCTGTTGACGCTATCTTCATTCATTTCTTTCATTAGTGTTGCTTACTTGTTGTAGTTACGTTGTCATGGTTACTGAAAAAACAAAAAACATTATTATTGCAATTTCACGGTTTTTTTTCACCCCATTGTATCGCAGTAATTATACTCTGGTGGAACCTCTAGTCCATAAAATACGGTACTTGTTTACATGGCTATGATATTAAATCATTTTGCTTTTTATAATTTTCCCGGAACTTGAAGTTCTTCGGTTCGATTCAGGACTGTAATTACAATTCTAACTCATCTCGTTATTGTGCTCGTGCTAATAATAAATATTTAAAACATAAATTCTTTGTATTCATCGCTAAACGATGCATTTATTGTGAAACATATATGTAATCCCTACAGTAATTCATTACATTACTTGTATCTTTTTTTGGGTCCAATGTTGATATTTCCGCTTGAGCTGCCGCGACGCCATCTTTGATTTCCCAGAAACCCTTGCGGGCGGCAGGTTTCCCAAGACGACGTCAGTTTGACGGTTTATTTGCAAACGTATCGACTTGGTGTGATCGACTTCAGGAAACTGCAGGTTGGAAATGATTGGTGATGCTCTTATTTTGGTGTTTTGCTTTATTCTCTGTGCAGAAGTGGTACAATTTATAGGAAGTTTATTGTTTTTAACTGTAAGTGTTGGAAAAGGTCCTAATCTATGTTTTATATGATTAAGGAAATGTGTTAATTTATGTTTGTAATGTCATGTTTGTATGAATAAAAGGACATTATTTTGAAAGTGCTTTTGGTGTTTTTACCAATGGGCCACACAGTTCATGAACGCAACCTCACGTAAACGGACTTTAAAGGAGAAAAGAAGAAAGCTAAAGACTCTTTCCGTGACATGAGGTTTTGTTTCATCGTATATGTTTGTATATTTATTGAGTTTATACTCTTCATTTCGTGTTGGTTGTAGTTCTCACGGCGTCCCGGTACTCTGCGGGACTGCAGCGAGGTCTGAACATCCTTCCTCCTCCCAGACTTGCCAATCAAACTCCAAACCAGAATAAAAGTCGCCTCAGCAATGAAAAGCTGTTTTGGGCAATTTGTTTTTAAGGGGAATAACCCCGCAAACTCTGCTGCTCATCCCACAAATGCGTGTTTCCTTGTAGAGAGTGGTGGGAAAGAAGAATGTGGAGACGCTCCTGGAGGGAGGAAACAAGCGCTTCGCTGGCCGGGCTCAGTTCGGGACAATCTGGACGTGAAGGCGGACGCCACAAAGCCGGTGCTGTGCTCCAGCTGGCGGCTGAACACAGACCGGGATTGTGTCTGAAGCACCCGCCGGTCACACCCTCCACCCAGTCACACCCTCCACCCAGTCACACCCTCCACCCAGTCACACCCTCCACCCATCACATGAACCCGTCCAGATGTGGACGTCGGGACAGCGGGAGACACGTTTCTAGTCTTTTTTAAAAAAAAAAAAAAAACAGAAACCAAATCGGTCGCCCCCATCGTACGACACTTTTAGACGGAAGTTAAAGGAAGAGTAGAAATAAAGGGAACTTTTCCCGGGAACCTTTAACGTTTTTTTTTTTACTTCTTGATCTGAGCTCATGATAACAGCTTATTGGTCGAACCGCCCGCGGCAGAGTTCTGCAACCGCTATGACCAAAAGAGCCGTTATATATACTTTTACTATACGTACAAAAACTATATCATATGTTGCATTTCTGAAGTTTCAGTCATGATTTAGGATAATAAAGTGCATTGTGTGTTCAGCTGTTTTAAATAGAAAGAAGCAGCATTTTTGTTTGAGACAATTATTCACGTTTTAGATGTTTTACCAATTTCATCTCTTTTTTTTTAAGCAGTTTTTCATCTTTTTTCCCCATTTTTAAGCTTTCTTTTTCTTTTACAAATTTAGGTAAAAAAAGTTTTATTTATCTGAGGGTTTTTTTTATAGCTGTTTTAGCAGTTTTTTCTCAGATCTTGTGGTTTCAGCCATTCCAATTTTAGCAAGTTTCCATATTTGTTTTTTTGTTTTTAAAGCTATAAAAGTTATAAGTGTCCTTTTGAAAATGACTGGTGGGTAAAAATGGTAAAAATAAGATGAATTGTTCATTGGCGTAGAATTCAGTGAAAGGGGCTGAAGAGCCACAGGTTGCAGACGCCTTGTTGGATCGGCTGCCTATGCCTCTTTTTTTAATTTAGTATTTTTTTTTCTGAAGTATGTCTATTCTTTATTTTCCCCCCCGGTTCTTTATTGCAACCATATATATATATTTTTTTTTTGTTTTTTTTTTGAGAGAGAGAGATTAGGGCCCAATCTCAGGACTATTGTTATTGTTTGACAACAGTCAACGTAAATACAATCAAATGTCAATAAAATGTTTGTTCTTTTTGTTAATAATTAAAAAAAACAAAACTCTCCCCACAACAAAACCTCCAATTCAGCCTGAATGAAGAGAAGATCAGTCTTATATCTGCTCCTTTACGTCAGTCTCTTATCCTGTGAATGTCCAACTTTCTAAATATTTACAGTTTTGCATGTATTTTTGTGTATTTCTGTACAGTATTTACAATATACAAACACAAAACCATAAAATTGAAATCAATTATCTCACATCTTACATTAATTATGTCCAAATCTAATTTCCATATTTTTTTTGTTTCACCAATGCCAGGAGACTTCCTGACTCTTTTACTTCTTTCTGAAGTTGTATAAACTAATTTCCGTCACTGGGACAATTCAAATGTTCCAAAAAAAACAACCAATCGGTCACGGCGTCTCCGTTGTCACGGGGAACGAGGACTTCGCCCCGCATTTATCTGTTGAAGCTAAAATTGGGACGGCGGCTCTCATATCGCCTCAACTTGAAACGTCTACGCTGGGAGAGGTTGTCGGATAAATATAGGCCCTGCGCTAACTATGGCCGTGTCCATACTTAGTATCAACCCAAATTCCTAAAAACATGTTAGAAAAAAGAAAGAAAGAAAGAAAAAGCTCCGGAGCCTGTTTCTGTCACACATCACGCCTCCTCCATGTCTGGATCCAGGTTAGCTCGGCGGGAACAAACATACCGTGGTCCTCGGGAGTATTATCCTATTTATTTATTTATTTTTCATATTTTTTGCGGCACATTTCTATTCATCTCAGCCTCCGCCTCTGATTTCCTCAAGATCAGGCAGAAAAAAGGCAGAGATGAAATGCAGATTGCCGCCTCTGCTCCCTCCTCCTCCTCCTCCTCCTCCTCCCGCCATCTTCCACCTTCCTCCTTGGCTCCAATTAAACCGGCCTGGTTCCTATTGCGTAATGAAATCCCAATAAAACCCCCCGTCGGCTTCCTGTGCAGGTTCATTGTGTGGTTAATGAAGCCGCAATCAGCTCACAGAGCGGGACGAGGTCTTATTAGAGCCGGTGGAATGTGGCGAGGCCCGCCGGATCAGAGGCTCGCCGCTCATTAGCGAGCATCTGTAGCGGCCCGCTGACGTGGGAGACCCGGCGGCTGATTGGGTGATCGCCCGGCTGGGTGGCTGACCAGACCGATTGACCTGTACTTTTATAATGCACTCACTCCGGCTTGTTTACTTTTGCTGATTCGTTGGTCAAAAACAGGCTTAAATCATTATGTTGTCAGAGCAAGACAACAAGACACGACTTTAAAGTCTTTAGAGCTCGTTGGCGCTGAATGTTTTCTTGTCTTTAACTATTTATCTGGTAAATGACAGAGTTTCTCCGTCATTTCTCGACGTTCCCTCCAAAACGGGCCCAAGAGGCTCCAATCTGACCCAGGAAACTATTTATTTCAAGAAATGCAATGAAACCTGAGACTTTTTAACCGTTTTCTTAATGGAAGCGGAGAGAACACAACACTGAGACTCAGACGAGCTACCTCATTGTGAGCAGATTAATGTCATTCTCAAAGTCATTCATGTCAAGGGGGAGTTTGTAAGAAATGCTACAAAATGTTACATAATGCTGCCAAATGCTACAAAATGCAGCAAAATGCCATAAAATGCTAAAAAATATTACAAAATGCTACAAAATCTGCAAAATGCTACAAAATATTAGAAAATATTACAAAATGCTATAAAACGCTGCCAAATGCTAGAAAATGCCATAAAATGCTACAAATTATTACAAAATACTACAAAATGCAGCATAATACTACAAAATGCTGCAAAATTCTACAAAATCTGCAAAATGCTACAAATTATTACAAAATGCTACGAAATGCTGCAAAATGCTTCAAAATATTTCAAAATATGACAAAATGCTGCAAAATGCAACAGTTTTAGGAAGTTTTTTGGGACATTTCACTCTATTTTGCACCGTTTAAATTGACTTTATGTTAAGATTAAGATTGAAGAAACAGAATTTTTCAAATCTCAACAACACAACAAAGAGGAGTTTTAAATTTTTTACATTTAAAAGTCATTATGGCACTATTATACTCGCTCAAAAAGAAACTAGACTGTACGTCGCCTCTGAACAGTTTGACACCAAACTAAGTTAAGCTATTAAATAGCGACGACCACTGAACACACGATTGAGTTGCAGCGCTGGACCTTGATATAGATTTGGGTTTTGAATTGATAAAAATTGTAAATGTTCCCTTTATGTGAGAAGCTGTTAAATTTGAGAGTGAAGACGCTGCATTGATTGTTATGGATGAATCTTTCTCCGGAACTTACAGAACCGTTTACTATAATGCACATGTGCAGTCGTTGCATTTCAGAAAAGTTCCTTATTTGCCATTTCCATGGGGTCCTGGCATTTTCAGAAAGTTTAGAAGCTGTTGTCAAAAACTTCCATGAGGTAATTGGATGGATGGATGGATGGATGGATGGACACAAAGTATTTGAAGAACCATAAAATCTTGCCAGAAATGCAAAATAAGCAGTAACATTTGCCCATTTACTTCTATTCAGATGCGTCAGTCATCAACTGAAGTGCAAAATTTCAGCTCAGCTCCGATGACCCACGAACTTATTGACCTCTAAGAAATCCAGACTTCTGAAAACCTTTCAACCAATCTGAAAAAGCCATTTGTGAGCATCTGTCCGTGTGGAGGCGGGCCGAGCTCAGACCATATGCATTTCCATCGCAGGAAAAATCGGATCGGTCTCGGCGTATCTCATGACTGCACACTGCAGTGCACAGTCGGCAGGAGCTGCCGTCACTGCAGACTTTTCCTTTCTGCCTTTTTTTGATCGACGAACAACTGTTGAACAATTTAACAGCTTCTTTTTTCTTTTTTTTTCCCCTGGGATGAATTATTCCTCCGACCTGAGCCGGACCCGGAGCGACGGCTCCGGAATAAGCAACCGATCAGAAAAGTGTTGCAGTGAATCACTCATCGCAATGCGTTCGGCCTTATTGCTGTGGGTCTTCAAATCAGGATACCTGTAATTTTTTTTAATAAAAAAATAAAATAAAATTTTTATTAAAAATGTTAAAATCAAAAAAATAAATCCAAAAAATGTATTAATTAAAAATAAAAAAGGATACTTGCAATTTTCTTAAATATTTTTTTAAAAATTAAAATTAAAAAAATGTAAATAAAAAAATTACTAAATAAAAAAAGTATTAATTTAAAAAAAAAAAAAAAAAAGGATACCTGAAATGTTATAACTGATGGTAGTGATCGATCTCACACACGATTCCCCCTTGCGTGTTGTCGGCATCGAGAAAGGAAGTCGGGTTCAAGCTCCCTGGGGCTTCGTAGCAAAGCAAACCCTTGAACCAGCCTATCATTGTTCATTTCAGAGCTCTAAGTTAGTCGTGTTTATGTCCTGCATGCCTAAATCCTCCTGGCCCCTCTGCATGAGGAAACATCCCATCATACGTCGACGACGGATCTTGAAAGAGCGTCGTCGTCCACGTTCCAGTGTCAGAGATCATTAGAAGTCTCTCTTAAGCAAAACAAAGTTCAGAGTGAAGGAAAAGAGAAGAACTTGGACAGAAAGTAGAAAAAAGGGGGTTTGAAGCACGACTGGGGGCCCGGGAGAGACGGACCCTTTCCTCTAAAGGGCTTCATTATGGTAACACGATATCGCCGTCTGGGATGATGCAGAAGAAGAGGAAGAGGCCACGCCGGCGAAGGCAGCAGCGTGCTGGAGCTGTGTGTATGTGTGTGTGTGTGTTTTTTTTTCCTGGACGGAAGCCTCTCGCCACAAAAATCCATCCCCAAATACTCTGTAACAGGAGCCGCGTTGTGGTTCAAAGAAAAGCCCAAACGCCGCCGTGTTAGCGACGGAGGGTTCGTACGAGCGGCAGCTGGCGAGGAACACACATAGAAGGCCCCCGGGTGGCGGCTGCTCTCCGGACGCCGCGGCGTGGCGACGACCCGATCACTCCAACACGCAGAGACAGCCAAGATAGATCCTTTACTTCTTATCGTGTTCCACCAACCCGTAACGGTGTTTGTCTCATGTTTTGTGCGACAGCGAGCCGTGGTGCTACTCGGGTTCCTTAACTCCAGCGTGACGTCGGAGGGCGTGCGGCTCGAGAACACAAGGTTTTCATTTCTCCAGGTTCACTTAAGCAGACGCCAAGATGTGAATTTGTCCAGGTTTGTTTTCTTTTGATTAAATCGGCATTTGGGGCATGTGCAGCCAGGCCTCGGTCCATAATGCCTTTATTCTTCAGGAACTCGTCGGGGGAGGGGAAGGGTGGAGGACGAGGGAAGATCCAGGAAAAACCGCCTGAAGAAAAAAACATGTTGGCGTTTTGCATTCCTGCAAATCACGGATCTGTTAAACATTCAGAGGCTGTTGAAGATGGTGAAGTTTAGAGAATGTGAAATCTGAACTGGAATATTGTGTGTGCCGCTCGCCGCTGACTGGTCTGTCCTCGGTTTGCCAAATTTTTCGCCGTTTTGTTTTTATGTTTGTGGTAACGGTTTAGCGAATCAATAGCAAAAGTCATGCCACATTATTCCCAAATTTGCCGCACGTTTTGATGTCCTCTTTGTGTACTGTCTACCATTTTCACCGAAACCCCATCCGCTTTGAATGGCAAATCTTTTTGTGTGATTTATTATTGTCACGGTTTAGTGAATCAATGGCATAAGTCGTAGTACAGTATTCCCAGATGACGGGTGCCGGTGCCGTAGCTGGAGTCCACGGTGTGGGGGGTGAAGAGGACGGTCTTCCTGTGCAGGACGTGTGACCCCCCTCCCTGACCTTTGACCCGATCGCTCTCGATATTTAATGGGACCATCTTTGGTAAAAGACAAATCATCCCTGGAAATGTCATGCAACTCAGGTAAACAGTTTCTGTGAAAGCCACGTCGCCATGGCAACAGACGCTGATCTCCACTGATCTCCACGAGGTGCCTCGCTCATCCTCTTTGCATGGGGCATTTTTTCGCAGTTTTTTGGGATTTATTCTGAAAGGATTAGATGTTAATGTCACAAAATGTAACTGATTGGTCCTTGGATGATGACTAATCATCCCTGAAGAGTTCATGCGATTCGGGTTAATAGTTTTTGCATAAAGTTGGTCAAATACATACATACAAACCAATAAATAGGGAAATACATGCGGCCAAATACAACGTTTGTTGGCAGAGTTAACAACAACTGTGCCATCCACTCCATATACTATTGATCAGCAAACTGGACAGACACGGCACTATTGCTTAGCTGTTACAGCATCGGATGCTACAAGGTGCTTTCCAGTGATTGCAGGTGGAAATGTTCTCATCAGACTCTCGTTCGGTTCAGTTCGTCCCGGACGAAGTTGGAAAGCAGAAGCAAAGACCAGCTCAGCAGTGGACCCGCTCCTTCCCCCGATTCAGCCCCGACATCTTCAACCTTCCTCCTCATCGCCGGCTTCATTGCCGCGTCTGAGGAATTCCACACATGCCTTTAATTTTGGAGCGAGAGCAGCTCAGGAGTGGAGTTATCTTACCGCTGAGGAATTTTCCACTCTCGCTTCTGACGGGAGCCCAGAAGCAATTAAGCGAAAGGAGGAGCGCGGGGCGTGTTTTTATCAGATCGGAGAAAGAAGGGCGACGGCCGTCCGGAGTGGAAATCGAAGGCGGCGCCTGCTTCTGTTTGCCCGTATTTACCAGGTAGCGGCAGGATGGGGATAACGATCGCGAGGTGAGAGGTGACGGGAGGATAAATCCCGCCGTTTATTCTCTGAAGAGTCCCTCGTGCTCGGAGGACGGCCGGGGCTGGAATCTTCACGTTAACCCAGACGACCCGCACTCGTTATCTCACTTTCCCCCCCTCAAATGCTCGCCCATTACCCCTCGCATGACGGGCCCAATCTCCACTGACTCATGGTTTTTAATAGCCCCCCCCACCTCCTCCCCCGTCCGGCAGAATAATGACCGCTGTTACGTAAAAATGGAAAATACAACGTTTCCCCACTTCCGAACAGCTCCTCTTCCATCTCAGGAGCCTCGATTAAACCCAATCGCCATTGACCTGATCTGTCTTACGTCAGATCCACCAGATCTGACGCCCCGGACTGTTTTTGTACTCGCCTCCGCCCCGGTTTTGTGTCTGCTCCTTTTGTCTAACCACCAAAAGAAAAAAAAAAAGAAGAAAAAAAGCCGGGTTATAAAAAGAACACTGACAAAAAAAGAAAAAATAAAGGCCTTTGAAGTTTTTCCGCGAGAAAATGGCGACGAGGAGCGGGGAAACAGTTGGGTCCCTTCTACTTGAAATAGTAATTATGCTAACGCTTTGATATTTTGAAAACTGGGAGCACGCGTTGAAGCCTCCTATTCTCAGTGCGTGGAAGAGAGAGAGAGAGAGAGAGAGAGAATGGAGGGGGGAAAGAAAAAAAAAATCCCCCATTCTTCTGAATAATAACCACACTGATGTAGGGAGCTTTATTCTGGAGTCACTTCAGAGTCGCCCTCCTAAATCTGAGAGGAAACCTTCTTTTCACGCACTAATTGATATTGAATCTAATGATCAGCGTCTTTCTCTCCCTCGCTCCCGCCGAGCCGGCTGCGCGGATAAAAAAGAAGAATTGTGTAAATCGGCATCCTTTGAAATGTAGGCTACACGCTCAGGCCTTTGCTCCAGTTCCTGTTTGCCTCGGTCCTAATCCCGGGAAAGCTTTCCAGTACATCCAATTCCCTAAAAGAGAAGGAGACAGGAGGACGGTCGTCCTCCGAGCTGCGACCGGGAGGTGAGGGGAGTGTGACTCGCAGCCTTTTGCACCAGCTGGAGCTACATGACACTCGCCCCCGCTGCTGCGGAGAGAAAACACGGGCGTGTCCCGGAAGACGACGGGACGAGAGAAGGAAATACGGCGAATTAAGAAAAACAAGCCCGACGGAGGGACGCGTCGGGGTTCGTACGGATAAAACTGAGCGGCTCCCCGAGAGTCCGTGTCCTCCCGCTGAACTCAAGACACGCTGGACCCGACGCCGCCGTCAGACGCTTCCGCAGTCGATACCAATAAAACCACATTAATGTCACTGGAGGGGAAGTGTCGGAGCAGCCGGGCGTGAAAAGTCTGAGGAAGTCTGACGAAAAACAGCAGAAGGACCAAATATATGACTGTTGAGTATTAGTGAGCAAATATAAGTGCAGGAGACATACATTGGATGAAGTCTCATGAGTTGTTTTAATGAAGAAAAAAAAACACCGTTTTTGTCGCAGAAACGTTTCGCGTTTACACGGCGACGTTTTGAAAACGATGCAGTTGGCATGCCGGGCCACTAGTGGGCGCTGGTGTTTGTTTTAGGAATGACACACACACACGCAGAGAACAAAACGCTTTAAACATAAACAGTAGGAGAACAGGAACATTCTAGTGGACAGACGGCCAAGTCTGATTGTTATTATGGTGACTGTCAAAATAAAAGTACCAAGTCCAGGAGAATATGGATAGATAGATAATCCTTCAGCAGCTTACATACAACAACAAAAGACAAAACAGGCAGGCTGAGGTGAGTAACCAGATTTACATAAGCATTTATGTTTATGAATATAATTATGAATATCTCATGACACTCTGGAGGCCGCCATTGTTGTTATTGTCCTATGACTGAGCATGTGCAAGAAGAAATATTATACTACGGCCGTGGTGTGCATGTGCAGAAGCAGCGTTTCAGAAAAGGCGTTTTTTTTCCCCCTCCGTCTAGACGGAGTCGGAGCGTGTTCAAAAAGTTCTGTTTGCGGCTAAGGTTTTCCTGAGAGGCTACACTCGCGATTCTTTGTGCGGTGGTTCTATAACGCCCTGCAGGGGTTGAGGTTGTGTGTTTCTGATGTTTTGAAGCCGAGGTAAAGTTAGGATGATCTAGACACACAATAATCAGACACAGAGCAGCTCAAGTTATGAAAATCTCACGGGAAGCCCATGAAAGTCCTCTTTTCACCACAAAATGTTTAGATTAGTCAAAAATAGAGAAAAGATGGGAGTTTGGCTGTAAAGAATCCAACAACCAATGTAGTAACACTGTGTTTCTTATAGACTACGTGACTACGTTTCAACAGCACCCGGAATAATAGTGGGAATGTTTTGGAAAATAAGAAATTAAAAGTCAGTGGGGTTTTTTTTTAGGTTTCTTCTCAAAGTCAGAAACTAAATAATGGGAAAATGTTCGGATCAGTTCATTGTGACGGTGAAAACCCACCTTAACCAGTCCTCCATCCCGCTTTGATTCATTTCTGCGAGGCTGCATACTACAAACACAACATTAACATATTATCACCCACTAAATTTGACTCGCGAGCGCCTATTTACACATCTGATATAATTTGTTCGGAGTTGTTTGTTTACGCTACGTCCTCCCGTTTCCCTGTTTTGATCCGGACCGGTTCCTCGGGGAAACATCTGGCTTTTTAGCTCTTTAATGCTCCGCTGTGCCTCGACAGCTCGTGGCTTTGAAGCCGTAAAAGCATCGTGTGCTGCTCCGGCAGGCGCTTCACTGAGGCTCTCTGGACTCTGCTATGGCTAAAGTGGGATCGATCGCCACGGGGCCACCGGCTCTGTGTCGGGCAGCGGAGACGTTCGCAAAAAAAACAACCTTACAGGTGCACATTATATAATTATATAAGGATTTTCTCAAGTCTGAACATTGTTGTTACTGGTGACAATCTAATTTGTTTGAATGGAGATCTCTCTCTCAAGAGAATAACATTATGTGGCTGTAAAACAACGCGGGGTGATTCTACTTTAACCATTTGTTTGCCACAGACAAATGGTTAAAGTAGAATCAAAAAAACAAATGTCATGAGCTCTTGTTAAACACAAACATTCTATTCTATTCTATTCTTTCTAAAATAATAAAATACAGCTTAAAATATTAAAATACACCAAAGGAAAAAATATACTACAGCCCCTGTTTACACGGCGTTTCAAGTGAGAACGCATCGAAGTAGTTTCACGTTCACACTGCAGCTTTCTGAAAACGATGTCTGTTTCCACGGAAACGGCAGAAACACTAAAAATTATTCCATTAGCCGTGAGTTGGTGCTATTTTTTATTTTATTTTTTTAAGGAAACGGCAGAAACTGTGAAAACTATGTAGTTTTATTGTTGGGCCACTGGTGGGTGCTGTTTGTATTGAAACCACACACCACATGCAGCAGAGAACAAAACGCCCTAAGCATTAACAACGGGAGAACACAGACATTCCAGTGGACAGACGACCAAGTCGTGCTCATGTAGCAGTAGCAGCGCTTCCGCCATGAAGTCAGGCTCCCAGAATGTTGGTTTAGCCCGTTTCCACGACGATACAGCCCAAGCTTTTTCGAAAAGTTGTGTTTTCACTGGCTCCGCAAAAACATATTTTATTGTTTCTTCTCTCTCTTCATCATGACGGCCATGTTTTCTCCTGCTGCTCACACTTTTAAAGTAACGCTTCAACTTCATAGTGTTGCAACATAAATTAATTAAATGCAGAGTCACCTATTTTTAAGACATAAAAAAATGTTATACCCCTGAGAAATCAAGAACGCATAGTGACCCCCCCCCCCCCCCCCCCCACCCCCCCATGTATCTTTGGCGCCCCCCCTGGTTGGAAAAGATACTTGTCCTTCGTGTGTTTCCTTACCCATCCTGTGAACCTGAACCTGAACTCAGAGGGTCGTGATGCAGAACTGGAGTGCTTCGAGACCGGGGTTAACCCGACGTGAACCTCCAGTCCAGGGCCGGCCGATCCGCGCCCCCTCTGCCTGTCGCTGCAGACGCTGGCCTGCCTGCTGGGCTTCCTGCGCGAGGGATCGCAAAGTGGGAGAGGAAGGCGTGTGGCGGGCAGCCAGGAGCCAGGAGCATGTGTGAGCAATCTGCAGAGTCAGATCATAGGAGGAGGGTGTGTGTGTGTGTGTGTGTGTGTGTGTGTGTGTGTGTGTGTGTGTGTGTGTTCAAAGAGGAAGGTGGGGGGGGGGGGGGGGGGGGGGGGGGGTTCTGTACCTGCTCTGTGTAATCACATCTTAATCACATCCTCCCATGTCAGAGTCTGCAGTTGTGTTAATCTTCTTGGGCAGGCAGTTTGGTGACGACGGCGTCCAGTTTGATCTGAACTGGATTCACCCTGAGATCTCATTTGCTTTTCTGTGTCGAGCACGAAAACACACAAAGGGAGAGGATTTCTTCTCCCCAGACCCGCTTGTTTGCTTGTTTGTCTAATGCCCAGATTAGTGCAAAGTGCACCATAAGCACGCAAAACCACTGACCCCGTTACCTCCGGGTCCCGCAATCCCCCTCCTCCCCCCACCCCCCAGCCACCGCCGAACCCCCGAGGCTTCGGCCAGCCTTCCGAGCGACCGCCCGGGCCTGGAGATTAACCTCCACCCTCCACCTCCGGACTCACCGCAGAGCTCCGATCAGATGACAACCCCCACCCCTCCGACGGCTGCTTGTTAAGACCGCCAGACCAAACACTCCGCCTCAGATTGCCACCATGAGACTCGGCAGTTTACCACAGCGGAGACGCACTCCAGACGCGACTCCGCTCCGTTTGTCCCACAGCAGTTTATTAGTATGATTTCCTCTCCACCTCTGGGACAACAAACTCCCTCCGTCTCATAACTCTGCCGGTACATTTTAACGAATACCGACCCACTTGTTTGTTGTGGACAACTCAAAGAGAGACGTGTGGGGGGGGGGGGGGGGGGGGGACTGCCCCCGAGTGTTTACATAAAAGCTTCCTTTACACCAAAGGGTTTCTAATTCAGACTGAACTACTGAACTGAGTCCGAGTGATTTATGAGTGGACGTGGATTATAGCAAAGGTGATTCTCTGATCGGGCCAAGAACAACAGCCTCCCTACAACAACCGACATGGCCGCCTGTTAAAAACGACATGACAAATGCGGTGCTCCTGCTCCATAAACAGTCCGCACGTGGGCGTGACCTTAAAAAACCCGGGCTGTAATCATGATAAATGCCTTCAGGAACTCTGTTTCTCCGGCCTAAAAGACAGAATTGTGACGGGATCAAGCCGCCTTGGATTCCCTTGTTTTTGTACCGCCGGGCTTGTTTTGGAGTGTTATCGCCGAGGACGTCCAACTTGGCTTCCCATGCCGTTATCTCCTGGAATGCGGATCGCCGCCAGCCGCGTTCCCACAGAGACGTGACGGGACAGTGTCTCCCGCCGGAGACGCTTTCGAGGATGCTGCAGAAATCACAGTTTGCCTGGAAATCAAGAAGTGGCACTGACATCTGGATGCGAGATGAAGGGCGGGGGAGGTGAGACGGTTTCATATAACTGCTTGTTTGTTTTTGGACCGTTCTGGTGTATTTGTTGGGAGCCTGTGATTTGGGATTTTTTTTTTCCTCAAATCGACTCATCAGTTCCTGACGTTTTGTGTTGGATTTCTACCTTCAGCCTCCGGTTACGCCACGTTTTCAAGTTAAAAACTTTGCACTGTATTTAGACTTCATTCCCGATAACATCATGAGAACAGCTTGCAGAGTGCAACATTTTTCAAAAACGCATCATTCAACTTCACCATTTAAACAGGAAAATGCAATTCATTCAAAACTAACGTTTACTACACCATCATCTGCATACGTGGAGACACAGTTCTTACACCCAGAAGATACCGGGTTGATTCGTACCAGGTATTTGAAACTATTATCACCAAAACAGGCATTTCTGTGATTTCCCACCAGATTGAATTTACTTGGAGCCGCAAAACCAACTCAGCTTCTCATGTTTCACTTCTACAGTAGTTTTGAAACAAACCAAAAAAATCTTATGCTTTTGTGATGTTTCTATTATTATTATCATTTTTAGTAGTAGTAGTACTTGTAGTATTAGTATTATCATTAGCATTATTATTATTAACTTTTTTTTCTTTTTGCTGGTTTTGTGCCTGATTTTAATAGTTTCATTGTTCTTTTCCAGCATTTTTCAGACAATTTTGACATTATACAAACGAATAGAATAGAAGTACATTATTATTCCCAGGGAAAAGTTATTTTAAGCTTTGCTCAACACAGAATAAATAGAACGTTGACTATCAAATAACACAGAGAAGAAAAATCTAATAGATAAATTCAATTATTAATATATTCAAAGTTTAACAGGGAAGCACAGAATGGATGAAATTAACTATTTACATGGAGGAGCTCTAGAGTCTGATTGTTGTTTTTGTTGTTTTACGGAAAGCTGCAACACCAACTACAGTGTTTCCAATGAGGCAAACATCTTCTAGTCCGTTGTTGTCATGTAAACCACCCTTAGTCCCTTTAAATCACTCATAGTTTGTTTTTGAAACACACTGAATTATTGAACCTTAAACAGTCAAATCTGTTTGAGAGTAACACTTAATGCAGCAGAACTGAACAATGGATTTAAGAGATTGTCGTTGGCACATGTATGAACGTGTTGCACCAGAAGCTTCCTCTGATGTCGGTGTTCAGTGAGTTTATCAAAGCTTTTCCACTTTGAAGAACTTACACGAATATTCAGATTGAAATGGAAGCAGATTTAATCAAAACAATGAGCAGAAAGGGGCTAAAAAGGCTGAACTGTTCCGCGTTATAGGCAAGAAGAAAGACAGAAGAAAAGAAAGCGGGGCCTTCTGGGAAATATGCTTTTTTTTTATGTCTCAGCTGGCTGGAACTGACGGCAGCTCGGCGGCCCGCCGGAGTGCCGGCGCTACACAGTAGAGTCCAATAGACGGAGTAATAAAACCTGCTCTGGAGATGACATGTCCAGGTCGGACTGAGCGCAGTCTGCACGGGCCGTGGACCGTGAGATGAATCAAACTGGAGCCAAGTATCGTCTGGAGCTGCAGTCTCACTGCAGTGTCCTCTGCACTTTTTTCCTAATTGAATATTTACTTTGGTCTTTGTTGTTTAAGCTGCATAACCGGCGGAGGACGCGGTCTGTCAGAATACATGTGGTAGGGAAAAGTCTTTTCTGAAATACAGTTTTTTCCCCTCACTGAACTTACTGTAAGTGTTATCGAGACCAACTGAAATCATGAACTGAGCGTCAGGTGTTCACATAAATTCTAATATCTTACCCCAGATCTCTATTTCAGGATGTCGTAATACTTGAGGTGATATAGAGCACTACACGGATCAAAAATCACTACATTTCTACCGTAATATGTCTATACATTAGTAGCATATTGTATATTTGCACAGTTTTACTTAGTAAAATAATTTGATATATATGTTTGCACGTTTCCATGGCAACATTTTCAAATGAAAACGGAAAACTTTCGTAGTGTTTTTGGGTCCGTTTACACGACGACGATGTTTAGAGAGACTGGAAATGCAACTTTTGGAAAAGCAGCTTTTTGAACACCAATTCGGTCTCCGTGGAAACGGGGGGAAATGCAACTTTTTGAAAAATGCTGCAACGCGATCTCTGTGCAACTTCTCTGAAGCGCTACTACTGCGAACCACAGCCAGAGTAACTAGTAGTTCTGCACATGCTCAGTAGAGACAATCAGTACAACGTCTCCCTCCAGGGTGTCATGACTCCCAGTCCATATTCTCCTGGGACTTGGGACTTTTATTTTGACACTCACCGTAATAACCATACATGGGATGATCCCAATACCCCTGGAGGATTTATATCAAAAATAAAAATAGCCTTACTAAAACTGCCACCAGGGGTGATTGTGAAATTAGATTCAGAAAGCCCTCGTTTGCCCAGAATGCCTTATCCCACAATCAGAATCAGAATCGGGTTTATTGCCAAGTATAGTCTAAACAATACGAGGAGTTTGTTTTGATGACATTGGTTCAACACACTAGAACTAACAAGGCAAAAAGTGCAACCGGAAAGTTGCATAAACTGGACTACGATATCTCCAGTTATCCAAGAAACTCCACTTTTGTCGGCTTTATAAAACTTTACGATTTTCTTTTGGTCTAAAATAACTCAGCAAGACAATGTTACTGACTGTGAAATCCTTACTGACTGTATTTTATGGAAAATGTTCTCATGTAACAAAAAAAAGCAATACATAAAATTGATCACACAAAAAAAAAACACTGTACAAGATTAAGAACCAAACTTGTGATCACTAGGAAAATCATGCACTTTAAAATACCGTAATGTACGGACTATAAGCCGCTACTTTTTTTGGACCCTGCAGCTTAAACAGTGACGCAGCTAATTTATGGATTTTTACAGGTTAACGAGCTTCATGATGATGATAGGTGGGTGATGCGTTCAGGTGCATCACGTAACTCCGAGCTTTAATTTTTTTCGTTTTAGATATGGTGGGTGCGGCTTATATTCAGGTGCGGCTCAATAGACCGGAAATTACGGTATATTAAAAAAAAAAAACAAGCAATACACTTAACTGACATCAGACTGCTGAGTAAGCGCTTTAAAATTTACACTTTATGGCAGATTTTTAGGAAGACCTGTGTGTGGCTTCATCGCATAAACAAACAGCCTCCTGACTACTATTGTTTTCAGCACCTCTGGCGTTTTTATGTAAAAACGGACATTGTTTTCAAAACGCAAAACTCTTCTGAAAGGAAAACGCAAAAAAACGACACGATTTCACATGAAACGTTGCAAAAACGGGAACAAACTTTCCTTCACAGAGGCGCTTCAGAGTGACCAGTTCATTTTAACTTTTTAATTTCCGCCGTCTCTAGGAGGAAAAGTCTCTCATGCTGGATTACAGTTTGAATTTCATGATTTAGTGTGCAGGCGCTCGGACATTCGTCAGTGTCCCGAGTCCCGTGCTGCTAAATGACTGTGCGGGAAGCGGCGCTATCAGAGCACCCACCTCGCCACCGGCCTCCGCGCTAAAGCCAGGCGGATCAATATTCTCATAGTCGTACTTTACTTTGTCTCATTTCCGCAGACATCAGCGAGGCTGCAGCGGCCGGACAGTAAAACCCTGTAATACCGGCGTGCCGGGGTGGGGGTGGGGTGAGGAGAGTGAAAGCCAGGGCCTCGCCACGTTGGTGGTCCTCCCCGCCTCGCATTTTACGGCGCAGTCAAGTCGGAGCTTTTCGGGGGATTTCTTGGACAGAAAGAGCGAGAGTGGAATGCTGTAATGTGTTACATGTGGAGGGCGGCACGCCGCCGTGAGTGGAGCTCTGTTCTCCGGACAAAGATGGCCCCGGGGTTCTCCGTGAGGCAGCTGGCCGCCGTCGACCTCACAATCACACATCGCTTGTTTTTCTAGACAAAAAAAAAAAAAAAAGCCAAAGGAAGATGTCGGTTATCTGCAACTTTTTATGTTTGACTCCCACCGGCGTCCCTGAGCTGCAGCTGGACTGCACAAAAACGGGTCACACGGAGCAAGATGGAGGACGGACGGCGGCGGCGGCGGCGGCGGCGGCGGCGGCTGCTCTCTGGTTCTTCACAGGTCGCCTACGTGAGAACGAAACCTCGCAGCGGAAAAGCAGGCGGGGCAATGCCGAGTCTAGAACGGCTCCCGTTTGAAAAACGAAGCATCCCAACGGGGACTGGGTGATAAAATATCACATAAAATCTATACTGCGCTATAATTTGAGACATATTGATATTTAATGCAATATGTTATTTTTTTTTTTCCATTTGTTTCATCTAATTTTAATCGTTCCTTCATTTGAAAGAAATAAATCCAATCAAATCAAATAATGCAATAGTTTCTTTTCAGATATACATATATAAGAATATATAGCATTAAATGTACAAAAAAAATTCTGAACTTACTAGAATTCAAGATACATTGCAGTAGAATAAACACTTTTACACAAGTATTAAGTACCTTTATTGTGTAAAACGTCTTTAAAAAAAACCTTTTCAAGTCATTTTTAAGATGTGTGACAGAACTTTGTTTTTTTCCAAACAATGGAACACAAAATTCTGCCAGAACATTTCTAGTTGGGATCTGGGTTCTAGATGATTTCAAGTTGTTCTTGGCAGATTATTACTTTGGTAACTTACATGATCTGCTCCTGTTCAGTCATCCTGAGTTTCCCTGAACGCTCCGATGAGCCGGTCCCTTTAAATGTGGTCGCCGCAAGGAATTGTGGGGCAGCATGAGCTGGTCTCCTTTGGTAAAGGAAGCATCAGTGGTTCCTAGGCTAAAGGAGGTTCTAAAGGAAGCATCAGTGGTTCCTAGGCTAAAGAAGGTTCTAAAGGAAGCATCAGTGGTTCCTAGGCTAAAGGAGGTTCTAAAGGAAGCATTGAGCCTCCTTTCCTTAACTTACTGAGAATTCCAACGCTCCTTATCATGGCCGCCACTTAAACACTTCCGGGGTTAAGGAGAAGTGGATAGGAAAGGAGATAGGAGGGACTATTAGGACATAGGAACGACTATTAGGACATATGAGGGACTGTTAGGACATAGGAGGGACTGTTAGGACATAGGAGGGACTGATAGGAGATAGGAGGGAATGTTAGGACATAGGAGGGACTGGTAGGAGATAGGAGGGACTGTTAGGACATAGGAGGGACTGTTAGGAGATAGGAGGGGATGTTAGGACATAGGAGGGACTGTTAGGAGATAGGAGGGACTGTTAGGACATAGGAGGGACTGTTAGGAGATAGGAGGGAATGTTAGGACATAGGAGGGACTGTTAGGAGATAGGAGGGACTGTTAGGAGATTTGAGGGACCGTTAGGACATAGGAGGGACTGTTAGGAGATAGGAGGGACTATTCAGATGCACCCTATGTTATCATGGATTCATCTGGAGCAAATTACAAATTCATGCAGTGTTAAAGTATGTATGCGTGGCTGTTGAGGCAGGATTTTGATATTTGTGCTCTTTAAAGTGGGGCGCCCACACCCAGCAGTGGCGTCCCACCCTGGGGGGGCGGGGGCTGGCGCACCACTGCAGGGGGAACTTCAAACAGCGCGGAACACGATCCGACGCCCTGGGCGCTGTTTGTTGGGTTCAAACTGGGAAAAGAAAAAAAAAAAAAGAGCCACGGCGGTTTCTGCCAAAGTGTTTTTCGGACGGTTTTTCACGCTCGATTTGAAGGCTGTCGGTTCAATCCCCGGAAACTAACCTGTGGCATGAAGGCGGGAAGTGGATTCCCATGGCAGACGCGGGATTTCAAACTCTCACCGTCTCTATTTCTTCACCACGAGCCTCGCCTGCGTTCCTGCATCCACGCCGCCGAAAGCACGCGATAAAGACCGTCTGCACCCGGCCATTAATTTCATTAAAAGCTAATCTTCTTGTAATGTCGCCGTAGCCGACAAAATGCCTCATTTACTCCTCCTCGCCTCTACCTGCTCTATTATTTAAATCCCGCAGTCTAATAACAGGCAGCGGTTCTTATCGGGGCTTATTCCTCCGCCAGCCGTTTGTGACACCAGACAGCCCGACGGTATTAATCCGACGCATTGAATGTGCTGCAGGAGCCCTGGTGATTCCTGCGTGTGGCTGCTGATGCTGCAGGCGCTCGCTCGCCCAAAACCGTCCAATCGCTGTCCGCATTGTCCGCCTCTGACGTCGTGGCAACTCGGCCTTGTTTAAATGTCACAGCGATCGCAGCTCGACCAGAACGAAGATGCAACCAAGCATAATATTCCCTCAGTCCAGAGTTTGTTTTTTTTCTCCCCCCCGCAATGTGTTTATTGTCATTTTCTTTTGACTCCCCCCCCCCCCCCCCCCAAAACGAGCAGTCGTGAACGTGAATACAAACATTCACCAGCACCACCAGGTCACTCAGTAGAAGCAGCGAGGCACCGATAACCAGCGATGAGCAAGTTACTTCCAAAATGTAATACATTATATATTATCAGTTACTGTCATTTGACAACAACTAAGTTACATTACAGTTATACTACTTTTGCATTACTTTTGAGTTACTTTCACCAAAATAAGGTACTCTGAATAGCTGAAATGTAGTTTTTTGCAGTTGATCCCACATTCCGTGAAGGATCGACACTCAATTCTCATTATTTTGCTGGAAACCGATTTGTTTCTGGGCGATCGTTCACGTTACATTTGAAACGCGACCTCCATCAGACTGCTGTGTGAACATGAGTGGACCCGGACGGTTTCGGTTCCCAGAGCGCAGAAGACGACGTGGAGTCATGCTGAGCGCTCTATTTACACCTGGCACACCTGTCAGCACCAGGGTTGCCAGATGTGACTTCCCGTTTCCAGCCCAAACAAGGTAAAACCCACACACCTCAATACAAACCAGCCCAAATCTCAGCCTGTGTAGGAATCATGTTAAAGCTGTAAAACTATTTTATGTGTAATAAAGAACACGCCATAAACACACAACTGCATGAAATAAACAACGTTAAAAGGTAAGAGAGTTTGGCTCCCCAATTGGGGGATACCCACCATATCTGGCAACATGGGTCAGCGCGTAGATCCATTTTCAAGTGGTTGTTAAATACGAGCGACAGAATCTCGACGTGGGAGAGAAGAAGGAGAATAGGGTAAAAAGAGAGCACAGCTTTTATTCTGGCGGAGCTGCTTCCTCCGGCGCTTATCAATGACGTCAGTCACACGTCAATGACAAATCATATTGGTACCACGTATGAACGAGGCCTGAATGAACGAACCGAATCGGAGCTTTCACATGGCCGCAAAACAGGTCGGCTATGAGTCACTTGTGTGCAAAAAAAATCTGAATTAGTGCAGTGTGAATGAAGCCTAATAGACACTGATCCTTCGTCTGCTTTTGTGATTATGGCAGTCATTGTTACCGGTGAACTCTTACTGAGTCTGGAAAGTTGTAATAGAGTTTTTGCCAATATTTAAAGTCGAGACTGATTCATGTGAAACATTAGTCCACCAGTTTGACCAAATCCGTGATAATGTCTAGTTATAAAACTTGGAATCCACCACAGAGAGAATCAGACACTAATATACCAATAAACTGTTCAGACTCACAGCAGAAGTCCTGAGGAATGGAAGGAAATAAAAATAAGCCACCGTCTTAAAAAGGTTTCTGGCTTTTGTTGTCAACCCAAGTGTTGTAGTCTGATCAGCAGCAGCATTTTGATGGTGAAGCAGCATTTCATTGATCTACACTACAATGTAAAGTTATTCAATATCACTTTAGAAAGAATTATTTTTAGTGGTTCTTTTGGTCTGGTGTCCTTCGAATAACATTGCATCAGTAAAAGTTTCCCTTTTTACCTTCATCAACGAAATTTGGTGCAAAGTTTAGGTTTTTGTCTGTGTGTATTTAATAATGTTTTGGTTCGTATGTATGTATTTTACCATCTTTTCACAAAAACTATTGGCCTGAATTGCTTGAAATTTTCATGGATGACTTGTCTTTGTCAAAAGATGGTTCCATTAAACTCTGTGAGCAATTGGGTCAAAGGTTAAGTTCTAGGTCACGAAAAGGTCCAAAAAGTATTTTTGACATATCTCGGTCAGTTTCAATTTAATTCATGTCAAACCAAAGCCAAAATGTTCAGTTTTCAATTCCCTATCCTCTGACATGCCACATGGGTCAGTGATGCTATTACCCTGGTTAGCAGGTGGGGGTCAAAGGTGTGTCTGTGTGGGGGGGGGGGGGGGGGGGTGTCACAAAGAAATTGTAACATGTGTGTGCATCAGTGTCAAACAGTGATCAGCGATAACACGGAGTAATTCAAACGACCATGACAAATGATGGAAGTTGTGGTATGGTGGATCAAACAATCTTTTAAGCCATTGGTTTCCATGGTGACAAATGTGGCGTTGGACGAAGGCTCTGCGCTCTACCGAGTGTAGTTCTAGTTCAGCTTGTGACACAACCTTCACTAAACACTCTGGTCAGGTTTTTCAGTCCACTCCGAGTCCCTCCTTCTGGGGGCTGTAGCTTGTCCAGACATGTCTGAAAGACTACCGGAGGAGGAGGAGGAGGAGGAGGGACCAGACGCTTCAGTTTCAAAACAGAAATTAAAGTTAGGACAAATGTATTTGGGATTTCTCCGTGACAGAACAAATAAGCTTGTCTAAAATCAATCAGCTTTTCATGAATCTCTTAAGACTTGTTTGATATCGTGTGTCAAAGTGTAATCATGCCGACAAAGCACAATATGTGAGTCTTTAGCTCCAGACGCAACTGGAAGCTCATCAAAACGTTCAAATAGAAGACAAATAAAATCCCCTTCCCATCAACTTTGTACAGATTTGTCAGCTCTGAGAGTCAGCGAGCAGCTTGTGCTGTTTGGACGCAGTGGAAATTGTGCTGAAATGGCCCAAAAAAAAAAGAGGAAACAGGCAAAGACTTTGGCAGAGATCCTGGATGTGGAGGCTTGAAGGGCTGCAGAGTGTTGGTGCGCAGTCAGACTTTTACAATAACATCTCTGGCAAAACGTCTGAAAGCACTCGCTCTTGAGAGGAGGGCAAATATTTAGTTCCATCCTTAAACGGAAGAATTCAAGAGGTTTCATGAGATAAACAATCTGATCCCCAATCTGACACAATGTGTCTCCGTCTCGGTTCACTTGTGAGGGGGAGGGGCCGAGGATTTTCACCCTTTCATTTGGTTTGGGTGGCGTTCACATTCAGTTTAGAGGCCGGATCAAAACGCCTGCAAAACGTCACGCAGTTACACCAGCTGCTGGTTCGGGGGCGCTGTCACCCGAAACAAACACTGACCAGAGAGGAAGTAAAGAAGAAACATGGCTCATTGATTGGTCCGGACCGAAAGAGGAAGTCTCGCCGCTTTAGCCTGTGGTGGCTAGGCTAGTTAGCTGGTGGCTAATGGGTAGCCACATCGATATATAGTCTTCAAACCCGATATCAATGAGAGTCTTCCTCAATACTTCTTCCTCACTACTACGAGATATTTTCCAACTTTTTCTTTGCCGCTTCTTCTGATTTGCGTGGTTAGCTTTGTTTGTTTACTACCCAGAATGCATTGTGCACTACGTCATGTCCTCTCCCCCCGCCCACTAGAAAGATTATTTGCAAACTAAGTGAGACCGAGCATTTCATGGAGACCAGAGATCGCTTGGTCGCTCCGGTTCAGAGTTCCTGGGCGTGTTCACGTTGCCCAAATGAAACGGTTTTTCCTAAAGAGACTGTGGTCTAGACATGACGTCATCGTGTTCCACAAATGTGCATCTTTGCCCGTCCACACCACAAAGCCGAGCCAGCGTTTTAGAATTTCCCCACACTGGAAGCCATGTTAAAGAGGTCCTATTATGCAAAATTTACTTTCTAATGGTTTTCCAACAGTAATAATCGTCCCCATATCTGGGAATGACGTCCAGAATTGAAGACAGTCTGTCCTCTCTCTCCCTGGCTTGTTTCAGTTTTTAAAAAGTGTGTTGCTCCAACCAGCCAATCCGAAATCAAACCCTATATAGTGTCATCAGGGGTTTAGCCAATCCCAATAAAGGTAGGCCCTCCCTTTGACTCCTCCCACAATTAGGCAGCTCTGCTCTGGCACATGGCACCACAAGAGGAAGTACTTCCTCCTCTTCCCAAGATGGGCATGTTTGGGCGGAGCCAGTCCAGCTCACACAGACACAGCAGATTCTGAATGCAGCTCCTATGATCCAATATTCAAATGGAGGAGAATCAAGGAGAAGCTAGAAACTTTGAATACGATGTTTTTGGACCAACAAGATCATGATGAAGAGTTGAAATGCTGGATAAAATGATCCTTTAAAAAAAAAAAACAGTTTTCGTTTCCTAAAACGCCGCACCGTGTGGATGATCGGCGTTCTTGTGTGGACAGGCCCTCAGTCTCAACCCCTAAACTCTTGTCTTGGTCTTGAGCTGAGCGGTCTTAGATACACCGCCGGGTTCCAGTCCTTCATTTTGTGAAATCATTATCATTATCCACTGTTCTCCCAGTGAATAGGCAGGAAGCTGTGATTAGCACACAGCGGGAGCAGCTTCTTCCCTCCTCTCTGTTCACCGATTTACTTTTAATGACGATCATCTCTCGCCGCTCGCATGTGTCGAAGAACAACACATGTTGGAGACACCTCCATGCTTACAGTACGTGTTCCCCCTATAGAGCAGATGAACTGATTAGATACTAGAGCACCTAGATGCATGTATTTGCATACTAATGAGAGCACCAAATCCCCTTAATGCGTAACGATCCATTTGTATTAATAGTGGCCATGCTAAGTGTGCTAACGTGGACACATGTGCTAATTATTGCATTAATTTGCCGAATTAATAACCTCTTGCATTGCAGGTTGTGATTAATAGATCACGGTGATTAAAGTGAGGATGGGAGGCAGGCCGGGCGCCTCGGCATTATTTTGCTGAGCTGAATAATTTGAATTTCTTGTCTCCTTAATTAACTCGTGCGTGTGAAATATTGCTGGAGCGCCGCGGAAAGCTGAAATGTGAGGAGTTCACCTTGAGGTTGAGGCAGCGTTTAACTCGATTGGTATTCAGCAGCCCCTGCGTCGCCGGCTCCTGGAAAACTCTGGAAGAAGGAACATGTGGAGACGCACTGCGTTTGACCCCCACATGCTGCCTCCGCTCTGCGTCAACGGACTCGCCCTGATCGGGGCGATCGGCCACAACGTCCATAAATCTGCTGCTGGAAGCAGGCGAGGCTTTCCGTCTCCGCAGCGCCGAGGTTTTCTCCCTGAACGATTTCAAATGAACTTTTCTGAATCATTTTAATCTGTTGCGAGCCTTTCAAATGATTCTTATGTTGCTGTTTGAGGCGACAAATATGACTCTTTAATGAGATTGTTTACTGGTTTGTGAACTTAAAAATCTGGGTCATCGCTCCATTTTTTTCCCTTTCTAATAGAGTTTGGCAACATCAGGCCATTTTCAAGAGAAATTGGAAAACCTTTGTTGTGTTTTTGGAAAACAGAAACTCTTTCTCCGTGCAAACATGCAGGAGTAGACGGTGTCATGACTCCCAGTTGTTATTCTCCTGGGACTTGGTAGTTTTAGCGCTGACGAGGGAAAAAAAAAAAGGAAAGACAAATATTTTTAAGTGTTTTTAGGCTCTAGATGATTTTTATCTGGTGGAAAGTGGGACAAGCGGCTCTTCCAGTCGTTGGACGCAGACGGATCTGGTCGCTTCTGCCTCATCATCTTGTTTACACACACACACACACACACACACACACACACACACACACACACACACACACACACACACACACACACACACACACACACACACACACACACACACACACACACACACACACACACACACACACACACACACACACACACACACAAACAAAAAGAAGAGAAGCCTTCAAACTAGACACCGCAATCGCACGGCGATGGGATAATGAGGCGGGAATGGGGCCCTAGAGAGCTGAGCTTTACCTTCCACCGCCGCGGACCTCCACCAACGAAGGGTTGGGTTCCACTGAGGATCAACAAGCCGAAGAACAACAAACGCTTCCAGTCCTTCTGGCTCAGCCCTTTACCTCTCAAAGGCGCTGTTGCATCCGAGCTAAGCGAAGGAAAATAAAAATAACACCGGGTCATATTTCCCTCGCACCCCCCCACCCCCCCCAAAAAAGTTATTTAATGTTCAGTTGTGCTGGAAAAGCCTGGGTGGTTTTGTTTTGATTCACCGAAGCCACACCCCTCCCACCCACTCCCTCCCCGAGTCCCAGACCTCAGCCAGACGTCCGTGTAGCATCCCCGCCGGAGCGGGACACACAGGTACGCCGAGGCTTTTTAAGTGCCACGGTGCTTGTGTAACATTACGGAGAGAGGTTCTCACGCCTTTGGCTCCTACTTCACTTGTTCCATTAAAAGAAAGAAAAAAAAAAACCCCAGACTAAAAAGTAAAGTTATTTCTTGAGGCATGCCGGTGTTTGCCTTTGCAGGAACAAAAAAAAAGCAAAGTGTCCTCCGCTATAGGCGGAGGCCGGTTGAGATTGCGGAACAGCAGGAGCGCAGGAATGGGGCGCAGATAGGCCGGCGCTATAATTAGTCAGTGGAAGGGTTTCCGTGAAGAGCTAACAGCGGCTGCTGTGAGTCCTCCGGCTGGAGGAAGAGAGTTCCTTATCCCTGAGTAACATGTGGAGGGAGGGAGGCGACCTGCTGAGGAATCTCAAGCGTGTGTGTGTGTGTGTGTGTGTGTGTGTGTGTGTGTGTGTGTGTGTGTGTGTGTGTGTGTGTGTGTGTGTGTGTGTGTGTGTGTGTGTGTGTGTGTGTGTGCCCTCCATCAAGCCCTGTCACTCATCCATCTCTCACGCCTGTTGGCCCCCACCGAGCGAATCATACCTCTAATGTCTCTTCTGGGAAGGATGGATGTGTGTGTGTGTGTGTGTGTGTGTGTGTGTGTGTGTGTGTGTGTGTGTGTGTGTGTGTGTGTGTGTGTGTGTGTGTGTGTGTGTGTGTGTGTGTGTGTGTGTGTGTGTGTGATAATAGAGACTCTGTGACCTGCACTCCGGAGTAAATCATAACTTTTTTTTGCGTATCCACCATGTGTGAAAAGCAGCCGTCAGGAAAATGGCTCCAGGTTTTGCTTCGATAAACATGTTATCGTCACCCTCGGCGATTCTGGAACTTTCGTCTTGGTTCTGATAGGAAGAACTTCTCTGACGTTCTGCTGTGGTTTCCCTCGGTCGGCTTCAGGGTTCCTCCCCTCGGCCTTCCCGAACGACGAGCGGAGAAGAGCTGGGCGGAAAGGTTTCTCTCTGGGTTGTATGTGGCGCTATATAAATAAAGTTCAATTCAACTGAGTTGCAGCCGATTCAAGTGAGGTTTTTTTTTTCCCTCCTCTTCCAAAGCGACTCCAGTGAAAGCTGAATGGAGACTCCAGAGCTGTGGGGCTCCAGATGTGAGTTATCTCATCTCGTGTCAACGGCCCGACATTCTCATCACCTCCCCCGCCGCTACAGTGTCGGGGGTCCAGGAAGTGACGGGGTTAATGGGTAGAAACGGGGTGCCTGGTACTGGTACACCATCCAGCACTCACATCTGGATATGTACTTAGTTAGTACATTTATCAAAAACATCTATTTAGGCGTATTTGTATTCGTTCACTCGTGGTTTTCTTGAGTTGACCGGTGCTGGTCTCACACTGAGGACGGAGGAGGCTTGGAAAAACTCCTCTGGCCCATCCGGTGAAGTGAAACCCGGTTTCCAGGCGGATCCGGTTCTTAAAAGTCAGTGGAAAGCAGATTCTGAAGCTGAATTCAGGAAGTGAAAACGCAGATTCCGTTGAAGCCCTCTGGCGTGTTGAGCTCAATTCTGGAACGTCTGAAAATGGTCATGATCACCGGGGAACCTGGTGGAGGCTCCACGTTGAGCCACACTCGACCAGTCATCAACTCCTGAGCGTTTCATCAGTTCATACCAGAGTTCTGCAAACTTCAGCAACAAAAGAGTCGTTTTTTTTTCTCAACGAGATAAACAAAATGAGGCACTTAAACATGTTCATGTACAGTTTTGATATCAGTAAAGACAGTTCATGAAGTGCTCTTTAAAGCTGTTTTAGCATTTTATAAAATTTTTTTAAAGACCTTTATAGCCAAGAGTGGAAAATGACTGGTATGTAAATAAGGTAAAAATAAGATAAAATGTTTATATTTAGGTATCATTTTCTGAAAGCTTCAGGGAGCCACAGGCTGCAGACCTCTGGTTTATGTAGGAAAGTGAAAATGGGAAAACCTTTGTTGTGTTTTGCTCTTTTACACAACAACCATGGCTGCAGTAAATAGTTGTTCTGCACACGGATTGTTTATTCGTGATTTATGAAGTCTGTTCACACAGAAACAGCAGTGATGCTGAAAACCATGTAGTTTTCATCCAAGGCCACTAGTGGGTGCTGTTTTTTTTTAATTAAATAAAACCATCTGAGTATGCACACAGGGAACAATCTGCTATAAACCTTAATAATGGGAGAACGTGGACAGACAACCAAGTTGGATTGTTATAAAGTGTGTGATACTGCAAAATTTAGTATCGATCCGATACCAAAGAAATGCAGGGCTAGTATCACCGATACCGATCTGATACCAATACTTTGTCATAATCATGACCTTTAAGTGACCTTTAAGTGTTTTTATGATCTATAGGTTTATAGGTAAACAGAAAATACTTTATCATAATAAAAACTTATATCCAAGCAACAGTAACAAAACAATTTTCTCCCACACATTGTAATGTCTGTTTTCTTTTCTTAAATAAACAAAGAGCACAAAACTATCACTCCAGAATAAATTAGAACAGAATAATATTCCAGGTAGAGTTCAGGATGGAGCAGCACATCGGAGAGAAACTGAAACCAAGTATCGATCTCATTGCACTGGTGTCATTCGATAACGATACCAACGTAGGTATCGACATTTGCATTGATCTGCCCACGTCTAGTTATTACAATGACTGTCAACCATAAAACAAGTCTCAGAACAACACGGACTGGGAGTCATGACACGAGGGAGGAAAACATTGTTCTTATTGTCCGTCTACTGAGCATGTGCAGAGGAACTAGTTACTCCAGCTGTTTTAAGAGAAGTTGCGTTTTCCTCTGTGCGGAGACAGTCGTAGCGTTATCAATAAGTTCCACCTTCAGAGCCATTTTCCAAAAAATCTCATTTTCAGTGACACCGCTGTGTAAACGGAAAACAAAAAAACAGTTTTCCATTTTCCACTTGAAATCGCCGCCATGTAAACGGGACCTAATTCCAAACGTGAGCCAAGATTCGGTTAAAAAGTCTCCAGTCCTCTTACGTCTCCCTCTTTCAACACTGAACCCTGAAATACTGTACTCGTCTCCGCGTTGTCAGACTGGTAATTAGACCCGCACTGGTGTAATTGGACATTACTGCAAACTTATAAAAGTTCCTGCAGATTGGAAGCAGTGGGCTGTCGACACGATAAGCCTGTATTTTCCCTCTGGCGCTCCACCATCCGCCTTCCCTCTCGTTTCCACTCCGTCTGGCTGTCTGGGGCGGCACTCCACTGCGATCCCACGAGGCAGCCTATATTACCCCGGCCATGTGTGTTTCTGTGTGTGTGTGTGTGTGTGTGTGTGTGTGTGTGTGTGTGTGTGTGTGTGTGTGTGTGTGTGTGTGTGTGTGTGTGTGTGTGTGTGTGTGTGTGTGTGTCACTGGGACCGTGTGTTTTGCCGTTTAACAGCCCGGCGATTCTTAAGAGTGGGAGGGAGGAGCACAAACAAGACATGTGGATGGCAAAGCACACACACACACACACACACACTCAGACACACACACACACACATGGCTCCAGACGACTGACTCGGTGTGAGCGCTCGGCTCTGCCGGCTGGATGACGTTCGAGCCGCGATGAATCAAACGCGATGATTTAAGGGCTGTTTTGTGCCGCGTCCAGGCCGCAGACAGCTAATGTGAAGTGGATGGCCATGAGTCTGCCACCATCCCTCTGACTTCCCATCTGTAAAAGCGTGGCGGGACGGCGGCCATCACTCACGTCGACTCGGCCGTCCATCTTGTCCGCCCCCCCCCCAAACTGTACTGATGTCATTTCTGGCACGAGCGGTATCGAATTAGCCACGATGTCTGCATGGAAGCGCTTATCTGCGTGACTCATATACCAATCGGAGGTGGAATATTTCGCCCGTGGTCCCCCCGCGTCCCCCTTGCGTCCCCCCGCGTCCCCCCTTCACACAGCATCTGTATCTTATCTAATTCCAATAAGGGGACGCCGTCCTCCCGGAGCAGGCGAGTGCCCTCTGCCTTATCAGCCCTTCCGAGGGTCACGACACCGACCCCATCCGTCATTCCGGTTGTGCCGTGGATCAAACGCACCCAAACGGCCGACCGCAGGCGCTTCTCGCTTCGCCGCAGATCGTATGCTGATTGGCGATCCCTGCCCGGTGACCTTGGCGGCTCCCGGAGGAGATCTCGGGCTGAATGAGAGAGGGGAAAAAAAAAAAAAAAACACGAGTCCATTTAATTTACCAATTAGTGCTGGGAGAGAATGGGTGTATCGTCGCTTCATTGGCTTCGCTCCCACCGATTATTGCGGCACTTTTAAACAAGCAGCTTAAGGCAGATTAAATGAAATCTTAGCGGGGAGAAGAGGAGAGAGGCTGATGAGGTCTGCAGCCCGACGCCTCACTATTTTAACACTGCTTGGCTGAGAATCCGCTAAAAACCCAGCGATTCACTGTGAGGATTATATCGACGTACACGTTTCCTCAGCGTCTCCGACTGCCGGACGTTTGTTACAAAGATGAGGATGAATGGCGTTACAGTTCTGTACGTTCAGGTTGCATCAGTTACATGTATTTCTGTCCTGTCACAGTTTACAAATTTCCCACGGATCCGTCTTCAGTTTCACTTCAGGGCTGCAGGAAATCGGCAACGATTCCCGTCGACTCAGATCCTGTTCATGCAAACGACGGCGTTTCAAGTGAAAACGCATCATTTTTACGTTTTCCGTCTCGAGCTTACGCGGCGATGCTTAGAAGACGACGTCTGTTCACACAGAAAGCTGAAAACGTGATGTCGTTAACATGTTTGACCATGAGTTGGCGCTGTTGGTTGCTGTAATAAAACCACACCCACATACCATGGTGGTACAGTCCAACTTTTTAAAAATTACTCCACCTCTCGGGAAGTCGGGGAAAAAGCTCATTTAAAAACAATAGACACAGATACTGTATATCGGGCATGGCTGTTGTAACTCGTAGTTCTGCACATGCTCAGAAGAGGGACAATCAGAACAATGTTTCCTCACAATATTTTGTGTGTGTGTGTGTGTGTGTGGTTTTATTACAACAGCAAAACCTTTTTGAAATATAGAAGCATTTTTCACTTGGAACATGGTCTCAGCTGCTTTAGCAATTTTAAAAGTTTTAAATGAAAATTTTCTAGTTAGCTACTTTAATTATTTTAAAGTTTAGTCTACTTATTTATTTATTTATTTATTTATTCATTCATTCATTTATTTATTTATTTATGCACTTATTTATTCATTTATTTACAAACACGTGCAATTAATTTTAAAAAACAAACAAGATAAACAAACATGTTACATGTTGGAAAAAAGGGGCAGTAGGAAGTATAACTTTTTGAATCTTTACATCTTTATCATTGCAAATCAAAGAAAATATTTTTTTTTCTTATTATTTTACGTCAATATTGTTCTATCCTACACCCAAATAACAAAAGCAGTGCGGATTTATACAGACAGATCGTTTCCTCTCCACCAATTGACACTGCAACACTTTTACTTTGGTAAATGGTAAATGGATTTCACTTATATATTGTGACGCTTTTCCACCGCTTGAGCGTGAAATGCTGGAGATCAGGAATCGAGCCGATTGTGAGACGACCGCTGTACCAACCGAACCACTTTAGTTTAAGATAAAAAACTTTTCTTCTTTTTTTTTTTAAAACAACCAGGCAGCCGCTCCTCAGACGAACTCTCCTCCACGATATGATGAACGCTATTTGTCCGCTGGAATCGGGATCGAGGCGGATCAAAGCGAATCTCTAACATCAACACGAGCGGGCTGTTCTCACCAGCGCTTTAGAGGTGAAGGGGCTTTACGTGATCCCCATGTGTTAAACGTGGCCTACGTGCCCCCCCACCCCCCACCACCACCACCACCCCCCCCACCCCCCCTCAGATCTTTTACCTTACAACAATAACCACAATCCACAGCCGGACCAAAACACTGAAGACGCCGCCGCCTCAGATCTCCCGAGCAGAAGCTTCTGGTGGGTGGTGCGATGCCGCTGCCGGTGGGGTGGTGGTGGTGGTGGTGGTGGTGGTGGTGGTGGGGGGGCTTCTCCTCATCTGTCCCGAGTTATGGTTGGCACTTTGCTCCATCTCAGCCCAGCTGTTTGGGGATTTGCTCTGTTGGTGTAGCGCTGGCGTGATCAGCGCTACGTGGGAAGAGGCCTTCAGATCATATTTGGGTGGATTCCGTGCTGCTTTTCTCTGCCGTTGCCTCAAAAAGTCATTGCTTTCCCTTGAATCTCTCTTCGCCTTTGTTTTTGTTTTTTTGCAGCCTTTTGCTGCTGACCGGTTGCTTGCGGGCCCTGCGGCCTGGGAAAACAAAAGCTTTCCAGTAGGAAGGGACTGAGTAGATTAGATAACCGGCGCTGGGCTGCAGCAGAGTGAGCTCACTGGTGTCGGAGCAGTTTTTTTTTTTTTTTTAAATGTAAGCACGTCTGAGCATGTGACGGGTGAAAAACAGGTTTTGTTTCTAAATGGAGACAAAAGACAACAGTGTTACCGAGCAGTAAACACACGGCACATGTTCATAATCACCGCTGCTCCAGTGTTGATTCGCAGATTCATTCAGGGCGCCCGATGCCGGGCCGAGGAATGTAACACCGAATCAGTTTGGCGTTTATGTTAACGCTGCGGCGCGATTGTTTGGGTTCAGGGTAGCTCCTGCAGCCCAGCCGCATACGTTGAGAGGATGCAGTGACCGCTGGATACTGTGGCGTTCCTAAAATAATCCTAATTATAGGTCTGCAGATGGATTCTGATGGGAAATGGACCATTTTGGTCCAGGAGGCCCACAAACTCGCAGTTACTATGCGGGAGCCAAGTTTGGCACATTCTTTCTTGTATGGAAAACCTTTTTCAAATCGTCTCGACGGACTCCAGGCAGCACAAAACGCTTTCTCTGGCATTCTCTTTTGAGAGCAAACCGTCTGGATGATGTTGAATGAATTCCGTCTGGGAGTAGTTTTTTGTTATCGGGGAGGAACGGCTAAATCATCATCATCATCGCCATCATCATCATCATCATCATCATCATCATCATCATCATCAGCTGCTTGTCAGGGGGAGGAACTCCGAGCGAATGGCGGGACGAGAGACGGGAGCCAGCTCCCTGAGCGGCTGGCGGCCATAAATTAGAGCGATCACAGAAAGCGTGGCGTTTGCCAGGTGGCACCGTAGTCCCCCGATGGTAATCTGTCTCGCCGGTGCCAAGATTTAAAAGGTGGCTGCACTTGCTGCATCGGGATCGCTGCAATTACACCCTTCCAAAGCCCATTACCTGCTGATCTATTTAAAGCCACTGGAGCCAGCCTCCTACCACAGCAGCCTTTGATGTGAGCTTTATATCAGCACAGGGAACTTATACAACACTCTGATTAATGACAGGGCCTTGCAGATTATCTGTTCCAATTCGAGGACTCGGCTTCAATTTTTTATTTATTTATTCTTTTGCTTCTCTTAGAAATTAAGTATTTTAGCAACAGAGAGTTGAAGTGTTTCATCCAAGTTGTCTGTTTTAATTTGGCCACACGTCACAAGACATGACAACCGAAAGACTTTTCATTTTTTCCTTCTTATGAGCTTAGAAAAATACAGTGAGCAGAACTGGGACGATTTCAGAAGAAGGAAAAAAAAAAGATTTTTACGGTCAGTCTAATTACTAGGAATAACTTACTGAGAGAACCTGTTACCGTGATGAGGGAAACAAAGGAGGCTAAGGGTGGGCTAAGAGTTCTAGATTATCAACATTTACATTTGGACATGGAGAAAAAAATGTGAATTAAATAATTTTTTTCCTCTTCAGTATACATTTTTTAGCTGATATGACTCATAGTCTGGGAAATACGGTAATAGCTAGGGGACCTTATGAGCATTTGACTGTAATTCACAGATTATAGGTAAACACCTTTTTCAGTAGATTAACTGGTCATTTGTGTTATAATAACAACCAGCGTAGATATATATCAAAATACAGAGGGACATACCCGTGTGACCACTAGATGTCACTGTATGACAACAGGACGCTGCTACAGTACCACAGAAAAACCTCCTTTACTAGTTAAGCTAAGATACATGTCTCCAGAAACAACAAACACATGACCAAATGTGCAGCAGAAAACAACTACAAGGTGCAGAAAGTGAATTTGGAGAGTGTGAGAAACTTGTGAAGGACTAGAGAAAAGCAGAGAAAGTGTGACCATGATGAAGAAAGCAAAGAAAGCTAATTGTGGGCTAAAGGTCTAAGACCAATTTCACAAAAGGTTCTAGGTTTCCTCTTTACAACACTTTTTTTTGGACTGACAGGACTCATAGTCTGGGAAATACGGTAATAGCTATGGGGATTTATGAAGCATTTTACTGTATTTCCCAGACTATTACTCAAACCTTTTTCGGTACTTTGACTGCTAATTTGTGTTATATTAAGCAACAGCTTAGATATACAGTATATATAAAAACAGTAATGCATAAATTCTGTGACCACTAGATGTCACTATATGACAACAGAATATTGCTACAGTACCACAGAAAAATCTACTTCACTAGTTAAGATAAGATAAATGTCTTGAAAAAGGTCTACAAATGACATAACGCACAGCAGCTTATACTCAGGTGTGACTTATAGTCTAGAAAATATGGTATATTGTTTTAGACAATTCGTATCATACAAGAATTGGATCTTAAAAGTTGTGAGTAACCGTCTCTCTGTTTTCTTGTGGTTCCAAAACAAACATGAATACACAAATAAACGCACTTAATTAAAGGAACTGTAGAGTAGAAATACATTAACGAAGAAATGTGTGGATTAATGAAAGCACTGTTGATGCTTGTCGCGACGAAACAAATGACATTGATGATAATCTTTATTTCTGTCAACCAGTCGTGTTTGTGTAACTGTACTCATCTTCTACCGCCGATCACAGCCGGGCTGACATTGCAAAATTGTCTCAATTCTCAAACTTGTTATTTCAACTGTATGCAAAAAAAAAAAAAGAGAGAGAGAGAAGAAATGTGCCGAAGCACAAGGGAACAGACCACGCTCTTCAAGGACTCTATCAAGATGTCCCAAATATTTCAGTCTTCATGCACAATGTTTCAGCCACCGAGCCCAAATTGCTCAGCCGCTCTGTGAGGAATCAGCTCCCTGTCAGTGCACACCACCACCTCTTAAAATTCATGAATTCATGCCGGAGCTTTCTCGCTCTTCGCACACCCGGCCGGCGGTTCTGGGGCCGGGGGGGGGGGGGGGTCTGCTGCAGCGGTGGGCACCGCCGCTCGTCAAGCTCAGAAACCACAGCTGGCGAACGGCGCGATGACATCAGCGTCTCCGCGTATATGAGCCGCATATGTTTGGGAGCAGACGGCGTCCAGCGCCGGGTGTTGGGTTCAGTACGGGCCTGGCGGGTTCCGGACGGGTGGGGCTTGCTGGGGGTATCGCCAGTGTTGACGACCAATTAAATGATATTCATTTATCCCAACCGCCGTAACACAGAAGCCACAACGTTCTTGTCCCTTTCCTCGGTTCCACCCTTCGTCGCGACTACCCCGCTTTTCTAGACGCTTCATTCTGTTGGACAAATGTGCACCCGGGGCCGAAAAAAGAATACCTCGACTGTTTGACTCTATTAAGTCATTCTGGATGTTTTCCTCCCCATACAGCCAACTGCAGGTCACGTTAAGTCAAACAAGCGAAACAATAGCAGGGCTTTGCAGGAACTGAGATAACCATCGAGTGCCGGTATTGTTAAGAACGCATTAACAGCGGTGAGAGTTTTGACCGTTACGGGCAAGTTGCTGAAGCCCGCCAGCCTCCCTCACTTTCAGGGGAATTTGCGTTATAAGCAACATCTGTGTCAATATTATGCAGGTTTCAAGGTCCTCTGTTCTTTTTTCGCCAGTGGAAAAGGAGTTGCAGCTCTGGAGGGCTCGGGGCCATATGGGCGTGAAGTAAAAGAACCGAAAACAAAAGAAAAGTTTGATTAACTGCTGCAAATAACTTTTTATGTTAACAATGGCATCCATGGACATAAGTTATTTTTATTCAGGGGAAAAAAAAACCCAAAAAAAACCATTGGAGACAATTTATAGTCGATATAAAGTTTACTTTGACACGAGATTCAAGGCTTGAACGTGAGGACCAATGTTATTTATGAGAGTCAATATTACATAACGCAAGATGGCCGATCTTAAATAATGACAACCTGAAACAAGATAAATATCATTTATATCATCAGTTTTTTTCATTGTGACGCTACATGCTGCTCATCATGCAGCAACTCTGCACTTGTTAGTAGAAGGCGAGTGACCATGAAAGTTTACACTTCGTTCTTATCGTCCTCTGTGATTGTAATGAGCTATAACACTTTGTAATCCCAGCAAGATACATGAGAGATAAGGAATTTAAGATAAGTTAAAATGCATTCACCCACTGGAAAACTACGGAGACCCTAAAAGGACAAACAAAAAAAATTACAATAATTTTTGGGAGATCTTGTAAAATGAAAACCATGTTAATATCTCTTTTTTTTTATTTCCATATTTGCAATTCTGTCCAAAAGAAACTGTAAAAATGATGTAAGTTTGCATGCCAGGCCACGAGTGGATGGATGGATGGATGGATGGATGGATGGATGGATGGATAACCCACAAGTAGAGTTCTCCTCAGTTGGTCACTAAATATTTTGTTGGTTATACTGAAAGAATCCAGACAGATGCAGGTTCTATTACCTATCGGTACACACCTGCTCAAGTGTCCTTGAGCAAGACACTGAACCCCAAACTGCTCCCAGTGGATGGACTGAGCATCTGGCATTGGCAGCCGCCTCCACTGGAGTATGAGTGTGTGTGAATGGGTGAATGTGATTAACAAGTTAAAGCTCTTTGGATGACTGCTCGAGCGGTGGGAAAGCACAAAAAAAACGCTAAACCAGTTTACGTTCTTTGGATTCAAACCGAGATATTTTTAGCTGTGCCGACAGTGCAAACCACTGCCCCACCAAGCCGCGTATTCGAGTTGTTCCTTACTTCTATGAACTCAGCATCTAAATGTCACTAAAGTTTGTTGGAGAATCTCTTAATGGCGCGTCACTCGTGCGTAATGTGATGTCACGATTCACTGTGATTAATCCCATGTGATCAGAGTAATTGGAATTTCTACTAACGAGCATGGATGAGTGGATTATTTATTTATTTCTTTGGCTTGAAAACGCTGAGTGTGAAGTGACCTTATTGCTGAGCTGCGTCCAGCTGCCTCTTGATGGAGCAGAGGGATGTTTCCTCAGTGTGGGAGAGAGAGAGAGAGAGAGAGAGAGAGAGAGAGAGAGAGAGAGAGAGAGAGAGAGAGAGAGAGAGAAGTGTGTGTGTGTGTGTGTGTGTGTGTGTGTGTTCGGAGGGGCTGTTCCCTCAGCAGATCTCCGCTCAGTCCGTCCACAGCAGCGGCAGGGAGGGATGATGATGAGCGGCGGGGACTAGGCGGCGGCAGCGCAGCGACGCATTTCTCAGGTAAAGAATTAAAGAAAAAAACAAAACAAACAAAACATCCAAAAGAAAGAAAAAAAAGAAGAAGTGCATCGTTCATCTTTTAAGGGTATTTGGTTTCGATTGAATTCCCCTCCGTCCCGACTGTTGCTGAGAGTCGCATCTGCTCCTCCTGCCTTCCAACATTTCCAGCGGTCCGTCAACTTGCAGCGGAGCGGAGCCAGACGCGCCTCCGCCCGGGCTGCGTCCCCCCCTCCCCGCTCCCTCCCACCCTCCCCGTCCCCTGGAGGTTGGAGGAAAAAAAAAAACCCCAAACAAAACATCATCAGCTTTAAGGAGGCTGTTTTTCTTTATTTTGCCAACTTGCAGCGGGTGACTCAGCCACTGTTTGCGGACTCTCCGCTGAAGGTTAAAGCTCGCTGATGGAGCTAGCGGGGCTAACGTTAGCGCCGCGGACCAGAGGCCAAACTCCGGCCAGAAATACGCAGTTTTCCGCGTCTTCGCCCGCGTCTGGAGGTTATCGCCGGGAGGGAAACTAGTTGGAGGCTTTAACGCCGCGCCGTAGTCGCGGCTTGAAATTCGGGGGACGTTTTCCGTGTCGCCGCGCGGCAACTGTTTCTTAAAAGCGGCATAAACTTGTAGAATTTGCGTCCGCCGCCGCGTCTTCGCCCCGCACGGCGCGCAGGCGAGCGGCTGGAGTTACGGAACACCGATTTCCTTCCATCACAAGCCGTCGATAGCGGCTCACACCGACGCCGAATTCAAGGGGAGACCTCTGCGGATCCGCGCAAGGTCTTCGGTTGCCCTCACACAGGTACGCATGTGTTGTTTACTTGACGGAGGCGTGAATGTGCGGATGTTTGGACGGGCTTCCGCGCCGCTTTAAAGCCCGCATCTGTACGCGGTGCGCGGCGGGGGCCAAGCGATTGATGCCGCTTCAACCTGCGATCGGGGGGGGGACGTCGTGTCGAGTCCCGTCAATCATTTCGTAACACCGCCGGTGATGTGCTGCACGGATGCTGAGGAGCGAACAAATGGCGATGGGAACCTCACTCCTCCTCCTCCTCCTCCTCTTCCTCCTCCGCCAAGTTTAGGTCGCTTTGATGTTTGCGTGTTGTCACCTTGTCACACCTGCAGCATGTTTGCATGATGACGGCTGCAGCTTGACCTCTCTTCTCCCTCCACCAGCCTCCACCACCTCCTCCAGCCTCCTCCACCTCCGTAACCTTGCATGCACACGTGCATCCAGCCGTGCACGCTGTCAGCTTTGCAGAGCGCTGGTAAACACGCAGTTAAACGGAGCGGCGGTACCTTGAATCATGTCGGGGTGCTCCGGATCGGCTCAGTGGGTTTGATTTTAGAAGGTCCTGCACATAAACTGCCACTGTCACCGGGGACCTCTAGAGGCCGGCTGGCCAATATTTCACCTTACAACTCCAGTTCATGGTTTCACAAGTTATTAGTGTTGCAGGGAAGCAATCTGGAAGTGTCTCTTGTTGTTTACAGCCCGATTCACTGGTGAGGTGGAGGCTGGCAATGCCACAAATGTCTGTGTTTGGATGGTAAAATATCAGTCTGAATGATTCAGGCCCTATTTTTAGATAAATCGTTGTTTTCATGCTGTTTTTTGTCTTCTTGTGTGACGAACGATATAAATAAATGTATAAATGCACGCTGGAGGTCACATTTGAAGCTGACATAGAGGAAAGCAGAAAGCGTAGTGTGTTATATTTAACATCGAGGTCTTTAACCTAAAAGGGAAATATCTTTCTCTTTAGGGCACAAGATTGGGGCCATGTTTAAACGAGAATGCTTTTCACGGTGAAAAAACGCAAAACCTTCGCTTTGGGTGTCCTTTTAAACGGCGTGGAAACCGGGTTCAACGCAACTTTATGAGAATGTTTGGGCTCCGTCTCCATGGAGACGGCGGAAACACTGCGCATGGACGCCGCTACCAAAGTTAATAGTTCTTCTGCACACGCTCAGTAGATGAACAATAACGAATATGTTTTCCTCCATAGTGCCGTGACTCCCAGTCGATAATCTCCCGGGACTTGGTACTTTTATTTTGACAGTCGCCATAATAACATTCCAACTTCTTCGTCTGTCCACGAGAATGTCCGTGACATCGCATTGTTAATGTTTACAGCGTATGGTTCTCTGCTGCATGTGTGTGTGGTTTCATTCCAAAAACAAACAACAGCACCCACTAGTGGCCCGGCATGAAAACTACATCAGAAACAACAACAAACGCGAAACTTCCCTGATACGAAAACGCCGTCACTCGAAACGCCGTCACGTAAAGGACTCCTGAGACTTTCTGCTTCTTGTATTAAATATCCGCGTTGATGTTGTCGATACCAGCTACGGTTTTACTTCAGAAAAAAGGTGGGGGAGGGGATCAGTACCATCAACCCTGTCCGGGAGGGATCGCTTCTCTTGGCGAAGGCTTTTCATCGCTCACATCAAAAGATGTCAGGATTTGTACGCGTGGAGAGAGAGGGGAAAAAAAAATGTTCCAAGATGCAGCCCACACCACCTCCACCACCACCTCCACCACCACCACCACCGCAGCAGCAGCAGACCCCAGTGAGTGTGTGTTTTCACAGGGGAAGGTAGAGAGAGGTGTGTGTGTGAGAGAGAGAGCGAGCTCCGTGGTAGATCTTTCACACATCCTTGAGACTGAGATGGTGTGGGAACACAAGGCCGTGCTAGATGCCTCGAGGGGGGGTGGGGGGTGGCTGTAGCACGGTGGGATGGGGGGGGGGGTATTAAGAGGGGAAGCGGCTCATTAATTCCTTCCAGCAGCCGGAGGAAAAAAAGGGGTTGGTCAGCAAAAAGTGAAGGGGCCCTTCACAGCGATGAAATGAGTCACTCCAGTTCAACTTTCAGGAGCGACAAGCCGGGGTTTTGCCATAACTTCCTCTTTAGCAGCACGCTGTTCGGCCACGCCGCTTTGGTTTCCAGGCCGGGCGCGTGGAGAAAAGAGAGAGAGAGTGGTAGAGAGAGAGAGAGAGAGAGAGAGAGTGCTGTTTGCCCGGCTACAGGGATCCCCTCCGAGGTCTCGCCTGATGTCACACGCTGATGTCAGAGCAGAGGTGACGCAGGCGGGAGGAGAGGCAGGACGAAGGAGGCTGGCGGATGAAGCCAGCCAGAAAAAAAAAAAAAAAAAAAGAAAAACGTGTGAACGGCACCGACATCTGCCAGCGACTTGAAATGGATCGCACGCTCCGCACGCCGCGTGCATCGTGGAAGCGGCTGGATCCCGGCCGGTGGACGTCCATGTGTTTGGCAGATGGCCGCTGCTTTGTGATTTCTCCCGTGTCAGATGTCTGCCAATGCGGCGACAGAGCCCTTGAAATCACCCCGACTGCTCACTGTTGTGTGTTCACTATGCAGTTTGTGTGGTTTTTTTGGTTTGTTTTTTTTCCCCTCACGTCCATCAGGGCGTCCATCAGGGCATCCATCAGGGCGTCCATCAGGGCGTCCATCAGGGCGTCCATCAGGGCGTCCATCAGTTCCATTGTGTGGGAGAAGCCTGTTCAACCCACCTGTAATGTGCATCACCGTCACCTGTCAACATAATTCTGTCAGCTGTCTCCCTGATGTCCTCAAAGGGGACTCGTGTTCGTTTTCAGGATTCTTTTTATATTCTGGAATTCCCACAGTGTAAAAAAAACTAACTCAAAACAACCCAACCTCATTTCTCGTATACTCCCGGTTTTTGCAGCGACTCATCCTCGGAGACAGAGCGTCTCTTTAGCGGTATACTTAGCCTGCCTCCTGTCTCCGGAAGATATGTCGGATGTTTTGTTTGAGGCAGTCAGAAATAACCAAACACAACAACAGTCGTCTCAGTGTCTAATTTTACGAACGTCGGCTGATATTAACCTCGTTAACCCGATAACCGGAGCCACTCCAGCCTTTTTATTACGAGATTGTGGAGGAAATCTTTCAGCTCAGTTGATCCTTGCTCCACCGAGACCTTGTCAAATGGAACCGTAATCACAGTGGACCTGACCTACTAAAGTCCCGTTCACACGACGACGTTTTCATTGAAAAGCATTGTTTCAGAAAATGTTTGCGTTTAGACCACAACATTTTGAGAACAATGTTCGTCTCCATGGAAACGTCAAAAACGCTGAGAACAATGTAGTTGTGAATCTTCATGGTGAAGAATAAAACATCTGCCTACCTACCTCCTTCCTACCTACCTATCTCCTTCCTTCCTACCTACCTACCTACCTCCTTCCTACCTACCTATCTCCTTCCTTCCTACCTACCTACCTACCTCCTTCCTACCTACTTACCTCCTTCCTACCTACCTACCTACTCACCCATCCACCAATCTAACCACCTCCTACCTACCTACCTAACTAACTCCTTCCTACCTACCTAACTCCTTACTACCTACCTACCCACATCCTTCCTTCCTACCTACCTACCTACCTACCTACCTACCTACCTACCTACCTACCTACCTACCTACCTACCTACCTACCCACCTACATCCTTCCTTCCTTCCTTCCTTCCTTCCTTCCTTCCTTCCTTCCTTCCTTCCTTCCTTCCTTGCTTCCTACCTACCTACCTACCGACCTACATCTTTCCTTCCTTCCTACCTACCTACCGACCTCCCTCCCTCCCTCCCTCCTCGGAGGTAGTTCAGGGTACAGCATATCCTTTGCGTATGGAGTATAAATTTGGGTATATTTGACACTTTGGCCCTCTTAAATATAAAAATCCAGCACCATAATGGGATAAATGCGACTGAATTTCCAGAGATGCACAGCAGGTCCCCTTTAAAATCTGTGGTTGACGCTTGAGTTGGTAAAATGTGCATGTGCAGGATTGTTTACTAAATTTGCTTTCGTAATACCGAGCAGCAGGCATGCAGAGTCCACATCTGATTAGCAGAATGCCGGAGCGTGCTAACCCTTTGATCACTGTGTTCCTGGCTGATAAACCATGCCACTGTCATCTCCAGCAAGCCCCGGACCTTGACAGACACTAATTACCATGAAGCCCATTTGGCAGGCGCAGAAACGCGCCCGGGCTGGGGAATAGTTCAGCGCAGGTGAAGCCTACTGTGTAGCCTGGCAGATTAGCATGCTCAATAACATGACTTTTATGTTTTTTCTTTCTTTTAATTCCTCATATGAAACGACCTTTTTGAAACGCTGGCATCGGCTCATCACCTCAGCCCCCCCCCACCCCCTCGTGGATGCGTGACGTCAGATCGCTGCGTTTGAACCGAGCTAAGTCTGAAAATGAGTGCGTTGACATAATTACCGTGCGCATCGTCGATGCCTCGCCGGTCGCCCTGTGCATTAATGAGCTATTCGCCGTGGCGTTCGTGTGCAGGAGCCCGTTTGTTATTGACATTTCTTTTTTAGCTTTGATTGAAACATTGAGGCTGTTTTATACAGTACAAATGTTTGGCTGGGCTACTTTTTTCAATCAGTTGCAGACCATAATATTGCAGAGTGTCATGTGTTGGAATATGGTGGAATAAAAACAACCACCCCTCCCTCTTCCTCCTCCTCCTCCTCCTCCTTCTCTTTTCTCTCCAGCCCACCCTGCCTTTGATTTCTCTGCCAGTGGAGTCTGACTGTAATAAGTTTTGGACCAAAGCAATGCAGCGGGAATATCTCAGCCCACATGCTATTGTCTGTAAGCTGCCATTCACAAAAGCAAAACAACTGTTACCATGGGATGCTCAACAAAATAATAGAAGTGGGTGTTTTTTTGGACAGACCTTTCCTGCATGAGCTAATTGACTCACAATGTAACTGCCCTTCCTCTTTTGCTGGAGGAATTTCATCTTGAAGGTCGCATATTACGATAAATTCATTTTCAAACAGTATGTGTCTGTGTATGAAGCCCCAGAAGTGAAGAAAGTCTGTCATCTCCCTCACGTGCTTGTGTGCTCTTGCGCTCAAACAGGTGATTTTTGAGATTTTCCCTTCATGACATCACACGGGGAAATAACCATTCTGGTAGTGGACACTCGCTTTGACCCTCCCAAAGGTAGATAAAAAATTACAAATATTAATGATATACTGAATAAATTCACAATAATGTGAAAAACCATAACTGTAACAACACATACGACCAAACTAAGTTACATATTCAGACACACAAATGTTTTTACTCACCGTCTTCCGGAGCCTCCTTCTGGGTCACATTCTGGTTGACCGAGTCATAGCGATAAATCTACTGTAAACATTAACGCCTTGTACCGGTTTCTCGAAACAACTGGTTTCTCTGTTAAATGGTGACTGACTTCCTTTAGCGTCCATCGTTGCTGCTAGTAACAACACATATTAAAGAGGTCCTATTCTCCAGCTTTTCAACTCTTCCTCATGATCTCGTTGGTCCAGAAACATCGTATTCAAAGTTTCTAGCTTCTCCTTGATTTTCCTCCATTTGAATCTTGGATCATAGGAGCTACATTCAGAATCTGCTGTGTCTGTGTGAGCTGGACTGGCTCCGCCCACACATGCCCATCTTGAGAAGAGGAGGAAGTACTTCCTCTCGTGGTGCCATGTGCCAGAGCAGAGCTGCCTAATTGTGGGAGGGTCAAAGGGAGGGACTATCTTGATTGGGATTGGCTAAACCCCCGATAGGGTTTGATTTCTGATTGGCTGGTTGGAGCAACACACTTTTTAAAAACTGAAACAAGCCAGGGAGAGAGAGGACAGACTGTCTTCACTTCTGGGATGTCATTCCAGGTACGAGGACGATTAGTACTGTTGGAAAAACATTAGAAAGTGAATTTTTGCATAATATGACTCCATTAAAATAAAACTCACAAAAGGTGCAAAACTTGGAAACTTAACTGTAAATGCTGTTAAATGGCGTTTGTCAGGACAGCTACAGATTTCTGTCGAGTTTTTAACCTCAGGAACCGATTTTGGGAGAAATACACTTTGGATACGATGTTGTTGGACCTCTGACAACTGTGTGAAATTGTTGAAAAAACTAACAATATGGGACCTTTAAAACTAAACATTACCAAGTATTGCTATGTGTAAAATGTGCTGTTAATATTCAAAAAGCCCTGAAATAATTCCACCATCTGTCAGTGAGTAGTGTGTCTGTACTGGTTAGATTTGGTTGGAGTCAAACAAGCTGAGCCAAGTCCTCTTAAAAAATGGGTCTTGACCCAGTTCTGAAACTCCAGTGTGGTTTGACTGAAGTATGAAAACAACGTGAACCCAAGACGTGGAAACCAAACCAGACAGAGTCTGACAGGCGTCAGAACCTTCGTCTCCTCGCAGCGCGTCTTTCCTCCACCCAAGGAATTTCCGCCACTGTTTCGGCTCTTTTTATGCATTTTTATAAGCGATCGTGTGCTCTCAGCTTTTACAAATACCAACGCTGTAATCCCCACAAGTGCATTTAGCCCGGCAAACAACATCGATGTGGAAGTTATGAAAGTACTGTTGCGTAATGTACACTGTTAAAGCCTCCGATATAAGGTTTACTTCCTTTGGCCTCATGTTAGAAAAATGAAGTGCAAGCCAGACTCGAAAATATGACTCATTTTCTTTAAATGACACTACAATTGTGGACACAGTCCAAGTTTTACCTATAATTTATTGTGCTTACTGTTTCTGACATTTACCCAGTTTTGACTGATTCTGTGTACGTTTTTCTACCCTAAACATTTGTAATTTAAAATGAATAGAAATCTGGTTTTCCAAGCTTATTGGCCTTAATATGGTTTACTGATCCTTCCATTCTAATTACTTATCTAAAATATATTACTTTTTGTTTTGTATTTTAAAAGGACATTAGCGTGATGACATGATTTTTTTCATTCTCTTAGGCACCGTTACGATGATTTCTAAATGGGTCAGATGTGTATGGAGTGTGGTGAGGACACAGCTGACGGTCTTTAGTGGGTTTAGCTTTAAATCTGATGAAGACTTTCTCTCCTTCAGATCTAAAGCTGATGCTGGCGAACAGATGAGCGCCTTTCGTTTGCTAATTTAGCCGCGTTAGTTTTTGTTTCAGAATAGTTTCATGTTTGGCCACTAGTGGGTGCTGTTGTTTGTTTTCTGTAATGAAACCACACACAAAGATGCGTGCAAGATGAATATGCTATAAACATGAACAATGGGAGTACACAGACTGGATTGGTATTACGGTGACTGTCAAAACACAAGTATGAAGTCCCAAGAGATTATCGACGGGGAGTCATGACACGCTAGAGCAGCGTTGTCGTGTAATCAAGGTTTTCATTTTTACTTGAAGTCGTTGTTGTGTAAACGGGGTTATAGGGGCCTGAGTTACACTTGTTTTTAAGTACTTGGTTCATTTAGAAATAAGTAATTTCTCCAAATATATTGATATATACCATCTGGGACCACTAGGTGACACTGTACGACAACGTAAGGCTTCTACAGTACCTCTGAAAAAAACCTCCATTGCCGTCGTATTTGCCTTACAGTGCAAGCAAAATGTCACCAAGCTGTATCGCAGAAAGAAGAACAGAAATTTAGCCCATGTTCTTCAAATTCCTAATCATAAGTAGAGCTACACTCGGTAGAGCGCAGACCTTTGCCAACGCCACATTTGTTTGTGGAACTCAGTTAGCATTGCGAGCATGATAGCCATTAACTCATACCGATGCTAACTAGGTCGATCACTGTGTCAAGCACTGAGCAGGGAGCGTCTCCATGGCAACAGACGATGATCTCCTTTTATCTCCTCCACGAGGCGCCTCTCTCATCCGCTTTGTATGGGACATTTTTTCAGTTTTTATTTTGATTTATTCAGAAAGAGTTTGCCGTTAACGTCCCAAAATCTAATCTATTGGTTCTTGGATGATGACAAATCATCCCTGAAAATTCCATGTAACTCATTTGAGCAGTTTTTGTGAAAAGTTGGTAAAATACATACATACAAACCAATAAATAAACACACGCAGAAAAAAACAAAACCTTCGAAGGTAATCAATAAAGTAAAATGTCCCTTTGTCTCCATTATAAGACAGAAAAATGACGTCCCCTGTGTCTGAGACACTCGCGTTGGTCAATACCAGAGTCTACCGCGCTTTCAGCTGTTAAAGTGTCTCAAAGGTTTTTTTTTTGTTTTTCGTGTCACTCAAAATTTCCACCGCAGCTTACCGTTAAACCAGTAATCGTTTCATCCCAGTGTACAGCCTCCATTTTTCACTGTTGCAGCGAGTCATAATTGTCCTAAACTGTGGCGGCTGCTGAGCCCTGTGGGATTCTTCCTGATGGATGGTTTGTGTCTGGCGGCCATGCAGCTCCCCAGATCATGTGCCCACTTCTTCACGTTGCTGAGTTACCGTTCCACCTGAGGCGGGGGAGCGCGGAGGGTCACTCCGGGTGAAACGTGGCTCGAGGTCGTCGCCGGCTGTTTGTTTCTCCGGACCGAGCCCTAAAAAAAAGAAGAAAAAAAGGAAAAGGCCACGCCTGCGCCTTGTTTCCCCGGGACATGCGGGACCCCGCCGAGCGCCTGATTGGAAACACTTGCGACACCGCCGGCTCTCCTCCGTTTCCCGCGACGACGCACTTCCTCAGGAAGAGCGGCTGCCCCTCCGCTGGACGCGGTGATGTCACGTGGAAAAACAGAGCCGCGGAGCGCTGCTGCTTGCAGAATGCGACGGGTCCCGTCACCCCTAAGAAACCCCTGTGCGTGCACAGTGCCGGCAGATGCGGCCCGCGGACTTGCCAAGTGCATGCCCACCCGGGTCAGTTGCTGCAGATCCAAGGAGGCTGGGAACAATGTGCTGGAGAGGCGCGGCTCTCGTGGAATATTTTAGGAAGCGGGCTTATCGTCCTTTCTCGGGTTCCAGGCTCTGGTGTTTCAGATTTCTTTTGTTGTGGTGGAGCCTGTTAAATCCAGATATGTGTTGTTGGGTTTTTTTGTCTGTCGTGCTTCACTTTTAAAGCAGGATCTACTATTTTAGCACATATGTGTCGTCTTCGAGACAACTTTAATCACTCTTGCTCAATGTTTTCTGGACACAAGAATGTCCCCGGGATTTGTCATGCGGGGCACTTTCTCTGCTCTCCGCACGCTTTCTGTCCATAAAGTTTGTTTATCCAGCTAAACCTTCCCATGTGGGGCCTGTGATCAATACGATCTGTGCTGCTGCCGAACCCCCTCAAAAGCTGTCGGTTCTTTTAATCCCTGTCCGTCCAGCATTGTCTTCCCTCCCTCCCTCCCTCCCTCCCTCCCTCCCTCCTCTACCTCCCACCCCACCCCCCCGTCTCTGCTGGGCCATGAATAAGGAGCTGACACCAAACTGTCAACCTGGAAGCCGTCATGCCCCTGCAGCCCGCCGCCGGTGTAGCCACCAGGAAGGGCACGCCACCCCTCTACATACATGATGCATCTAAAAAAGATTTTATTTATAAAAAAATAAAAAATAATCTGCTTTTACTAAACGAGGCCTCACTAAGAAGTTCCGTCGACCTGAAGCTGACGTGGCTCGCTCATGCTGTTACAGTAGCGGCGGTGCGATGAGAGACGGCGCCCGGCTGCCAGCCGTCATGTGGTTCTGTTTATTTTTAGCTTACTTAGCGGCATATGCTATCCATAAACTATATCATTATTAATACTCCCCTCTGAGTGCGTAGTGTCATTAAAAATACAGCAGATCAGCCCCTGCTTTTCCCAGCCCCCATACTTTTTTCTGTCCTCTTTTTTTTTTCTTCTCCAGTTACCAAATCCTAAAGGCCGCAAAGCCACCGTCTTTCTTCTGCTTCTTCTTTTTTTTTTTTTTTCCAACACAAGAAGGCATTGTGGCGCAACACAATGTTGTTGTGTTTTGGGGATGAAAGCCGCCCATTGTTGCACACTGTCGCTTGAATCCGAGGTTTTATTTGATATAAAATGGGTAATTCCATTGCGTAACAGCATTAAGCGATATTTAAACAGAGGGCTTGTCATACGAATGGAAGGAGTTGTGGTGGTGGTGGTGGTGGTGGGGGTGGGGGGGGGGGGGGTGTTGCTTCGCGAGGGCGGATCACTTTACAGGAGGAAATCCTCACTTTCACCGATGACTAGAGATAATCCCGGTCCAGTGACGACACCGTGAGCAATTGCCTCAGATTATGGGTTTAGCTGGATTACAGAGCATATGGATGCAGATTAATGCAGGTTCATATGCAAAAACCACAAGTATTATCAGAATTATGAATTTGACCCCAGGCTCACCTAATTAAGCCTTTGTGATGTCGGAGGAGCCGCTGATCTCAAAGTCTGATGCGGGTTCCTCTGCAGGCTGGCCACTTCATTTACAGGAAAAACTCGAATTCATGTTTTTCAAGTGACGTATCCGTGTCGACAAATATTAGCATCTTAGATTGCCTCCTCGCTCGCGGAGCAGACACCGTGACTTATTGAGCGTCGTCACTGGCCTGCTGCCCGGCTGTAGGTTCAGCGAAAGTTCGCGGAGTGATGGTCAGTGAGGAATTGCCTTTGTGCGAGGTCTGCGTGCTCATCGGGACGCAAATGAAGCGAACCCACGACCCTTCGCTTCTTTGACTCTGGCTCAAGAGAATCTCCCGAGCCGACTGGAAACAAGCTTCCTTTTGAAGACATACGACGGAAAAAAATACCCAAAAAGACACACAGAGTTAAACTTGACAAAAGTATTAACTGGGTAAGCGCCAAGAGTCAATCCCCCAAAACTAACAGGTTTAAGGTTTTAAATGAAAAAGATAATCGTATTAGAGAGCCAGACGTACAAAGAGGGCGCCATTTCACGGTCTTGGATCCAGTTAATCACCTAGTGGGATGTCCCGGGGGGTTTCAGGTAGACGGAGGAAGACGAGTAGCGATGCCGCCCTTTGAGGCAGAGCCCCAACACTGCCCCCCCCCCCCCCACATGCCTCTCCTCTTAGGGACGATTGCGACGAAACAAATGCTCAGAAGCAAAACAAATGCTAATCTGTTTGCGGTGGAATACATCTCGGAGAGGTCCGTTTCTCAGCAAGGAAAAACAAGCGACTTCACCTCGTGCCGCTTCGCCGATCATCGCGCGATTGGCGTTCGAAGCGTCTGCGTTGTGTTCTGGCACCGGGTCTGGCGGTGTCTGCTCCTGTGTGCCATGTCTTATTAAGGACGGCCAGGTTGTTGGCAGTCTGATGCAGCGGAGAGTATTGGAGGAGTGGGCCGCGGCAGCATCTGTCCTTTTGACAAGGCAGCAAGCATGACTTCATCAAGGGCATTACATCAAGAGCCGGCGCTTGCTGGGTATCATCAGTTCAATTCTCCATCAGTCCCTCAGACTGATACTCGCAGGCCTTTTCTTTTTTTATTGAAGACTGAAGGCAACTCTGAAAACATTCGTATGTAATGTGATGTCAAAGTTTTTTCTTTGCTTTGAGCTCTGGGTCTGAGATTAAAGCACAGGAACATTCCTCCCAAGGTGTTGATCCAGTTATACATGTACCCGTTTGTGATTACCAGGATTTATAGTTTTATTGGAGCTTTTATTTTACTCTCACTGGGATCCCGTGATATCAATAGACTCATTGTTTTTCACCCCCCCCCCCCCCCCCCCCCCCCCCCCCCCCCCCCCATGTGGAGTCTCATTGGTATTGCCCAAGGTTGTTTTCGCTTGGCTAAATTTGGAACTTTGTTTGGAAGGAATTCCTAAAAAGTGAATATTGTGGTTTTACAGCCGATCTATTTTTTTGATGTCTTTCGACAGCTATGGCTTCAATACGTTCGGTTTAAATCAGGGATGTCAAACATAAGGCCTGTGGGCCAAACCGGGCCTGCATGAGGCTCCGGTCGGGCCAAACCACCAAGAAAGTTGTAAAAGATTCACAGAAAACATCGATTTTTAAACAAATTTCTTATAGGGGCCTAATTATGCAACATTCACTTTCTAATGCTTTCCCAACTGTAATGATGACACTAGACACTGAGACGCAAACTGAGATATCGGTGTTGCTGCCATGAACTCTAGTAAACCAGCATTAGCTTTAAAGCCATGCTGTCAGGATGAGTTGGTAAAAACACCCATAATGCAACAGTTTTTTTGGGGGGGGACATCTGACTGTATTTTGAACCAGAAAGTTGAATTAAAATTCGATTTATGTCTAGATTATAGGAATTCTCCATTGCAATTGTTAGGTTTTGCAGAATTTCTTCATCACGGAGCCTCATGCAGGCCCGTTTTGGCCCACAGGCCTTATGTTTGACATCCCTGATTTAAACCAAAGGAATTGAAGCCATAGCTGTCGAAAGACATCAAAAAAACAGATCGGCTGTAAATTCACGCTGCGCCACAACCAAGAAAAACTTTGAATTTAAAGGTTATCGTGACATCATTCCATCGGTTCGGCCCACTCAAGATGAAATTGTGCTGCATGTGGCCCCTGGCTTAAAATGAAATGGAATAAAAGCTTAAAGATCAGGTAAGAAACACAATGTGGGGAAAAGCTCAAACTGACTGTGGCCACAGTCTCTCGTCGTATTTAATGAGAAACAGCCAAGTCATGACTTTGGTATCTGTGTGTTTTCCAATGTAAATTCAATCAACAGTAAATAGAAGGATGCGAGTTTTTATCTTGATACGTCTGCCTATAATCTCCATTAATTAGTGGTTTAACGTGTGAAGCATCAGAAAGCCCGCTGCCTCAGGTGACTTCCCCACATAGTGTGTTTTGTTTCGTGCACTGTGAATGTAGTCAACTAACTGTGGAACAAGATTTAAATGTGACCCAAATTCACTGGGAGAAGCAGCACACTGAATTAAATAACTCACTGAATCACTTGCTGATTCCCCCTCTCACTTCCGATAGGCAGTATTGTTTTAAATGCATTTTTAGACCAATAGTTGTATGTATTTTATTTTTATTGAATTTGAATCCAACTCAGATCCCCCCAAAAATAATAATAATAATAAGAGGTGAGCCGACAGGAGAACAATCCTCAACTCTGAACGGCGCCAGGCGGCGCGCAGCTTCCTTTACAGCCACTGTACGGGAGTCTGCAGGGAACCCACTGTAAACACTGACATTTTGTGTTATCTCTGCACCACCGGCAGCTCTCGGAAACCCCCGCCGCCGCCGCCGCTGATGATTACGCTGCTGTGGGTTGTTGTTGAGTACGTTTGTTTACTTCCTGGTAAAGGAGCGTTTGGGTGAGATGGCAGGAGGTTTGTTGCTATGAGGATCAGGAGAAGACGACAGGGAGGGACCGTTCGGAGTCACAAATGGCTTTGTTTTTTTTTGAGTGTGTGTGTGTGTGTGTGTGTGTTCCGTGCTCGGCGGCGTCCGCAAAGGTTAGAACCTTTGGGTGAAAAGGTGGACGCGGGTAAGTGGGATAATGGGGTTAGCGTCACCTTCTTTTCCTCCGTGTCTCGTCTCGCCACTTCATGTCGTCCCTCTCTCTGTCTCTCTCTCTGTGTTCCCAGTGATGGCCTCGGCGGCGCAGCAGTGCCGGTGATCCTGCCGCTGCACGTCGGGAAGAAGCAGAGACGCCTTGACGACAGACCTACCTTCCTCTCCGCAAAAGAAAAGAAAAAAGAAAAAAAAAAAGAAAAAAAAGAAAGAACAAATAAAAAGCAGGGAGGGGAAGAAAAAGGAAAACACACCAGCATAAACAAATGCCACCATGTACAGCGTGGAGGACCTCCTCATCTCTCATGGATACAAGCTGCCCAAACATCCCACCTCGTCCACCCCGACCCCGGCGGCCCCCGCAGCCTCGTCCCGCCAGCCCCCCCCATCCTCGCCGCCGTCCTACAGCAAGCACCACGAGATCCTGGAGAACAGGCCCGGCCCGCGGGCGGTGAACGGCTACGAGCGGGGCGCTGTGGTGGCCTACGGGAACGGCGGCGGAACCAGGCAGCCCCAGGTGTACGGTGGTGGCGGCGGCGGCGGGGGAAGCGGCGGCGGCGCCTGTCCCAACAACAACAACAACGAACTGAGGGACCGGAGCCAGCCGAGACGCGAGGGGGAGAACCGGAGCCAGACCGACACCCACTCCTTGGGAGAGTCGCTGACCTCGGACAGCGGGTAAGACACGACCGCCGCCGCGCGCCCGTCTGCATGCCCCGGCCTCACCGCGGTTCCTCTTCACCCCTCATCGGCTCGCCGGTCGTTGGCTTTGATGGGGCGCATTAACGGCACCAAATAATTCATCAAGCGGTTTTGCAAACGGGGGATTTTGCGTTTTTTCTAAAACGGAGCGGCCTCCCGCCGCCGCTCAGTCCCTCCCGTCATCGCTCTCATTCCTTCTCTATTCCCTTTTCCCAATCAAGACTCTGGGAGGGAGGGAGGGATCATGTGTGCTGGAGTCTTAATCTGCCACCCGGGACCTCGGAGTTGCAATCAAATCAGCTTTCGGGCGAACCAACGCGCCCAGTTGGAGCGTGCCCAGTGGCACGCGGGCACACGGGTTGCCATGTTTGTCAGGATTCCCTCCTTCCTCATTCCACCTTCATACATAAACAATATAAGTGGCTGCTGCTGTTTTCAAGAAGCATTATCCCCACTTACATAATACATGCCCCATCAATAATACAGGATTCATATAGGGTTTATTTAAATATGTATATCGAGCGATGGCTATATTTAGCCCCGTCTGGAGTTATGCAATTGAAACCCTCTCGGGTAAGCAGCGCAGGAACGTGTGATATTTCCACAGATATTCGCCCGGCTGCAGCCAGCGTGTGTCTTTGCTCTGAAAGCAGGATTGTTCGTTTTTGCCTATTTGCACTGGTTCTGAGGGTTACAATGCTGAAACTGAGACAAAGTCAATACAGCTGTTCCCAAGTCCACACAATTAGGCAGGCTCATCTGTTGGTGTTTTTTTTTTTTTCCTTTTCCCACATTGTGTTTGGATGACTTTCTTTTTTCTTTTTTCTTTTTTCACCTTCCGAATCCGTTTTAGCCACCAGCCAGTGACAGAGCATCTCGAAATAGTCAAATGACCTTGAATAATGTCGACGGTTGTGTGAGTGGTTTTCATGTGGTGGTGTTTTTTTTTTTTTGTTTTTTTTAATCCGCATTTTCATGTCGCTGCGTTTGCCAGCGCTATCAGAGCATTCTATTGGGGAATGTGGGAATTGCTAAGACATATGTTCTGCGATTTCAGTCTGTTGTTTGTCCCCCCCCACCCACCTCCACCCCCAATCCAAATCCGTTTTGCCTGGCAGCTTTAGTTTAGATAAGAAACAGGCCCATCTTGGCACTCCCACCAGGCAGTGCTACTTAGACCCAATTAGACTAATGATGGTAACTCATCTTACATGAGATGCCCTCAAATTTAGCTGACTGCCACTGCTAGTCCCCCCCCCCCCCCCCCCGCCCTCCTTTATGCAGCAGCAAACGTCCGTGGCCAGCGACGATCGTGGATGGAAATGTCAAGGACGCTCAGCGTCCTCGGCCTCGGGGGGGGGGGGGGGGGGGGGGGGAGCGCACATGTGCTCGCCTCTTGTTTACGTTGTCACTCAGTCTGTCACGCCGCAAATAGCTTGAAATGATCAGGCGGCGAGCGGAGAGCCGCTGCGTCTTGCTGTAATCCGTCGGGTCTGCCGTCCAAACGTTTCGTCGGCGACGGAGCAGGAGCCTCCTCGCCTCCTCGCCTCCTCGCCTCCTCTCAGGGTTGACAAAGAAGCTTCTCATTTTCTCAGATTAAGAGCTGGAGAACAGAGCGATGGAGGGGGATTGTCGGCGGAACGTCCTCTGTGTTCTGATCTGTTTTGGAGGACATCCGGGACTAACAGTCACAGTTTGTCATTGTGTAATATGTTCATTATGCCCCATAGAAAATCACAATTACCAAGCCTGGCACTGCCACTCACGGTCATCTGTCTCCATCTAGTGGGAGAGGCTTTCTTTTCTATTCAATCTCCTCACCTTCTGAACAAAGTGATCATATTTGCCTCTTATCCTTTTAATAGTACCGATTTGCTCCGGCTATGTGTGTTTCTTCCCCAACCTGTCCATGGAGTATTGAATCATGGTCCATCGACTCGTCCAAAAATCTAATATTTGAGTTGCGCATCCCTCGAAGTTACATTAACAGAACATCAGCTTGCAGCAAAGCTTCCTGACAAATGTGCAACACGTGTGGATGAACGAAAACTTGGCGCACCCTTTATGGAATTCAATTGACTTTTCGACAGGAGTCTGCTTGTTTATTTCACGCCCTTTAAACCTTGGCAGTTTGTTTTGATCATGACAGAGCTTTAGTTTTCTTGCAGAATTGACACAATCCATTAGATTAGATCAGGGGTGTCAAACTTGAGGCCCGTGGGACAAAAATGGCTCGCAAGAGGCTCTAATTCGGCCAGAAAATGGTCGAAATATCAAAGAAAACTGATTTTTATTTTTTAGCAAATTTCTTGTTTAAAGAGTAGCGATTAAAACATAATGAAAGACGGCACACCAGCTTGGTCTGTGAAGATCACGGCCGTTATTTTCTTCCCGATTTGTGATCTGCATTTTGGACAGTGACGCGCTGCGTCTTACCCGGAAAATATGCATTTCGATTGGAAAGCGTCGCAGTATTCCTCGGGATTCCCTAGAAATACGTAGTCGGGAAACTCCTCGTCCTCCGCCGTTTTGAATTTTTCACTTCCGTCAACATTCAGACCGTCTCTGGAACGTATTAAAAACTCACTGGACTTCAACACACAGAAACAACTTCAACGGAATAAGGGACGCTTTTGAAAAGCAAAGCGATGTATTTGTTAGTATTTTGACTTTCTAATCCCGAAGTTTCATAACTTTGCATGGTTCAGAAAGAAAGTTGACTGAGCAGGAAGAGGAAGAGGAGGAGGAAGAGGGACAGGATTTGATTTGTCATTGACCAATATAATAAAAATACGTGACACACATTTACCATGTTATTAAAAAAACAAACATGTATATGGATAAAAAGTGAATAATACAATAAACATGGTATGGTGGTATGTAGTATGTAGAAGTATGGTAGTGGAGTGTGGCAGCTCCAATCTTAATACTATCACATTTATTTCAGACCAAGAACAAACTTAAACTATATAATATTATTCCTTCAGATTGAAGATTATATAGCGATACACCCTCCCTGAAAGGTTCTTTGAGATATCTTGGTTATTAAAGAAACTACAAGTCTTTTTATGTCCAAAGTTTTTGGTCACAGATCTGTGCAGCACTTCCCTTTAAAAAAATTGCACTAATTCATAAACTTCGTTTGCCTATAAATTATTCATTTGTTAAGATATCAGAATAGTTTTGGTCGGGTTTTCTTCTACTCTTTCCAGTGGTACCAGTCGCATTCTATTTGGTAGAGTTTTACATTTTTCTTCACATACCCACACTAGCATTTGCCGCAGAGCCTTGCTGTCAGGGTGATAATGCAACTGCTTTTTTTTTTTGACATTTCACTGTATTTTGCACCAAAAGGTTTCATTAGAATTGGCTTGATGTTGAGATTGTTGTTGTTTTTGGCCGAAATCTGTTGTTTTTCCATCACGTTTACTGTGCGCCACAACAAAGAAAAACAAAGTTAAAATTGAAAGGTTATTATGGGACTAATTTACTGGTCCAGCAAACTCAAAATGGAATAGGTCTGTATGTGGCCCCTGAACTAATATGTGTCGACACCCCGGCTTTACTGTTTTATAGTTTGGTGGGAAAGTGAGCGAGGTGAGGTTGATGATCTTTTTTTTTTTTTTTTTAAGAGGAATGATGACTATTTAAGGGGTAAAGATGCTGAGGATGGAGTTTCCAGGTAGGAGAGGACAAATCAGTGAGAAGGACATGCAGGCGATTGGTGTGAGGAAGAAGAGGGGGACCTTTAACAGGAAAAAAAAGTGTTTGATGCTCAGATATTCAGGGTGAGTTATAAGAGTGTTTTCTTGCTTTGGAAAGGTGGAGAGAATCGGTCGTCTCATAAATGCTCACTAACCACCTTGCAAGCACTTTGACTGACCTCTTTGTATCTGTGCTTCACCGCAGGTTTTGCGACGGCACCCGAGGTCTTCAGGCGCAGTCCAAGGATGTGTCTTACTGGAGAAGGAGAGGCCAAGACTTCACTGTGCTGCTAGACTATGCGGACTTCAGAGACCCTCACGGAGGGGTGCAGGGGGGCTACAGCCGGCCGGAAGGACCGCAACAAGCGAGGGGCCAGGAGCTCTCTCCGGAGGAGCGACAGAGGGCGGCTCAAGAGAGACAACGCTGGGCGGCCCAGGCCCAGGCTCAGGCGCACGCCCAGGCCCAGGTCCAGGCTCAGGCTCGCTCTCGAGAGAGGGAGGCTGCTCTCCACCAGTGGAGGATGGCCAACGAGAGAAAGTGCCAGAGCCTGGGGACAGATGAGTGGCGTCCAGCTGTGAGCTTCGCTCGCCAGCTGTCACAGACCGAGGGCGATCGCTGGGTGCAGGAGCAGCAGCGGCTACATGCCAGGACACCAGAGGGCATGGTCGTCCACCCCAGGACCAAAGCTAAATCCCAGTCGCTGCCCAGGATGCTGCAGCCCGAGAGCCTGCAATACGTGGACATAACCTCGTCCGGTCAGGAACTGTACCGGCGGGTCAATGGCCACCCGCTGTCGCACCACGACTTATATAGAGCCCCGCGCTGGCCAGAGAATGGCAGGCCGGCGAGCGCCACCCAGCTCTCAATAACACCAAAGCCCCGCTTCACCCGACCCCCCAGACCTCCCTCGTATGAGATGCACCAGCAGATCAGGGGAAGCTGTGAGGTGCTATCTGGCAGAGACTCGGTCGTCTCCCATGGCAGGGACAGAACGCCGATTCCCATGTCGAGACCAAGCGACCCCCACCAACTGGATTATTTTGCACAGGAGTCTGGACCACCAGGATACATCCCTCCCCCGTCATATAAGAGAGCACCCTTAATGCCAGGGGGGCGCCGGGGATATGGTGAAATTGCTGTCGAATACAGGTAAATTTGTCTTTTTTTCTTGCACTAAATTAATGTTTCTTTCATTTTATATTGATAATGATGAAGCCGATCTCTGAAAGATGTTTTTTTCTTCTTTTATGACAATCTTCTGACTAATTTGTCCGTACACAAAATCTAGAATAAATTAGGTCATTCTTTGACATTTGCTCAAATACACAGTATTGGGTAAGCCAGAGTTTCGTGGACGTTTCTAGATCAGGAATGTGTCAAACACGGACCAGATGAAATTTGCCAGCTGTGAGAAATTCAAAAAATTCTAAATAAATAAGTAAAAAACTATAATAATTTCCCTCAGGGATTAATACATTACTTCTGTTCTGTTCTGTTCTGTTCTATTCTAAATTACAAGATAATAACTGCAATATATTTGACCGCCAGGCTACAACCCTCTGGTTGTAGTCTGTATTATGTGGTGAATCAGTTCATGTGATCAGGATTAAAACGCTGATATTGAAATGTGTCTACATCGAAGATAATTTCTAGAATTTGAAGTTATTCAGATATGTGAAAATATGAACGAGCCGCCTCTATTTTTGAATTCTTGCTACATGTGGACAGATGTTTTTTTACATTCAGAGATATAAATAGTCAACTGAAAATCCCCTGTGATCAGGAAGTTGTAAAGCAGATGATGAAATGAGGCACGATATTGTTGAAATAGCAGTTCTTTTATTGAAATGTCATGTTTTTCATGTGTTGTGAAAGCACAGTTCAATATATATGAACTGCTAAATAAGATGGTAATATTTTGTTGCACTAAAAGAAAGAGAGATTTAGAGTTCAAGTTATTTATAGATTATAATACTATTATTTACCAGTCTGACTCACTGTTATGTTTGCCATCTACAGTCTTGGATTGGGCAGTCACTGTTGCTGAAGTGTGAACCTGTTGTTTCAGGTACAGAGGGGACGTGTACCCGCAGATCCACGTGGCTCCAGATGGATCTCACTGGTTCACCAGACATCCGGCGTGTCCCTGGCCCGACCCCCAGAGAGACAGAAGCACATCCAGCCAGAAGCAGCTTTATCCTGTGTATACCACACAAGAGCGTCCTGGTGGAGGGGTCCAGTATATCCCCTTCGATGATCCCCGCATCCGCCATATTTCCTCAGCCCTTGGTGGCAACTCCCTGACGGACGCCGACAAGATCCGTCACATCCGCAACGAGCTTCCCAGCGTCACGGTGTCGGAGCCCGCGCCCGACGACAGTGCCTTTCTGCCCCCGCCATTGGGGCCTTTCATTGCCGCGAAAATGGCCGACGACTCGAACCAGACGTCTTCTAGCGACAATGACAATAACAGGTGGCACAGTGATTTGCACAAAGAGACTGTCGACAACTTCCCAGCACCCGACCAAAACTGTAACAACAGATATTCCAAAAACCAACGTCCTCCTCCATCGCCCTCCTCAGCCTTCCAGGCCCCGCGACCAAGGAGCGCCTCTCGCCAGGGATCCAACTCAGACCAGGTCTTTGCAGAAACCATCACCCAAGTGAAGAAAATTGCCCCTGATTCGGGGCTAGACAACAACAGGAATGCCAAGAGAAGAGTGAGCGAGACCATCTTCTGCCTTGTGTCTGTTCCCCTTCACACCCCGACGAACTTCAGTAAAGACTTAGCCGCGGATCAGAACAACAACGAGACGATGTCAAGCCTGACCATCACCAACACTGACACTTTTGCCGTAGGCCTCAAAGAGAGTCCGAATATCCGGAGCAGGTCCGTGAACGAGATGCCCATCAAAACCCACTATTCCCACTTTTACACCAGCAGCACGTCCTCAATGAGGAACTATAAGAGGGCTCCTTTAAGGAAGGAGATCATAGACGCCTGGGCACTCCAAGCCAGCGAAGAAAAAGAGCTGTGCTACGCTGGCTCCTGGCCAGGAAATCAGTACCGCAATCAGGAAACTCAGACTGGCTCACCTTTGACAGGTGTAAAAAGTCCAGAACACCAGAACTCTCCTGTAGAGCAGGAGCCTGTACAGTCCGCATCAGACTCGACGACAGACAGCGGCGTCGGGACAGATAATAGCTCCTCTTATATTTACCCCATGGCAGGTCAGAAAAACTTTAATCCTTCTAGCAATAGCGCCTTTTCCCGACTCAGCCTCAGCCCAACACAGTCATCATCACATCAGCCCTCGCAACAAGACCCATCATCACCGTCCAAACGGCACAATTCAGGAGACCAGCAGCCGTCCTCTCCTCAGAAAAGTCCTCCAGACACCTCTGAGCAAGTGGTCTTTGGTCAGTTTCTCCTAAAGCCGGTGAACCGACGGCCATGTGACGCCATCGGTGAGCTGGAAAGCATTAATAAGGAGATGGAAGACACGATTAGCAAAAGACCAATTTCGAGTAAGTCTGTTGATGACCTTGATGGAACAAATAACAGAGTAGCCCGACTCAAAGCAGGACCTCATTTTACCAGTCCAGAACCAGGCAGGGAGGCAATCAGTCTTCCACCGTTGCACACAGAAAAGCCCAGCAATATGAAAGTGAGATCAAAGTCCTTCGCTTCACCTGCTGATCTGGAGTCCATGGAGGTGAGGAGTGCTTTTACCAGGCCGCAGGCCAATAGCATCCCTCATACAACGGATGTGCCCATTCTCCCCGGCCCAGCCCCGAGAGACAGCTATCCTCTGTCCTCAGTTCCCACAAGCAATGAGTCGAACCGTCTCTACAAACAAGACATCCCTGTCCCGCAAGAATCCTTACTGAGAGACGTGGGGCTGACCGTCTACACAGAGACCCCTGGTGGTCCAGGGGAGCCAATGCAACGCTCTCTCTCCGTCCCCTCTCCGCTTGATTGTAAGGGTCTTAGTCAGTCAATGCAGGTTTCCTGGGAGACAACGACAGAAGTTGTTAAAAATAGTGACAGCCTTGAGCACAACTCAAAGGAAGAGCTTGACGCCAAGGTGAATACAGAGAGAAAGGCTAAATCAGGCACCACTGTTCCACCGCCCAATTTAAGCATCTGTAGAAGCAGGAGCGAAGGCAGCAGGTCACCACAGAAAAGTAGTTCTAAATCAAAGCTGGCCAGAGAGATTTCTTTTATGTTTAACTATGATGGCATGGACAGGTATGTCACTTCTGAGCCCCTCATTTATAGAAACGAGTCAACTGAAGCTGATAGGCACCTTGAAAACCTTCTGATTCAAGAGAAAGCCAATTCTTTACCCACGGAGGACCTCAGCAATCTGTTTGAAGTCAAATGTGCTAAAGGAATCCCTGAAAATGAGTCTATTGAGCAGCGGGCAGCTCGCATCCTGGGTATAGCCGTTCCAGTCGAGGCCTTAGGAGTGGCTGACAAAGAGTCCGAGGAAGACGAGGACCAAGCTGCAGGCGATCAGCAACAAAGTCCAAATGAAGAGACGCAGCAGGTGAGAAGCGAGTACGAGCAAGTCGAAGAGGAATCCCCGTCGAGACAGGAAGCAGACGTGGAGGAAGGCAAGGAGACTGAATTGAACGAGATCCAAAAAGAACCAGAGGAATGTGACGAACTAAAGCACAGCAACGACCACAGTGACGCAGGAGATGAACGGGATACAGACACTCAGCTGGTTCTAGGCCTGCCCGAGTTCCCACCAAGTAAGCTTTCCCTGTCTCTGCCCGTCGCCCCCGGCGAGAAGCTGGCACAGAGCAGATGCAGCGGGGAGAAGAAAGGGCGAGGCGGAGCGGGCAAATTAATCGAATCCCTGCAAGATAAGCTAAACTCTTCTTCATCATCGGCCTTGTCGTCCCTGGGAAGGTCGACCACGGACAGAATGGCCCGTCTTAAAGAACTGGACTCCGTGTCTCGGATAAGACGCCTCAGCCTCAAGGGTTCAGATTCCGAACGAGAAGCTGATTCCAAGCAAAGGGATGAAACAGACACGGAGGAATGTGAACCTGAGGAGGAGTCGAAGGACGACGTTGTCGAGCGACGAGAAGAGAAGGAAGTGGAGAAAGAAATAACTAAAGTGAAAGGAAATCCCGATGAACCCGAGAATGCACATAAAACTCTTGAGAGGTTGGGAGATTTGGAAGAAGACTGTAAACCAGGAGAGAAGAATGAAGACGTAAGTAATAAAATACAGGAAGAAGAGGTAGAGAAGGTGACCTCTGAGATTGCACTAAAAGCAGACAATGAAGGGAGCAAAGAAGCAGCAGTGGAAACACAAAAAGAGCAGGCCGGAGGAGAAGTGGGGCTGAAAATCGTGGAGGAAGACCGAGTGAAGGTTTCAGGGAAGGTGAAAGATGAGCAGAGTGCAGCAGCGAAGAGTCGAGCGAAGACGGCGAGAGGTGCTGAAGGAGCAAAGGCGCCCAAACCGAAGCAACGCACCAAACTCCAGAAGCCGCCGCTGCTTCCTAAACCTCGCAGCGTTCCCAAGAGAGAGATAACGCTGCCCGTCAGCTTCAGCACCGGGACCTGTGGCCCCTCGAATAAGGAGGAGGAGGAAACGCTCTCCGTCTCAGGTGAGGAGATTGTCTCATGCTCCCAATGCTCAAAGCTAAGCTAACGGCTAGTTTCTCTAACTCGACGAAACTCTCGTTGGAAGCGAAGACTTTTAAAACATCGTCTTCCATATTTAACCACGCACATGAAACATTCACAATTAGAAGTGCTGTTAAGATTCCCAAGAGGGAGGCGAGGCGATTTGTTTAAATTCCTTATCTCTGTGTTGCGCAAGGACGGGGTTAGTTTAGCTTTTTCTTCTAAAATGACAACTTTTCGTTTTTAGCATTAAATAAGAGATGCGCTAAAGTATTTTTGCTGTTTTAGAAAGAGCAAACGTGGCATCTCTCTTCCTGAGGATACAGAAGACGGAACGACTAAATATACTGTATCGTCCAACATGGTAAACTGTTATTCAAAGTACAAAAATTGAGATAGCCAAAGTTGACTGAAAGTTTTTCTTACAGAGCCAGCAAATGTAAAACTTATAAAACTATAACTAAATCTGAAAATCAGCGATCGTGACATTAAGAACACTGACAGGTAAAGTTAGTGGAATCTATGTTTTTTTCTTTTTTTGCAATATTGTTCATAAAGTTTGGGAGAAACCGTCAAGAATTTTAAAAAGATGTAAAAGAGACGGTCTCCGTGTGTCTCCATAGACGAGGTCAACGGACGACAAGGTCACGGGCATCCAAGAATCATTGATGCATGTTTCCTCATGGAGACTAAAGTCTCATTTACGGGACATTTTCCAGTGACAACGCAAAACGTTTTGAGTGTCCGTTCGGACAACAGCGGCGCTCGAAGCCACTAAAAATGCAACTTTCTGAAAATGCTCAGTTGCGGCGTGTCAGAAGAGTTGCGTCTTCCCCGATTCCATGGAGACGGAGTTCCTAAACTTTGCGTTTTCAGTGGCTCTGAGCACCATTGCCGTGTGAACAGACACCCAAAACGCTTTCCGTTGTTGCGCTGCCAAGTAAACTCTGTAAAATCAACATCACACAGTGTGACTGCTAATGAACTTATCAACCCCCGAGAATCTGCTGCTGCTGACACGTTTATTGCTGATTATGCGGGTGACGCCGGGACTACTTTATCCACAATGACAACATCGGTCAGAGAGTAGAGACGGACACGGGTTAATAGATTTTATCCCCTTTAATAGAGTCGAACCGTTGGCAGTACAGCAGGTGAATCTCCAGCATAGTATGTCGACGTGTACATGAGAACGACTGATCCAGACAAGATAAACGATGATTAAATGTCTCATTGAACAGTAAAATGGATGGATGGATGAATGCAGAATGGTTTTCTGTAAACAGAATATGGAATATGCAAATAAGTAACAGATAATGATAATAACTCCTCTAGCATCACACATATAGCAACATGCTAGCCGATTAGCTTTAGTTTCATTAGCAACTGACAGCAATATAAAGAAGGCTCCGAACATATAAACTCAATGTGTGCGACATATATCCCCCATTAAACACTAGCAGACATGCTTGGTGAACTATGAACGACTTACTTCATGTCTAAAACTTATGGGGGAAAAAAAACAACAATCACACGTGATACTAGGACCCCATGGCCTGATTGGGCTGTCCAGAATTTATGCCTGACTGAAAATCACATCACTCGCACTCAATATAACAAACTTAACCTAGAATTTTTAACAACGTTGGTGCCAGATTCCTCAGCACACCTTCAGAGGTTTGATGGTCTCGACAGGTCAGGGTTGTTTTAGGAATAAAAGTGGGGCTCGTCAGTATTTTCTTTTATATTTGAGATATACACAAACTACGGAAGAGTTTTAGGGCCACTGAAGAAAAAAAAAAATTCGGAGGCTACAAAAAAAACAAAAACCTCCGTGGCCCCAGAAAAAGTCGAAAATCAAAGTCGAGACTTTGACACTTCCATTTTTTTCACGGAGAGACTTCTATCCATCCCTCATCATTTGCCCGGAGATGTGAATTCACATTAAATCACTTAATTCTGACTATATCGGGTTGCTTACTGCTTTTGGACGTGTGATTTTACACAGGATTTCCTTGATTAATAAGAACATTTAAATAAGCAGCCCGGGATCCGAGCCTTTGTCCTTCGTACTCGACGAACTTCCGCGATGGAAGAACGCAGCAGGCTGCTCTGTCTCTTCTGGTCCTGATACTGATGATAACTGCACCGTGTTTATGAGCGACATTCTGTCCTGAAGCATCTTTTCATCACTTCATTAAAGCGCCTGATATGCATTTTGAGGAAGCAGTCACACGCGCTGGCATGTGGATGGACGGACTTTGACTTTGATTTTCGACTTTTTCTGGGGCCACAAAGGTTTTTTTTTTTTTTTTGTAGCCTCCGAATTCTTTCTTTTCTTCAGTGGCCCTAAAGCTCTTCCGTAACAAACACACAGGAGGCGTCAGTTTGTGAGGTTTTTCCACCCAGAGACTGTTTAGACCATCAAACTCACAAAGTCGACACCAATGAGATGAGAGGGGAAGTTTGTCAGTTTTGGGGACTTTGCGGTCGACTATTGTCCTTCTCCCTCGGCGCCCCGGCGACATTGTTTTGCTCCCCAAACGAGTTTTCTCACCTTTTCTTTGCTCTCTTTTCTCATCAGACTCGTACGACCCCAGTCGAGTGGAGAGGGTGTGACCTCTGCCCGCCGCCTTCGCCACTGTGGAAATTCGTCTTTGTCAAGTTAACAGCTTTTCTTTTTTTCCCCCCCCCGACGACAAAGGCTTTTTCATCTCACCTGGCGGCTCCGGTCGGCCGTGACTCCTCCAGTATTGTTCCACATGACTCCTCACAGAGCCGACCGTCCCGGTGTTTCCAGAGCAGCTTTTCTTTCTTTCTTTTTTATTTTACAGCCAAATAAAAGGCGCCGCCTTTCCCGCCCCTCCGTTCTCTCTCTCCACCAGTCAATTTGCTTCCCCGAAAAAGCCAGCGGGATGTCCTCCTTTTTTTTTTTTTTTTGGAAGTTGTCTTGAGAAAAAAACAACAACAAAAACTAACAGCATGTCATTATCCCCTGCCGTCTGCACCCGGGCTCCGGTTGTTGAAATATGAATGTAAAAGTGCTTCTGCTCAACCAACACATCACGGAAAAAGAAATGTAGTGAAGATGAAAAAAAAGAAAAAGAAAAACACAAGAAAGCAACAGTATTGCATTACAATCAGTATTACCCTACACCAAATGTAAATAACAAAGAGTTATAAGATTTTATTAAGTATATATATATATATATATATATATATATATATATAATCAATTTAAGACATTTAATTGCTGAAGAAATGTATATTTTCCTATGTATGTTAAGAAAAAAGATTTTTTTTGGGAGTGTAGTGTTTGGGTGTGTTACTAATAATGAAGCCCCCCGCTCTTTATTCTTCTACTGGTGTGATAGAGAATGTACTCAGAGAGCCCGGAAGCAACGGGAAACACTGTGGTCCTCCAATAGTCAAGAGCAATACAGTCGTCATCCACCGGGTGTTTGTGACGCGGTTCCCGTCGTGAAGGAGCTGATGTCGGCTCTGCGTTCTGGTACGGGTGTCGGCGCCGCTCAGATTATTGGCTTTATGTTGCCGCCTGATAATCTCCTCAAATACCCCAGAGATTACACTATTGGGGGGGTGGGGGGGGATCACTTTTCCTTTCCCCGCCTCGGCGTCTGGAGCCGCGACACGTACCAGTAACGTCTTTCTTTTTTTTTTTTTTTTTTCGTTAACCCTCGTGCATTTTCTAAAAAGAAAACGTGTGTGTGTGTGTGTGTGTGTGTGTGTGTGTGTGTGTGTGTGTGTGTGTGTGTGTGTGTGTGTGTGTGTGTGTGTGTGTGTGTGTGTGTGTGTGTGTGTGTGTTCTGTGGCATTAAGTCTGTATTTATCTGTGCAGGTTTTCTTTTTTTTTTTTGTGTCTCTGTTTTCGTTTTTCTCACGTCTTAGTTTGGGATTTCAGAAGTGCTTTTTGTAAGAAAATATAAACGAAGCACAGGAGGTAAGAACACTTTGTGTTTGGTGGTTTTATTTACATTGTTGGGGGGGGGGGGGGGGGGACGCTTCTCCTGCTTTTAGGCCCCGTTTCAAGTGAAAACGTAAAAACCTTTGTTGCGTTTTGGGTCTCCCTGGAAACACTCCCAACTCCGTCCCCACGGATATGGGAGAGAACGCAACTTTTCGAAAACGCTCCTTTCTCCATGGGAACAGAGGAACGTGCAGCTTTTCCAAATCGCTCCAGCTGCGTTCCCATGTTAACTGGGGAGAACACAATTGTACGAAAACACTCAGACTTCGTCTCCGTGGCAACACTCCAAACAGTCCAACTCCGTCGTCATGGAAACAGAGGAAAATGCAACTTTTTGAAAACACTGACGTCATCTCAATGGAATGGAATGCATGTGCAGTCGCAGCGCTTCAGAAAAGTTTAGTTTTTACTCTGTCACTATAGAGACGGAGTCAGCGTTTTCAAAAAGTTGCATTTTCATCCACTGTTTCCATGGAGGCGTAGCATTTTTAGAAAAGTTACGTTTTCCTACACTTCCATGGAGACGGAGTTGGAGTGTTTTCAAACTGTGGTGTTTTCCTCTTTCCATAGATAGAGTTGGATCGTTTTCGAAAAGTTACGTTTTCTTCAGTTTCCGTGGCGATTGAGCTGGACTGTTTGGCGTCTGTGCGTTTTTGAAAAGTTGCATAATCCCCTGTTGCCATTGAGACGGAGTGTTTTCGAAAAGCTGCATTCTCCCATTTCCATGGAAACGGAGGAAAACGCAACTTTTCCAAAACGCTCCAGGTCTATAGAACCAATGGACGAAAATGCAACTTTTTGAAAACGCTGACTCCGTCTCCATAGGGACACGGTAAAAGGAAACTTTTCTGAAACGCTGCGACGGTGCATGCGCAACATCACTGTAGTAACTAGAAGTTCTGCACATGCTCAGTAGATGGACAATAACAAACATGGAGGTCTCCGTGATATCATGACTCCGAGTCCATATCCTCCTGGGACTTGGTACTTTTATTTTGACAGTCGCCGTAATAACAATCTAACTTGGTCGTCTGTCCATACAAAATTCACGCTACTTACATCGTACTTACAAAAACATGCAAACTACATCGTTTTCAACGTGAAACTTTTCTGAATGGAAAACACCTAAATCGATGCGTTTTCACATGAACCGTGTAAACGGCGCCTCAGAAAGCGGTTTTATTTTCATCCTTGTTCTTAATAGAACCACGTCAGGATGTAACGCGCATTTGTGGGATGAGCATGTGAAAGTGATTACCCTCCACCTTTCCCTATTGTTTTGAGCTTCCGGTACTTTTCGGGTCTTCCGAGTTGGAAATGAAACGCAAACTCCGCTGCGACGCTCGTCCCACAGATGCCCACTCCTCACCGACGCGGCACGATGGAGACGAGACGATAAACGAGAAGCGTCGCTCCCGACAAAGTTCTGCTCTGCCAAACATTTGTCTTTCTTCACTCCGGGCGCGGCGTCCAGATGTAGCTGATCTGCCTTGCACACTGTTTCCGTTGGCGACCTCACTTCCGCTCTTTGTCTGTTTGCGAATCCTAAGGGTAAACGGGGACGCAAGCGACCCCATTTCACCCATTTGGGGCAATAATAATAACCGATGTTGAGACATTAAGACGCTTAATATCGATGCTGTGAGGGAACGCCGCCGGCGTCTGAACACCCCCCCCCCCCCCCCCAACTCAACGCCGACACATCGGAGCTTTGCGTTAGTTTGTCTGAATAACTTTGCGATTGGTTTACACTCGTCAGGTAGCAATACGAAGAAAAATGTTCCAAGCATACCAAACCAAACTTTACGCTATGCATCGGACATCCACATCCAACTGGGTTTTAAATTCTGCGGCAACAACGTCCGGTTTCACCCGTCCGACCCGGTTGTGCGGCTCCGACTCGAGTTGTCGGGTGAATCCTCGGGGTTATTTTTTTAAATCGTGCATGTGTGTGTGTGTGCGTGTGTGTGTGTGTGTGTGTGTGTGTGTGTGTCCTGTTAGCGGCCCAGTACTCGTACCTCTGTGCTCCTCCAGGTAAAGGTGTTATCTGGTCCTTCTCGTAGGTCTTTTTGTAACGCAGGTCCTTTGTAAACATAATCTAGATCTATTGGTGCACATCTTGCTTTGAAATTTTCTATTTTCATACAGAAGTATGTACAGCTTCTTTTGTATGCGCGGCATTCTGGGTTTTTTTTTGTTTGTTTGTTTGTTTTTTTGTTTTTCTGGTGCATGTAATGCGTAAGAAATCACAGAGAAGGTGTATTTGCATATAAGTGCATTTGGTACAAAAATATAGTCTATCCAATAAACAACTGTTATATTTCATATAATGTATATTTTATTTTCCAAAGTTAAGCTACATATTTAAAAGAGAACAAGGTATTTTTAGATGATTATGAAAAGGGAAGGCACGCCGCTTGTCTGTATTTGACGTGATCGTTGAGAATGATCACAAATAGAGACGATGAGAGTGCTGTTGTACAGTACTGCAGACTATTCATAAATAAAAGTCTTTGCATGAAACTCTGTTTTGTGGTCCTTGGTTTTTTTTTAAATCTTTTCTGGGGTGTTTTGTTTTTGTTTTATTTGGTCATTTTGATCAATTGATATTTTAATGTAACTTGTATATAAGATCAAGTAGCACGAGCAAAATTTTTTTGTGAAAATTTTCGTTTACCCCTGTTTCCAAGGAGATGGAACATTTTCGAAAAATTGCATTTACCTCCGTTTCCATGGAGACGGAGTGTTTTTGAGAAGTTCAGTTTTCATGATTTTCCATGGATACAGAGTGTTTTTGAAAAGTTGCATTTACCTCTGTTTCCATGGAGATGGAGCATTTTCAAAAATGTGCGTTTTCCTTCATATCCATGGAGTGGGAAGCACTTTCAAAAAGTTGCGTTTTCCCCCATTTTTATGGAGACGGAGCATTTTTGAAAAGTTCAGTTTTCCTCCGTTTCCATTAAGACGAAGCATTTTCAAAAAGTTGCGTTTTCCTTCATATCCATGGATTGGGAAGCACTTTCAAAAAGTTGCGTTTTCCTCTGTTTCCATGGAGACTGTGCATTTTCAAAAAGTGGCATTTTCAGTGGCCCCACGCATCAAAACACAAGCAAAATTTCTTGTCTTCATTTGAAAACGTTATATTAAAAACAGATACAAGATTTTGTTCTTCTGTCCCTCCAAAATAAAAGCAGAAACGGCTGTTATTTTTTACACTGTGAAGAATTTCCCTGTACGATAGCGGTAAAGTACTGTTCGCAGAGACGCCAGCACTTTACTGCTATTTTACAGTATTGATACTGTGAAAAGGCTACACAGTTACTGTATTGTTAAAATACAGTATATTTCAGTATTTTTTCCTTTAACAATTTTTTAAAAGCGTTTTACCTCAAACACATTGTGACACTTCATTCAATTAAAATGTATTTATATAGCATAACAAAAAAACCTGTCATTTCTAAACATAAACTCAACATACTTGAGGTCTTGGTCTCAATCCGAGTGGATAAAAGTACTACTAATTCACGACGGTCCTTTACCCAACAAAACGACTCTTTAATATTAAAATACTTCAATAGATACAATAGAAGAAGTCAAGAGTACATTTTAAAATCAAAGACTTCAAAGACTCGCTCTTTAATCATCTGATCCACCAATCAGACGATTAAAGAGCGAGTCTTTGAAGCCTCACACCGTGAAGCCAGCCGTGAGTCTCTGCTTCTTCTTTTTGTTGTTTCACATCAAACGTGATCTGAGAACCCGCATCCCAGTGAAAGTATGATTGAAGAACCTTCAGAAGACGGACGCCGGCGTAGTACCTCTCCTCCCTCCTGCGGCGGCGCCATCAGAAGCGTGACGCGTGGATTCTGACTCTTCGCGCCTTTGATTCGCACGAGACGTAAGTCAGAGCTGGAGGTAATTAAGAGTATATATCTGATCGGATTACCATTAATATGTGTGTCTTTCGTCAATCTGACGTTCAATCTGATTACTTGAGATTTACACTTAATGAATGGGCTCGAAGGCACCGCCATGTTTTCCTCAGAGGTTTAACCTTGTTACCGTCATTCCTGGGATCGGGGGCTCTCCAGTGTCGGGTTTGCGTCTTCTATGTTTCATGCACGGATCGTCTAAAAGTCCAAAGACATGTGCGTCCAGTTTACTGGTGTCTCTGGAGGTTTGTCGTGTCATGAAATGGATCAGTTCCATCTCTGCGATCCTAAATGGGACGAGGCAGGTGAAGAGGGATTCATGATTTGGGATAAAAAAAAAAATAGGTTGTGCTGCCCTCAGTAGGCCAGTTGGTGTACGTGCAGGTCAATGTGAAGGCTTATTTTCAGAGGATGGTTCGTTTGAAGACACGGCGAAACTAAAAATGCAACTTTATGAAAAGACTCGCTGGCCTCGGGGCGGAAATGCTGCAACTGCGCATGCGCGAGTAGATGGACAATAACAAACGGCCCGTGAACCAACTTGAAGTAAACAGATATGGTAGAAAACAAAGATGATTTTTTTTTTTTTAAATTAACAATATTCTCACCCTTGGACAATTTTACACAAACAAATGTTTATGATGGTGGATCCCAGGTTTTATGTGTTTCATAAGAAGTTTCTCTTCTTTACTAAAGCTCATTAAAAATGAAGACTAAACATCCAATAAAACTATTAAATTTGATTTATAATTGTGACCTAGTTTTGTTTCTTTTTCTTTTTTCTGTGGTGATTGTTTCATATTCCATGATTGTTCAAGAACTCCCCTTTCTAATATATATATATATAGAGAGAGAGAGAGAGAGAGAGAGAGAGAGAGAGAGAGAGGAGAGAGAGAGAGAGAGCCTTTGTGAAGATTGTATTACAGAATGTTTCAGTGATATTATTAATAAAAAGGAATTTTTAAAAAATAAGATGGACAATAGCAAACATGGCAGCATCCATGACACCCAGAACCAATTTTTTTGCCTTGAACCAAACAGATGTTGATGTTAATAATAATGTTACTGATTTTACTGTAGTTTATATTTATAATGTTAATTATAATGTGTTCCTGCTCATTGTTTTCTATATAATGTGCTCCATAAGATTTTTAATATCTGTAGGAATTTTTATGAAAGCAGGTGTTACATTTTAATGGTACTGCCAATACTGCTAATGTTATAGATGTTTGCTTTATGGTATATTTGTAAATATGTATTATCATGTTGTGTACCTGCCCAGGGACTGCAGGTGGAAACGAGCTACGGCTAAAATCTGGTACAAAACACATTTTCTTTAACATTACTGTTTTTGTACATGGTCTCTAAAAAATAAACAAAATTAAAAAATTAAAAAGAAAATCTTACAATGAATTTCGAGGTAAAGGAAGTGTCCTTTTATAGCATGAAGATAAAAATCTCACCTTCACACAGACTTTAATCAGTTTTCTATAGAGAATTAAACATGTTTTGTGCCTCCGTACATCCTTATTTAGTGAAAAATTACGTTTTTTTGGTGATAAAAGTTGCAGATGTCTGATTGAGCATTAGACACTAGTGCATGTTTGGGAAGTTAATTCAACACAAATGTATTGAGAAGGCTTTTCCCCACATTATATAAGATACAGTTTTACATTTATATTATATTTCTTATTATATTTATATTATACATTATATCATATTTATATAGGATGCAGTTTTAATTTATATCCTGAAGGTTTTGTTTCTAATACTAATAGGCATGATGCTACATTATTCCACATCTTCTAGTTTAAGCCGTGAAAAGTTTTCTTCCTGAAAAAAGTCGTTTAATCGCCTGAATTCTCCCTCAGTCTGAGGATGCTACTGCGCATGCTCAGTCCTGGCACCGTGACACAGAGTGAGCGCTCCCTCTGCTGGACAGGAATGGAACTTTAATCCGTTTCACACGGTGATGATTTGAGACTTTAAACCGCGTTAAGATAAAGAGAGAGTCGCGGCAGCGTCTGAAACAGATGAACATAAACGTATTTCATAATAATATATCCGTCTCTAGGCCCCCTCATCGTGTGTGTTCAAAGCACATTGCCGGATTCCGTTTCCGTCAAGCGATGGTGGTATAGTGGTGAGCATAGCTGCCTTCCAAGCAGTTGACCCGGGTTCGATTCCCGGCCATCGCAAATTTCTTTTGAAGTGTTAAGATCTGTTTTAGTGATAATGGATTTATTTCATTGTACATTCATATATATGTTCTTCTTTTTTTTTTATATCGTACATGTTTAATTTAAATGAACGGAAGCACGTTATCATGAGGAAAACCTGGTGTGTGATTAAAATGTAAGTCTGCGATGGCCGGGAATCGAACCCGGGTCAACTGCTTGGAAGGCAGCTATGCTCACCACTATACCACCATCGCTACGGTCACGAGAGTCGTAGGGCTTAATTCTGAAAACAAAAACAAGAGAAAGAGGTTAATAGTGATTGTGTGGAGGTAGAAGAAACAAAACGATATAAACTCAAGCGTGAAGAAAAAAGTGACAAAATGTTTTAAGAGGAATATATCGCACACTGTGTGACAATATCTACAAGTCTAGAAATGTAGAAGTGTGTGTGTATATGGGTGTTTATGCTTTCACATATTAATCTAATCTGGATTAAAGAAAAGACTGGAAGAAAATAGTAAAGAAAGAAAGAAAGAAAGAAAGAAAGAAAGAAAGAAAGAAAGAGAATTATGTGTGTTTATGTTGATATGTGTGTCCAAATTCCCAACAACGATTATAATAATAGTAACAACAACAATAGAGATGGTCACTTTGTCATTGAAGAAAACATTTTTAGCACAAAATAACTGAATCAAATCCAGAACAGTAAAGAAAAGATGATATATGGAAAGCAAATAATGTAGAATCAAAGCTGGAGGATGGGAAGTTTGTGCCACATAACATCTGATAGTCAACTGATCTCACCCACTATTTAATTTTCTAGTTTACAGAGTAAAAAATAAAACAAGCATTTAACTTAAATGCAGGGAACTGACAGTACTGACAGATATTACATTGAATGTTGGCTAATTAATGGGGGTGGGGGGATGAATTGATTCAATCCCTTGTGTGCAGAGAAAAATATCAGATTCACTATAGTTAAGTTGATGTGGTAACTGGTTAACAGGGTGTAGGTTGTAAAGATATGTGGATCTGTTTTTTTCATCTGTTTTGTATGTATTTGTATTTTGTGTATGATTCAACATGTCTGCGTGATTTGATTTTAAAAAGTCCAAAAGTAGTATGATGTGTTTGTTAAGTAGAAATTCAAGCTTTGTTCCCGTTAATGTTCATATTCTGAGATCTAAACAATAAAGGTTCGCCTTCAAACAAAACTCTTTTACTGAGATATTAATAAAGACCTGTGTCGTCCAGCAGGGGGCAGTATTGGATTTGGTATTCACTCAAGCAGCCTGGGATCCAAAAAAGTAAAGCCGTGAAAACAAATTTTAAAAACATCAGTCTGAGCAATAAATTGTGTTGCTCTATTAATGGAAAAAAGATTCCATTCTACTAAAATCAATTCAGAACAGTCTTCAATTTTATTCAAGCACCAAACCCACCTGTTCCTGTTTCCTGCAGCGATGAAAGCGTCAACTTCCTCAAGAGAAAATGGGCTCATCAGATATTTGACAGTTTTACAGGTAGAATAAGGAGGGAATTCCAATTAAAAGAAGAAGAAAAAGATCTGAATTGGATATTTATTGAATCTCGGCTTTGTGGGCCATGTTTCTGAATTTGACTTGAATTTATCAGTCGGCCATTTTGCTGCTTCACTTTGCACTCCGTCCAAACAAGTCTACACTTTCAATGGATCTCTGAGAAATGTGACATGAAGATGTAACCAGGTTAATAATGTAATTAGTTTATATTTGTATTTCTTTATGAAATCCCCCTAAATCCAGATCAGTTATAGATACTGTTGTCACTTTCTTAATTAGTTTATTCATCTTTTTGTTGTTGTATTACAATACCTGTGCTTTCCCTTTAAGAAATCGCTCCATCTTGACATGTAAATACTCATGTAAATACTTTGTTATGTAGTTGTGAGCGTTTTTCTTTAGTGTGTGCCGAGTGTGAATTTCGTGTGAATTTCACTTTTTAATGGGTTGTGTGAAACACGAGTGTATGTGTGTTTGTCTAGCCGCCAACAGGGGGACTGTCAACCTGCTGTGTGTGCGCCGATTTTCAAAAGAGTTATTTTCATTGTTTTCTAAACAGGTATGTGCACTAACTCACCTTTATTGTTGATTTAATGAAGTTTGAACTTGTTGCATTTAATGTGTTTGGGATTTATTGTAATGTATTTAGCCCGTGTGTCCCGTTTCCACAACACAAAAAGTGCAGGAATGGAATGGTACGGTCCGGTAAGGTTAAGGTTTCCACGGCAAAAATTGCTGTTGGTACCGAAATAACCGCTCCAGAGGTTGATGCTTTTCCGTCGTCCTTCCGTTTTGGTTCCGAATGAGTTTTGAGGAGCCGTCTGCTGATTGGTCAGTGATTTACTACACGGCCTCAGTATTTTAATATGCCGGCTGTATGAATCCTCTGTTGTTAACATATTCAGGTCTTTATTTGCGGCGCAACTCTCATGTTGGTCCAGAAAGAGCAGAAGCGAAGCAGGAACATAGACCAGGACTCAGGAGCAGGCGAGGATCGGAGCTCGGAGGCAGCTGTGGCCATCCGTCGTCCAGCTTGGAGCAGCTCCGGTGGACTATCGAGTCCGATCATCGCGTCACGTCACGTCACGTCACGTCACGTCACGTCACGTCACGTCACGTCACGTCACGTCACGTCAAGCCGCGCCGCGCCACGCCACGCCACGTCACGTCACGTCACGTCACGTCACGTCACGTCGCTGACCGGTGCTCCATTGCACGGGCCGCCGGGTGTCCACACACTCTGGCCGGCTCCTGAGCTCCGGTTCCCCGACGCCGAAGTTCTGGAACCTTCCGGTGTGTGCAGACGCGGAGCGACGGTGCGCCGGCCAGCGGCTCGAGACGTGACGTGACGTGACGTGACGCGATGTGACAAGTTAGAGGGTGTATAACGGAGCCCAAGTTAAATAAACAGATGGATTTTAGTTTGAACAGGAACAAACAGATTTTGATTTCTTGTGTTTACCTTCGCCAACAAAAGTTGAGAGGGGGTTGTGTGTTATTTATTGGTTTGTATGTATTTTACCAACTTTTCGCAAAAACTGTTAACCATATTTTCATGAAATCTTGAGAGATGATTTGTCATCATCCAAAGACCAATTGGTTGGATTTTGGGACGTTAACGGCAAACCGTTTTTGATTAAATCAGCAAAAAACTGAAAAACATGTTCCCATACAAAGCGGATGAGAGGCGCCTAATGGAGGAGATCAAAGGAGATCAGCCGTCTGTTGCCATGGAGACGCTCCATGGTAAAATTCATGCATACAAACCAATCAAAGCGTTCTCTGACATAAAAGAGAAAATACATCATAGGGAAATGACATCACAACCTCTCTTTCATTCACTACAAAGGAAGACGACCTGGTGTCTCCCAGAACTAACTGATTGACTGCAAAACTCACACTGCTGTGGACGAACGCTGTTAGAGAATCACACGACGCACACGACCAGAATCTCCTGCACATCGTATCTTTGTTGAAGACAAAACATTTGATCAGTGAAATTTTCAAAACTCAAGAAATGGCCAATGACAGACCGATCCTCCCAGAGGCAGGAGACAACAACAACAACGATCCTGGTAGGAATCCCACATTTTTCTTTACTCTTCATCTTTCAACCATCAGTGGAAACTCTCGCTCTCTGTCTCGTTGACTCATAGAAAGCCCAGGGTTTGACTTTGATTAAAAAAAAAACTCTTGGTTGGATGTCCCAACCTCAGTAATCCACAGCAGCACAATGTCATCCATCACATTGGATTGAGCTGTTTACTGCACTGCCGGTTATTATTTGGTTGATGTGGGTGATTTGGGAAAGACATGAGGCAAAGCTTTCGTTCATGTTTCCCCCATCGTGTTCGGAGACCTTCATATGTTTTAACTGTTTGATATTCCTTCTGTCACAGGCCTACTCAGGTTGTTCTGGAACCATGGACTTAGAGGTCATCCACTAGCCCAACGCCTGAATGACATAGGATTGGACCTACATGAGTGGTTAATCAGGAACTTCGGACACCAGCTTGACAACGTTCCCCAAATGAACCAAGAGGCAAATGGAATCGCGTATGACAGAGGCGATGTCTTCATTGACCGCCTGCATTTTGAAGCAGAGGTTGGGGACGTCCCCGCCGTCATCCCAGATGATGAAGAGGAGTTGGAGGATGTAGAGGACCCCCCCGCCGTCATCCCAGATGATGAAGAGGAGTTGGAAGATGAAGAGGACATGGTGAACTTAGAACAGGGTTGGCTCTTACCCTCTCATCCTGTTCTCCCTGAGGATCTTCAGCGGTCCCCCATGTTTCCCCCCGCAGTTGCGTCTCAGGCTCAGGAGATTCCTGATCGGCAACTGCAACAAGTTGACGAAGCCTGGGCTCCCGAACCGGCAGGCCCTGGCTCTCCGGCCAATAGGAGGTGCGACGAGAGCCACGAGTCTGAAGCAAGCGATATCTGGGAGCTGGGTTGGTACGATATTGATGATGACGAAACATCCAACTCAGACCTCAGCCACGTCTGGACCAGCAACCACGAACAGGACTCCAGAGACCAGGACCCCAGAGACCAGGCTCCGTCCACCTCAGGCCCCGGCTCTCCGGCCAAGAGGAGACGTGACGAGAGCCCCGAGTCTCAGGGAAGAAAGAGACGGAGGCTGAGTTCAGCGGATTTGGGCCTTGGCTGCGTCTGGACCAGCGACCAGTACCAGGACTTCAGAGACCAGCACCCCGGAGACCAGGCTCCGTCCACTTCAGGCCCCTGCTCTCCAGGCAAGAGGAGACGTGACGAGAGCCCTGAGTCTCAGGGAAGAAAGAGACGGAGGCTGAGTTCAGCGGATTCGGGCCACGACTCCGTCTGGACCAGGGACCAGGACCAGGACTCTGGAGACCAGAACTCCGGAGACCAGGACCCCGGAAACCAGGCTCCGTCCACCTCAGGCCACGGCTCTCCGGCCAAGAGGAGGCGTGACGAGAGCCCAGTGTCTCAGGGAAGAAAGAGACGGAGGCTGAGTTCAGCGGATTCGGGCCACGACTCCGTCTGGACCAGGGACCAGGACCAGGACTCTGGAGCCCAGAACTCCGGAGACCAGGACCCCGGAAACCAGGCTCCGTCCACCTCAGGCCACGGCTCTCCGGCCAAGAGGAGGCGTGACGAGAGCCCAGTGTCTCAGGGAAGAAAGAGACGGAGGCTGAGTTCAGCGGATTCGGGCCTCGACTCCGTCTGGACCAGGGACCAGGACCAGGACTCTGGAGACCAGGACTCCGGAGACCAGGACCCCGGAAACCAGGCTCCGTCCACCTCAGGCCACGGCTCTCCGGCCAAGAGGAGGCGTGACGAGAGCCCCGAGTCTTAGGGATGAAAGAGACGGAGGCTGAGTTCAGCGGATTCGGGCCTTGGCTCCGTCTGGATCAGCAACCAGTACCAGGACTTCAGAGACCAGGACCCCGGAGACCAGGCTCCGTCCACCTCAGGCCCCGGCTCTCCAGCCAAGAGGAGGCATGACAAGAGCCCCGAGTCTCAGGGAAGAAAGAGATGCAGGCTGAGTTCAGCGGATTTGGGCCTCGGCTCCGTCTGGACCAGGGACCAGGACCAGGACTCCGGAGACCAGGACTCCGGAGACCAGGACCCCGGAGACCAGGACTGCGAAGACCAGAACTCCGGAGACCAGGACTCTGGAGACCAGGCGCCGTCCTCTCCCACTGAGAACACCACCAGGGGCGAGGACGAGGACTCTGTGGACCTGGCTCCGTCCACTCTGAGAACCAGGTCCTCCACCCCTCCAGGGCTGCACGACAGCAACTCTGACTGAAGCAAGTCAGTTTTGCTCGTTGGTCTGTGCTGATATCTGCCACCTTTGATCCGTTTATGTAAATGTAAATATAAGTCAGTATACCTGGGGTCCACCTCTGGAGTCCTGATAACTAGGTATGCGAAGAAAAATTTAAAAGTCAACCAAATTGAATGCAACTGGTACCACTGGAAAGAGCAGGGAAAAACTAAGGAAATGACACCAAAACCATTCAGTTATCTTAACAAATAAGGAAATAATTGGCAAAAGAAGTTTACTAATTAGTGCAATTTTCTTAAAGGTGAGTAGTACACAAATCTGTGACCAAAAACAAAACTTTTTACATAAAAACACTTGTAGTTTCTTTAATATTCAAGATATCTCTGGGGGCTTTTTCAAAGGAAAGAACCAGGTTCTAGTTCGGAGCCAGGGCCAGCCTTAGCACCAGTTCTTTGTCTTTGCACTGCCAAAGCCCCGGCCAAACAGGGGCTAAACTGGTGCTACGCTGGCCCACTTCATTGCTGGGCCAAAGAGGAGCCAGACCGGGGCCCCGACGCGTCATCAGCTGGGGGCGGAGTTATCGCTGGAGTTATCGCCACCTAAAAGGCGGAAGCGAGGTTTTAACCGGCTTTCTGAAAACTACAGCGAACACGGAGCCCCAGAGTGGTTATAGAGAAAAAAGTAAAAAAATAACACGTGGGACAGTATAATAAGTCGTTCCCTGAAGTTAATAATACGAGGGAACAGGATTATTTAATCAACGTTCGTGGCGCCGCGTCTCTCGAGATGCTGCAGAGCTCCTCCTGTCAGTCAGCTACGTCGGATATGATTTAGAAGCTGTTTTCCATTGTTGTTTATTTTTCACACTTTTCATGGTAACATTATTATAACTAACGTCACGTCCAGGTCTTGTTTCACCTTCTGACCGCCGACTGAGGCGCTGCAGCCGCTGAGCAATGCAGTGTGCGGTGCTCATTTAAGAACTGGCTCTGGCACCGGCACCGAACTAGCTCCTGGTTCTTTTTGGTGGAAAAGCCCCCATTTTATTAGTATTAAGATTGGAGCTGCCACACCCGTACGCATACTAGTAAGTCCTGAATGTTGCACTCATGTTGGTTAATCCCTGCAGAAAGAAAATGCATTCATGAAGATTACTAATAAATACTGTCTTGGTTGACTAAACAAAATGCGTCTTGCCTGCCTCACATCATTAAACTATTGACAATTAAATCTGCTGCCAAGGCCCAGGGAGACACGTCATAGTCTGTGGCATCATAAGTTTCGTCCTCTGACCAGTATGCAACAACATACTGTTTTCTCTTGGCCTTCAAGCTTTCTATTTTGCCATTGTGTATGATCTACTGATCCCTCTTGTACCGGAGATGGTAAATGTGGTCCCCAACACATTTTCCTGGGACAAGGTTTGCAACCTGTTCCAGTTTCTCAGTGTCAAGATCTGGAAACTTTGTTGGTAATTGTTCAACGGGAGTGTTTTTCAGTCTCCGCTCCAATTTGTTTCTTTCCGTTGTCTCCCTCATTTTCTGTTTGTCTGCCTGTCTTCCTGCCATCACCTTCATTAGATCATTCTGCTACATTTTAAACAACTATATTCTGGCCTAAAACCCTCTTAAAACTGCACTCTGTTGAACAATGACGCTAATATTTCAGATTTTTTACGCACCGTTGTGTGTTTCCTCCTCCTCGATCTCCTCCGGCTTCTCCTGCTAAATGCATTATGGGTAAATTGGCTTCCCAAGCCTGCACAGGTCAGTGTCGATGCATCCTGAAAAAGTGGGCGGAGCGAGGATACATCCGGGTATTCCATGTGTACTCGGTGAGAAACGGCCTAAGAATTGGAACAGTACTTGGTCTCCCACTGATGACGTTTCACGAGTGCACGAGAGCACAAGTATAGACAAGTATGGGTATTGGAAAACGGCCTTAGTGTCGCCGTGTCTTCAAACGAACCATCCTCTGAAAATAAGCCTTCACATTGACCTGCACGTACACCAACTGGCCTACAGAGGGCAGCACAACCTATTTTTTTTATCCCAAATCATGAATCCCTCTTCACCTGCCTCGTCCCATTTAGGATCGCAGAGATGGAACTGATCCATTTCATGACACGACAAACCTCCAGAGACACCAGTAAACTGGACGCACATGTCTTTGGACTTTTAGACGATCCGTGCATGAAACATAGAAGACGCAAACCCGACACTGGAGAGCCCCCGATCCCAGGAATGACGGTAACAAGGTTAAACCTCTGAGGAAAACATGGCGGTGCCTTCGAGCCCATTCATTAAGTGTAAATCTCAAGTAATCAGATTGAACGTCGGATTGACGAAAGACACACATTTTAATGGTAATCCACGCGTCACGCTTCTGATGGCGCCGCCGCAGGAGGGAGGAGAGGTACTATGCCGGCGTCCGTCTTCTGAAGGTTCTTCAATCATACTTTCACTGGGATGCGGGTTCTTAGATCCCGTTTGATGTGAAACAACAAAAAGAAGAAGCAGAGACTCACGGCTGGCTTCACGGTGTGAGGCTTCAAAGACTCGCTCTTTAATCGTCTGATTGGTGGATCAGATGATTAAAGAGCGAGTCTTTGAAGTCTTTGATTTTAAAATGTACTCTTGACTTCTTCTATTGTATCTATTGAAGTATTTTAATATTAAAGAGTCGTTTTGTTGGGTAAAGGACCGTCATGAATTAGTAGTACTTTTATCCACTCGGATTGAGACCAAGACCTCAAGTATGTTGAGTTTATGTTTAGAAATGACAGGGTTTTGTTGTTATGCTATATAAATACATTTTAATTGAATGAAGTGTCACAATGTGTTTGAGGTAAAACGCTTTTAAAAAATTGTTAAAGGAAAAAATACTGAAATATACTGTATTTTAACAATACAGTAACTGTGTAGCCTTTTCACAGTATCAATACTGTAAAATAGCAGTAAAGTGCTGGCGTCTCTGCGAACAGTACTTTACCGCTATCGTACAGGGAAATTCTTCACTTTGTAAAAAATAAGAGCTGTTTCTGCTTTTATTTTGGAGGGACAGAAGAACAAAATCTTGTATCTGTTTTTAATATAACGTTTTCAAATGAAGACGAGAAATTTTGCTTGTGTTTTGATGCGTGGGGCCACTGAAAATGACACTTTTTGAAAATGCACAGTCTCCATGGAAACAGAGGAAAACGCAACTTTATGAAAGTGCTTCCCACTCCATGGATATGAAGGAAAACGCAACTTTTTGAAAATGCTTCGTCTTAATGGAAACGGAGGAAAACTGAACTTTTCAAAAATGCTCCGTCTCCATAGAAATGGAGGAAAACGCAACTTTTTGAAAGTGCTTCCCACTCCATGGATATGAAGGAAAACGCAACTTTTTGAAACTGCTCCATCTCCATGGAAACAGAGGTAAATGCAACTTTTCAAAAACACTCTGTATCCATGGAAAATCAAAAAAACTGAACTTCTCAAAAACACTCCGTCTCCATGGAAACGGAGGTAAACGCAATTTTTCGAAAATGTTCCATCTCCATGGAAACATGGGTAAACGCAACTTTTCACAAAAAACATTTGCTCGTGCTACTTGATCTTATATACAAGTTACATTAAAATATCAAATGATCAAAATGACCAAATAAAACAAAAACAAAACACCCCAGAAAAGATTTTTAAAAAAACCAAGGACCACAAAGTTTCATGCAAAGACTTTTATTTATGAATAGTCTGCAGTACTGTACAACAGCACTCTCATCGTCTCTATTTGTGATCATTCTCAACGATCACGTCAAATACAGACAAGCGGCGTGCCTTCCCTTTTCATAATCATCTAAAAATACCTTGTTCTCTTTTAAATATGGAGCTTAACTTTGGAAAATAAAATATACATTATATGAAATATAACAGTTGTTTATTGGATAGACTATATTTTTGTACCAAATGCACTTATATGCAAATACACCTTCTCTGTGATTTCTTACGCATTACATGCACCAGAAAAACAAAAAAAACAAACAAACAAACAAAATAAAACCAGAATGCCGCGCTTACAAAAGAAGCTGTACATACTTCTGTATGAAAATAGAAAATTTCAAAGCAAGATGTGCACCAATAGATCTAGATTATGTTTACAAAGGACCTGCGTTACAAAAAGACCTACGAGAAGGACCAGATAACACCTTTACCTGGAGGAGCACAGAGGTACGAGTACTGGGCCGCTAACAGGACACACACACACACACACACACACACACACACACACACACACACACACACACACACACACACACACACACACACACACACACACACACACACACACACACACACACACACACACACACACACACACACACACACACACACACACACACACACAAACACACACAAGAGTGATTGACAGGCAGTGTTGGGAAAGTTCAGTTTCTACATGAACTGGTTCAAAGTTCAGTTCACAAATTTTAATATGAACTAGTTCAGTTCATAGTTCTAAATTCATAGTTCCAAAAATGAACTAGTTCATAATTCTTTTTTTCCAATATGTTGCTGCGCAGAACCCACGTATCAGCAGCATGAAGCTTGTTAACCCTTAAAAAGCCGAGTCGTCCTCCGCAGGGTTCAAAGCATATAAAAAAAAAAAAAAAAAAAAAAAGTAGCGGCTTGTTGTCCGGAAAGTACGGTAACCATACGAAGATGAAGTTTTAATTGTGGAGACAGAGTATTGGGTCGTGCTGCTGTCTTATATTTGTCGTGATGCTTCCCATGTTGATGTATGCGGTGGTGTGACTCTGCAGGCTGCTGTTGCCAGATTGGCTGTTTTCCCCCCGACATGTTCAGGCCCGTTTACAGTGAGCCTTACCCGGGTTTTCCGCTGGAAGGCTCAGAAATCTGGCAACATTAACAAAACAACATTAAACTGGATGAGCCGCTCACAGTGACGTCTTTGGTAAATTAAAAATTATCGAGCCTGGCAAACTTATCAAGCTCATTTTTAATTATCGTGCAATTAATTGATTTATTGATTTAATGATTATTGCGACAGACCGAGTCACACCATTAGGAATAGAAAATCTCTCAATTAGTTTTGGAATAATGTTAGTGGGAACTTGGTTTTCCACTGCATCATAAAATAAACCATGATCCACATTTCTGAATTGTAGGCTTTCCCTTCCGATTTACTGACTTTTGACTAGAGCTGAACGATTTTGGAAAATAATCTAATTGCGATTTTTTTCCTCAAAATTGCGATTGCGATTTAATATGCGATTATTTTGTCAAGGTCCTCTTCTCATGTATTTTTCAACAAACACAAGCAATAAATCAATCTGTATTATAATAAACACTATCAGATTTATTATACATAAATTCTTCTTTCTTATAGACTAGGCTTATGTTAAGATAAAGTCAAATGAAGCGTGTATTAATGTGAAAGACAGTTTATTTATCTTCTACTTCAATTACACGTGTAAACATACTAAATACTGTGACTTGCAGTCTTTTAAGCGTTCACCACAACAACATAACAAAATTCTGCCAAACAAGTGTGGTATAAACATAAGTATATAAGTGAGTGAATTGAAATGCAGATTACAACTATAATGCAAACAAATCTGTGGCTTTACCACTTCAACATGTCCAACTTTCATGTTTCATGAAACCTGATATGTAAACATGTGGACTGCACTTCTTAAACACTGTCTGAACTTAACTAGACAGTCTATGAATAAATAAAGTATACATATATAAAAAATAAAGCTTACTGATCTTCAGTCAGTGACGTCACACATACTCAAGTGCAGGAAAAGTAAGAACAAGTATCTGCTTTAACCAATTGGACACTTTTTTTTAGGTAAATCAAAGTCCCAATGAACACAACATAAACAAGTGTATGTTTTCACTCAGTAACAGCAGCACACAACACACTAAAGTGCAAAATGAGTATGGCACTGCCGGCCAGAAAGATTCTTCTGTATAGTTCTCAGTCGCTCATAGATTTTTTTGAAAGGAAAACCAGCATGTCAACTTTTGCTGGTCTTAAAGACGAGCGAGTGCAGGTCACTATATTCCACTTCTGCACTAAAGAGATGCTCTGAGGGAGCACTGGTGGCAGGGATACAGAGATACTTGCGGGTCATCTTGCACAGTCGTGGAAAGTTGATCTTGTGCACCTTCCACCAGGCCAAGGGGTCGTCTTCTCCATCAGTGGCAGGAGTCATGAGGTAACTGCTTAACTCTGCCTCAGTGACGTCTTCAAGTTGCGTGGGAGACGCAGGAGAGGCCACAAGAAGCTGCCAGGAGACTTCTTCACCTTTTCACCAGAGGGCTGTGGTTTCAGTACGAGACCTCTTCTCCTACCAGATGAAAAAAACAGCAATTATTAATGAATTTAGAGTGTTTTTGTGATATCATAATAGATCATTATTACTAGCCTGGTTATATGCACGCCTTGCTGATTCCAGTATTTCGGTCTTGAGTTGGGTCTTAATGGTAGGAATGTGGTCTGGGGTGATGTACTTGGTTTTCAACCTGGGGTCCAGGATGGCTGCAATGTGGAGGTCAGGAAAACTATATTATAACCTTTATGGCGGTATTATAGGTAAAAAACAGTTTGTGTACTTGTAAAAGTGAATTTGTAGTTGTGTACCGTGAGTTGTGTACCTGTAGAATTGTTTTCTCTCCACAAATACAACACCACACTTACAAGTCACAAATTCTTAATTACAGGAGCACAAATCCTGTTTTACAAGTCACAGAACTGTCATGCTGATATTTTTCCTCCAATTGTTGCAGTACATCTGATGAAAAACATATTTGTACACCTGTATCGATGTGAAGTTCTTCCACACAAGTCACAGATTGTTTTCTTCAACTACAAATCACACAAGCGGCTCCCCTCCGCTGAGACATGTGGTGAAAAAGACCTGCGCGCTCAGTCTATGGAGAAAAAGTCGGCGCTTATCTGAGATTGACGGATTTCGCAGCCAATCAGGAGAGAGGATTTTGTCCCGCAGCCAATCAGAAGAGAGGAGCCTTTCTGTTTTGATGCCGAAACGGAGGAAAGAAGTGACGGGACGTGAAATTTTTAGTTAATGTTTTCAAGGTCGATTCATACTCCATAAGAGCAACACGAGAGTTCAGCAGTGCGGGGTTCTGCCGAACAAAAGGACGTTTTTATACTCCGATAAGAAGCTGTCGAACTCGCAGGCCACGCCCCCTCACAGCAGCCACACGTCTGTGAAGCGGCGTTTAAACTTTTCAACTGCAGTTCATTTCTCGCCTCCAGTGCTTTCAGAAATACATTTCGCTGAACTGTTTCAGTAATAAAAGAGAGAGCTTTTGTCCGAGCGCGATGTTAGTCCAGTTTTAACTACAGGAGCTGATAGCTGTTCGTGATGCGTTCAGGTGCATCATGTAAAAGCCTCCTCTCCGACATTGTAACCATAGACATAAACACTAGACGCCGCACCGCCTGTGTCCGCCCGCCGCTCCGACACGTCACAGCGGCCGCCATCTTGTGAGTGGCAAGTCTGCCCCGTCAGCCTAAACAAGTCCGTGTGACAGCGACGTGTTTTCTGCAGAAAACCACGCAGATATACATTTACATGACTGTGAAGAATCATTGCTTTCATTTTTAATTTATTAAATTAAAAACTTTCATTTATTTATTCATTTATCCAATGTAGCATACTTATAGAAAGTATTGAGAGGAAATAGAAGAAGTTTGCAGATGGACATTGTCCTCTCCTTTTAGAGCAACAACATGATGGAGCTCATGACAAAAATATGCAAAAGCGTTGATTTACACACAATGTGACATTTATATACAATGAACATGTACATTAGGGCACAAGTTATAACATTTTTTGTGGAACAAATGTAGATTTTCTTATTTACATATTTACACACAATAACATATCTACCTATACTACATTTATTTATCGTTACATATTTACCTTTAATATTACATAAAAAAATTATGGTTACATATTTACCTATTACATATTTATGCTATACATTTATCTATTACATATTATATGACATTATTCCTACATATTAACCTCACATTATATAGTTGTTACATATTAGTGATTTATTCATTATATTTACATATTTGTTGTTCCATATATTTACATATTTATAGATTGATAACAGTAACCACAAACTAATTGTGAGGTTGCTTCATTTCACAAATTCAGAAGCCTTGGAAAAGGACCGTCTTGCACAGCCTCTTCCATGAATTGCCAATTTGGAGTTTTAGTGTTCTCATTTTTGCAATGTGATGGAATCTTAGTTTGTGGAAAACTGAAACTACCACTGACATGAGCCCAAAGTGATGGTTTTCAATGCCATACTGTGTGTCCTCGATGTGCCCCTTGAGAAGAAATATGTCCTGTGATCCAATGTCTGCACGGACCAACCGGTTGAGAGAGGACACGCTCATGTTCTGCCCTGGTTCTGACTGGCGAATGAAACGCTCTGCTGAATTGACAACCTTCACTGTCCCCTCAGAAGGAATTATGAGTCCCCCCCTATTCCTGAGGGTCAGCAAGTGGTAGCTCTTATCAAAAGATGCAGATGCAGCATCTGTCACCAGGCTACCACGGCACACACTACAAGACAGCGTCCTTAAAACGCGTCTCACAACAAACCCTGATATATAAGTCAGAGCATTGTCCACAAGGCCACTAAAACGTGTGGGCAGATAATTGTGGTCACACACGAGAGCAGGGATGTTGGCGAACGGGGATGGGAGGTCTTCAGATTCTTCTGCTGCTGGAGCTGAGGACAGATCAACAGCAGACAGGGACACAGTGTCGTTCACTGCTGCCACGTTTCCAGACTTGCCAGGAGACACACCACAGTTGACCATGAGGCGGTGGAAAATAGCCTGGAATTGGCCTGCCGATGGATTGTTATTCCAGCCCCCTTAGATAAACAACAAAAACACATTAACAGGCAGGGAACAGTACACTGAATGGTCCTGAGACGCTGCAGTGTCTGCCTGTTTGGATGTCCAGCTTGTCCTGGTTGCCACCGGCTGAAATGAATTCAATCACACTTGGAAGGCTATATCTGGTTACCACACAATGTCGTAGAAATACTTCTTTGAGTCGAACATGTAGCTAAACAAAGTAATTCTCCAAACTGTGTGGTATTGTTTTAACTTTATCACAGAGTGATGCACCTACTTTTTTAAGATGAGCTGGGAAGTTGAAGACAGATGGCACTACTCCATCCCTGATCCGGACAGTCTGACCCGTCCTGTCGAAGTCCACCTGTCTGAAGTGCTCTCTGCAGAGCCTCGAGTACACAGTGGTTATAAAAGCCTTCCTTCGGAGGGCGACTTCCCACTGCTTCCTCGCCTTTTGGTTGGTGGGAAACCTTCAAATGCGCAAAAGGTTAGTCAGTAGCCGTCATATATGACCACAGTTCAGTTAAAAGCAACTGATTTCTTTTTAAATGTAATATTCTACACACTGCAACTAAAATAGCCTCCGTTAGATGAACCCAATAGACCTTGATATTGTTGGTGTTGTTGTTTGAGGGCGAGCTTAAGCCAGGGAATAGAGCGCATTTCCCACGGCTCCAGCTCATCTATATCCCATGTTGATATTATATGAGCTAAACACAGCGACAACAACAAAAAATATGTTTTTCCTACCTGTGGAAGGTAATCCCACGCTGTCGATTGTCCTGATTTTGTCTATTAGCACAACCAAATGCAGTACAGTGATGCGGCATCGTTGCTGACGTCCTGACAAATGACACTCACAAGATGGCGGCCGCACGGATGTATGCTCCTGCCAGTCGGTGAGGCGTCTAGTGTATATGTCTATGATTGTAACGAGCTGCGGTGCGCCTTTTTCACGCTTCCGCGTTTTAAACCGGATGTGGTGCTCATTTAGTTCCGGTGGCTCTCGCTTTAGCGTTGGACAGGAGATGCTGCCAGTGGGGAATCCAAAATGGCCGACAATATGGCGGCTCCCTCGAGATCGCCGCCATATTGTTCTGCCATTTTATTCTGAATCACCACCACAGCGCCACCCTTGGTGGGAGGCGGTAGTACATGAAATATGGCCGCTTCCTTCTTGGGATCCAAGAGGCTGCCAGTGGGGAATCCAAAATGGCCGACAATATGACTGCTTCTTTATGATCGCCGCCACATTGTTCCGCCATTTTGTTCTGAATCACCACTACAGCGCCACTCTCGGTGGGAGGCAGTAGTACATGAAATATGGCCGCTTCCTTCAGGTCGCCGCCATTTTGTTCAAAAGCACAATCACAGCGCCACTGTCGGTGGGAGGCAAGAGTACATGATCCGCAGTGCGACCTTGCTTCTCCAGAATTGAAACCCCGCCAGTGCGGTATCAAGATGGTGGCTTACGGGCGCTGACATACTTGTTTGCGGGCGCTGACATAGTTGTTAGCGGTCGCCGCCATAATGGCGCACGGTCAGCGCCATACTACTCTCAAAATTGAAACCCCGCCAGTGCGGTATCAAATAATGGCGGCGTAAGGGCGCCGTCATACTTGTATGTGGTCGCCGCCATATTTAAAAGGCAGAATGACGTCAGTGACTAAAGTTGGCTAAAGTTAAAGTTGGCTAAAATGTCCAGTTCTGGGAAGAACAAGTACACTGGAAGGTACATCCAGGTAGATTGTATCTGACTAAAGCTCAGAGAGTATTTATAAGGTCCACAGCCAAGTGGATTGAGGAAGGAGAAAACACCATAATATTCATTAATTCATTCATTTTCTTCTGCTTCACGGTGGTGACAATCTGAGCACCGTCACCCAGATCACATCACACCAATTAAGAACCTTCCTGCAGGTGGTGAGCCTATGGGAAGGTGGCGCCCGGCGCGGGACACAAACCCACAACCTAGAGATTGTTAGTCTCATGCGCTACCAACTGAGCTAACCAGGCAACCTTCATATTCCACATTCAGCCTAGAAAGAAAAGATTCACTCTCATGATGAACGGGGAAGAATACTTAGAACCAAAAAGTATAGTGAAGGAGATCTTGAATTTCTTTAGATACTGTATGATTCTTCTTATTCTATACCAAAATGCTGAATTACTTTAAATCATTTATTACTGTAAATGATGAAACCTTTATGTGAGGAGGATTTAAAATTGAAGTATCATCATGAAAACAGCCTCTGACTGATCTCCAGGCTCAGATGGAATCACTACAAACATTCTGAAAAGAAATGAAAACGTTGCTATTTGAGGCAATAATGTATGACTAGAAATGAATTATTGACAATGAAACAAGGTAGAATTATTTCAGGATGTCTATTTGTCATATTTCCTTACCTTCAGGACAAAATAAGAAAAGTGTCACATCTAACTCCACTCTGCTCTATTCTATATTCTGCTTTACATTTACATTTCACATCACTGCACCTGTGTCATTTTATAGCCCAAATTGTCGGCGAGCCATGTAACAGAAGTTTATTCTGTATACACCTGCTGCGTACATGATTGACTAAGTTGTCTAACTCTCTCTGAGCCTATTTCAGCAACACACTGCAGCTGTAACCACAGTGAAGCTCAGGGTCAGAGGTCAGAGGTCAGCTACCAAACTGATCTGCCTCCTTCATTCATCCAGTGACAATGTGTGGCTGCATGAAGCAAAACAAACGACAAGAATGGAGAATAACTGTAGTTTCTTCAGCAGGAAGGAGTAAATGTCCATGACAAACCTTCAACAAATACCTATGACACCTTTAAAAGAATAAAACCATCATAAATCATGTCATTGTTCTTTATTTTATATACAAGCACAGGGTACTTTAATAGAGAAAACCCAACAAATCCACATGAGCAAGCGTGAGCGACTGTGGAAAGGAAGAACTCCCTCTAACAGGAAGAGACCTGCAGAAACCAGACTCAGAGGTGGAGGCTTCCTGCTGGCCGGTTGGGGTGAGAGGACAGAGGACAGAGGAGAGGACAGCGATGAAAGCGTCAACTTCCTCAAGAGAAAATGGGCTCATCAGATATTTGACAGTTTTACAGGTAGAATAAGGAGGGAATTCCAATTAAAAGAAGAAGAAAAAGATCTGAATTGGATATTTATTGAATCTCGGCTTTGTGGGCCATGTTTCTGAATTTGACTTGAATTTATCAGTCGGCCATTTTGCTGCTTCACTTTGCACTCCGTCCAAACAAGTCTACTCTTTCAATGGATCTCTGAGAAATGTGACATGAAGATGTAACCAGGTTAATAATGTAATTAGTATATTTGTATTTCTTTATGAAATCCCCCTAAATCCAGATCAGTTATAGATACTGTTGTCACTTTCTTAATTAGTTTATTCATCTTTTTGTTGTTGTATTACCATACCTGTGCTTTCCTTTAAGAAATCACTCCATCTTGACATGTAAATACTCATGTAAATGAGTCTTTCTTTAGTGTGTGCTGAGTGTTAATTTCGTGTGAATTTCACTTTTTAATGGGTTGTGTGAAACACGAGTGTATGTGTGTTTGTCTACCCGCCAACAGGGGGAGTTATTTTCATTGTTTTCTAAACAGGTATGTGCACTAACTCACTTTTATTGTTGATTTAATGAAGTTTGAACTTGTTGCATTTAATGTGTTTGGGATTTATTGTAATGTATTTAGCCCGTGTGTCCCGTTTCCACAACACAAAAAGTGCAGGAATGGAATGGTACGGTCCGGTAAGGTTAAGGTTTCCACGGCAAAAATTGCTGATGGTACCGAAATAACCGCTCCAGAGGTTGATGCTTTTCCGTCGTCCTTCCGTTTTGGTTCCGAATGAGTTTTGAGGAGCCGTCTGCTGATTGGTCAGTGATTTACTACACGGCCTCAGTATTTTAATATGCCGGCTGTATGAATCCTCTGTTGTTAACATATTCAGGTCTTTATTTGCGGCGCAACTCTCACGTTGGTCCAGAAAGAGCAGAAGCGAAGCAGGGACATAGACCAGGACTCAGGAGCAGGCGAGGATCGGAGCTCGGAGGCAGCTGTGGCCATCCGTCGTCCAGCTTGGAGCAGCTCCGGTGGACTATCGAGTCCGATCATCGCGTCACGTCACGTCACGTCACGTCACGTCCCGTCACGTCACGTCCCGTCACGTCACGTCACGTCACGTCACGTCACGTCACGTCACGTCACGTCACGTCACGTCACGTCACGTCACGTCACGTCACGTCACGTCACGTCACGTCACGTCAAGCCACGCCACGCCACGCCACGCCACGCCACGTCACGTCACGTCACGTCACGTCATGTCGCTGACCGGTGCTCCATTGCACGGGCCGCCGGGTGTCCACACACTCTGGCCGGCTCCTGAGCTCCGGTTCCCCGACGCCGAAGTTCTGGAACCTTCCGGTGTGTGCAGACGCGGAGCGACGGTGCGTCGGCCAGCGGCTCGAGACGCGACGTGACGTGACGTGACGCGATGTGACAAGTTAGAGGGTGTATAACGGAGCCCAAGTTTAATAAACAGATGGATTTTAGTTTGAACAGGAACAAACAGATTTTGATTTCTTGTGTTTACCTTCGCCAACAAAAGTTGAGAGGGGGTTGTGTGTTATTTATTGGTTTGTATGTATTTTACCAACTTTTCGCAAAAACTGTTAACCCTATTTTCATGAAATCTTGAGAGATGATTTGTCATCATCCAAAGACCAATTGGTTGGATTTTGGGACGTTAACGGCAAACCGTTTTCGATTAAATCAGCAAAAAACTGAAAAACATGTTCCCATACAAAGCGGATGAGAGGCGCCTAATGGAGGAGATCAAAGGAGATCAGCCGTCTGTTGCCATGGAGACACTCCATGGTAAAATTCATGCATACAAACCAATCAAAGAGTTCTCTGACATAAAAGAGAAAATACATCATAGGGAAATGACATCACAACCTCTCTTTCATTCACTACAAAGGAAGACGACCTGGTGTCTCCCAGAACTAACTGATTGACTGCAAAACTCACACTGCTGTGGACGAACGCTGTTAGAGAATCACACGACGCACACGACCAGAATCTCCTGCACATCGTATCTTTGTTGAAGACAAAACATTTGATCAGTGAAACTTTCAAAACTCAAGAAATGGCCAATTACAGACCGATCCTCCCAGAGGCAGGAGACAACAACAACAACGATCCTGGTAGGAATCCCACATTTTTCTTTACTCTTCATCTTTCAACCATCAGTGGAAACTCTCGCTCTCTGTCTCGTTGACTAATAGAAAGCCCAGGGTTTGACTTTGATTAAAAAAAAAACTCTTGGTTGGATGTCCCACATTCAGTAATCCACAGCAGCACAATGTCATCCATCACATTGGATTGAGCTGTTTACTGCACTGCCAGTTATTATTTGGTTGATGTGGGTGATTTGGGAAAGACATGAGGCAAAGCTTTTGTTAATGTTTCCCCCATCGTGTTCGGAGACCTTCATATGTTTTAACTGTTAGATATTCCTTCTGTCTCAGGCCTACTCAGGTTGTTCTGGAACCATGGACTTAGAGGTCATCCACTAGCCCAACGCCTGAATGACATAGGATTGGACCTACATGAGTGGTTAATCAGGAACTTCGGACACCAGCTTGACAACGTTCCCCAAATGAACCAAGAGGCAAATGGAATCGCGTATGACAGAGGAGATGTCTTCATTGACCGCCTGCATTTTGAAGCAGAGGTTGGGGACGTCCCCGCCGTCATCCCAGATGATGAAGAGGCGTTAGAAGATGTAGAGGACCCCCCCGCCGTCCTCCCAGATGGTGAAGAGGAGTTGGAATATGTAGAGGACCCCCCCGCCGTAATCCCAGATGATGAAGAGGAGTTGGAAGATGAAGAGGACATGGTGAACTTAGAACAGGGTTGGCTCTTACCCTCTCACCCTGTTCTCCCTGAGGATCTTCAGCGGTCCCCCATGTTTCCCCCCGCAGTTGCGTCTCAGGCTCAGGAGATTCCTGATCGGCAACTGCAACAAGTTGACGAAGCCTGGGCTCCCGAACCGGCAGGCCCTGGCTCTCCGGCCAATAGGAGGTGCGACGAGAGCCACGAGTCTGAAGCAAGTGATATCTGGGAGCTGGGTTGGTACGATATTGACGAGGACGAAACATCCAACTCAGACCTCAGCCTCGTCTGGACCAGCAACCACGAACAGGACTCCAGAGACCAGGACCCTCGAGACCAGGCTCCGTCCACCTCAGGTCCCAGCTCTCCGGCCAAGAGGAGACGTGACGAGAGCCCCGAGTCTCAGGGAAGAAAGAGACGGAGGCTGAGTTCAGCGGATTCGGGCCTTGGCTCCGTCTGGACCAGCGACCAGTACCAGGACTTCAGAGACCAGCACCCCGGAGACCAGGCTCCGTCCACCTCAGGCCCCTGCTCTCCAGCCAAGAGGAGACGTGACGAGAGCCCCGAGTCTCAGGGAAGAAAGAGACGGAGGCTGAGTTCAGCGGATTCGGGCCTCGACTCCGTCTGGACCAGGGACCAGTACCAGGACTCTGGAGACCAGGACTCCGGAGACCAGGACCCCGGAGACCAGGCTCCGTCCACCTCAGGCCCCGGCTCTCCAGGCAAGAGGAGACGTGACGAGAGCCCTGAGTCTCAGGGAAGAAAGAGACGGAGGCTGAGTTCAGCGGATTCGGGCCACGACTCCGTCTGGACCAGGGACCAGGACCAGGACTCTGGAGACCAGAACTCCGGAGACCAGGACTCCGGAGACCAGGACCCCGGAAACCAGGCTCCGTCCACCTCAGGCCACGGCTCTCCGGCCAAGAGGAGGCGTGACGAGAGCCCCGAGTCTTAGGGATGAAAGAGACGGAGGCTGAGTTCAGCGGATTCGGGCCTTGGCTCCGTCTGGATCAGCAACCAGTACCAGGACTTCAGAGACCAGGACCCCGGAGACCAGGCTCCGTCCACCTCAGGCCCCGGCTCTCCAGCCAAGAGGAGGCATGACAAGAGCCCCGAGTCTCAGGGAAGAAAGAGATGCAGGCTGAGTTCAGCGGATTTGGGCCTCGGCTCCGTCTGGACCAGGGACCAGGACCAGGACTCCGGAGACCAGGACTCCGGAGACCAGGACCCCGGAGACCAGGACTGCGAAGACCAGAACTCCGGAGACCAGGACTCTGGAGACCATGCGCCGTCCTCTCCCACTGAGAACACCACCAGGGGCGAGGACGAGGACTCTGTGGACCTGGCTCCGTCCACTCTGAGAACCAGGTCCTCCACCCCTCCAGGGCTGCACGACAGCAACTCTGACTGAAGCAAGTCAGTTTTGCTCGTTGGTCTGTGCTGATATCTGCCACCTTTGATCCGTTTATGTAAATGTAAATATAAGTCAGTATACCTGGGGTCCACCTCTGGAGTCCTGATAACTAGGTATGCGAAGAAAAATTTAAAAGTCAACCAAATTGAATGCAACTGGTACCACTGGAAAGAGCAGGGAAAAACTAAGGAAATGACACCAAAACCATTCAGTTATCTTAACAAATAAGGAAATAATTGGCAAAAGAAGTTTACTAATTAGTGCAATTTTCTTAAAGGTGAGTAGTACACAAATCTGTGACCAAAAACAAAACTTTTTACATAAGAACACTTGTAGTTTCTTTAATATTCAAGATATCTCTGGGGGCTTTTTCAAAGGAAAGAACCAGGTTCTAGTTCGGAGCCAGGGCCAGCCTTAGCACTAGTTCTTTGTCTTTGCACTGCCAAAGCCCCGGCCAAACAGGGGCTAAACTGGTGCTACGCTGGCCCACTTCATTGCTGGGCCAAAGAGGAGCCAGACCGGGGCCCCGACACGTCATCAGCTGGGGGCGGAGTTATCGCTGGAGTTATCGCCACCTAAAAGGCGGAAGCGAGGTTTTAACCGGCTTTCTGAAAACTACAGCGAACACGGAGCCCCAGAGTGGTTATAGAGAAAAAAGTAAAAAAATAACACGTGGGACAGTATAATAAGTCGTTCCCTGAAGTTAATAATACGAGGGAACAGGATTATTTAATCCACGTTCGTTGCGCCGCGTCTCTCGAGATGCTGCAGAGCTCCTCCTGTCAGTCAGCTACGTCGGATATGATTTAGAAGCAGTTTTCCATTGTTGTTTATTTTTCACACTTTTCATGGTAACATTATTATAACTAACGCCACGTCCAGGTCTTGTTTCACGTTCTGACCGCCGACTGAGGCGCTGCAGCCGCTGAGCAATGCAGTGTGCGGTGCTCATTTAAGAACTGGCTCTGGCACCGGCACCGAACTAGCTCCTGGTTCTTTTTGGTGGAAAAGCCCCCATTTTATTAGGATTAAGATTGGAGCTGCCACACCCGTACGCATACTAGTAAGTCCTGAATGTTGCACTCATGTTGGTTAATCCCTGCAGAAAGAAAATGCATTCATGAAGATTACTAATAAATACTGTCTTGGTTGACTAAACAAAATGCGTCTTGCCTGCCTCACATCATTAAACTATTGACAATTAAATCTGCTGCCAAGGCCCAGGGAGACACGTCATAGTCTGTGGCATCATAAGTTTCGTCCTCTGACCAGTATGCAACAACATACTGTTTTCTCTTGGCCTTCAAGCTTTCTATTTTGCCATTGTGTATGATCTGCGCTACCAACTGAGCTAACCAGGCAACCTTCATATTCCACATTCAGCCTAGAAAGAAAAGATTCACTCTCATGATGAACGGGGAAGAATACTTAGAACCAAAAAGTATAGTGAAGGAGATCTTGAATTTCTTTAGAAACTGTATGATTCTTCTTATTCTATACCAAAATGCTGAATTACTTTAAATCATTTATTACTGTAAATGATGAAACCTTTATGTGAGGAGGATTTAAAATTGAAGTATCATCATGAAAACAGCCTCTGACTGATCTCCAGGCTCAGATGGAATCACTACAAACATTCTGAAAAGAAATGAAAACGTTGCTATTTGAGGCAATAATGTATGACTAGAAATGAATTATTGACAATGAAACAAGGTAGAATTATTTCAGGATGTCTATTTGTCATATTTCCTTACCTTCAGGACAAAATAAGAAAAGTGTCACATCTAACTCCACTCTGCTCTATTCTAAATTCTGCTTTACATTTACATTTCACATCACTGCACCTGTGTCATTTTATAGCCCAAATTGTCGGCGAGCCATGTAACAGAAGTTTATTCTGTATACACCTGCTGCGTACATGATTGACTAAGTTGTCTAACTCTCTCTGAGCCTATTTCAGCAACACACTGCAGCTGTAACCACAGTGAAGCTCAGGGTCAGAGGTCAGAGGTCAGCTACCAAACTGATCTGCCTCCTTCATGCATCCAGTGACAATGTGTGGCTGCATGAAGCAAAACAAAGGACCAGAATGGAGAATAACTGTAGTTTCTTCAGCAGGAAGGAGTAAATGTCCATGACAAACCTTCAACAAATACCTATGACACCTTTAAAAGAATAAAACCATCATAAAGCATGTCATTGTTCTTTATTATATATACAATCACTGGGCACTTTAACAGAGAAAACCCAACAAATCCACATGAGCATGCGTGAGCGACTGTGGAACGGAAGAACTCCCTCTAACAGGAAGAGACCTGCAGAAACCAGACTCAGAGGTGGAGGCTTCCTGCTGGCCGGTTGGGGTGAGAGGACAGAGGACAGAGGAGAGGACAGACAGATAGATAAGAGAGAGATCCACCCGGAAGACTGATCAGGACAGGAGGCTTCAATCCACCTTCAGCTCCACTGTCAGACATCCGGCAGGGAGGTTGAGAGACAGACTACATGAGAGAAAGGTAAATGCTAGTGACATGTAATAGTGGTGAATAAAAAAGGAAAGAAGCTCAGTTTAGGTCCTCCAGCAGTCTGAACCTCTGGCAGCTTCACTAGAAAATGGTCTCAGGTGTCCTGAAGCAGCTCTCACTGTAAACTTTAATAGAAAAGTCTTCATCCTAACCTTGAAATGAGAGGCTGTGTCAGACTCTTTAACTGAAACTGGGATCTGGTTCCACATCAGAGGAACCTGAAAGCTGAAAGCTCTGCCTCCATTCTACTTTTAGAAAACCTAGGAACCTCCAGTAAGCCAGCACTCTGAGAACCAAGTGTTCTTCTGGGGAGATCTGGGACCAGCAGTTCTTTAAGATCTTTTGAATTAGTTGAAGACTTTTTAAGCAGTGACTTGGACCCCCTGATAATAGGGAGTTACAATAGTTACTCTGGAAGTAAATGCATGGATTAGCTTTTCAGTGTCACTCTATCAATATTGTCTTGATTTTAGAGACATTATGCAAATGTAAATGTAAAGATTCCAGTAGATAAGATGGTAATGAGCAACAGCAGTGCAGCTTCACTCTACTATCAGGTGAACACAGGAAGATATAGGATTACTACTACATCCCCGGATGCGTTCAGACTCTCTTGTTCATCATGTACGGTTGGTTCCCCTGTGAGAGCATGTTAGAACTTTCTCCCAATGGCTATGACGACCTCTGCCTCAAGCCTTGTTTGACCTTCGGCCATCAGGATGTTGATGAGGATCTGAAAAACATTGACAAGGTGTATGTGGATAGCTTTCCAAAAACTCAAAATATTGACCACTCTACTTCTATGATGTCCTCCATTCCATTGATCATCTTACTTCTGGGAGCAAAACATGAAAACGTAACGGATGAGTCTCTGGTCCTCCTTCTTGATTCCTGTGTGACTTCCTCCATCTCCTTCAGCATCTCCAACATCTGCTGCAATACAGAGGAATAAAAGTAAACAAATCAAACTTATGTTAGGTAAAAACTCTCAAAGTTGATTGATGAGATGTTTTCTTACCTGCTGCTCACTGAAAGGAAACATCCTCAGTTTGAGCTGCTGCTTCAGGGAAAGTGATGCTGACGGCATCTTCCAGAGGTTTATTCTGTCTGAACAGACCCTCGACTCCATGAGATCATCATGTAAGATCTGAAGACAGAGAGCAAAGAGAGAACATATAGCAGCACTAGGGAATAGAACCACTAACAGCACAGTTAGTTTCACTCACCTTGATCAGCTCTCTGGAGAATACAGTCAGGATCTCCCCCCTTCTACACCTCAATCATCCTGCAGATAAAAATGAGATAATAAACGAGCACCAACTGTCACATTTACACTTTGATCAAAGTCAAAACTACTGGAGTTTATTTGTTCCTGACATTTAACAAAAGGAATCAGCACACTGTTGAATCAGCTGACATTTTGCTTTCACAGGGTGATCATCAAACAACTGTTCTATTCAACACAAAGGAGTGCAGCTAAATATGTCACCAGGTGTTTCAGTCATTTCTGCCATACCACCTGCATCTATTGAATTACTGAACCAACTATTGGAGTACCTGTACTCTCTTTTTGGGTGTTGCATCCACAGCTGAATGATGCTTTGGGAAAATTTGTGGATTTTCTGGCACAATGGACATGAAGCCAGCCTCTGCAAACTGTGCACGCCACCCATTCCAGAATGTAAACACGTGGATATGAAATCCTGCAAAACAAAAGATGTGTTCACGTAATTTAAAAAAATATATATTTTTCTTTATGTTTTATAGATAAAGAAACAGACAAAAAAAAAACTTAATATGATTGGATGAAAAGGAGAGAAGAACAATTTTATAGTGATCTGAATCCACCCCCCCCCCCCCCCCCCCCCCCCCCCCACACACACACACACACACACATTCATTATGAACCAATGGCTGGAGACAAAGCAATACTCTAACATCATTTCACGAGGCAGAGGCTGAGGAATCAGATGGATATAAAACTATTCCTACTCTCATTAATACTGATAGAACTACAGCTACCATTTCATTTTTATTAGTGCAGGCTGATATTCTCTACATAGACAAGAAAGAAATTGTTTACCTTAACAGAAGACAATCCTTTACTCTGTTGAGCTTTGAGTACACGTGTGAAGAAACCAAAGAGGAAACAACCAATGTGCGTTTGAACAACGCAGCGCCGATTTCATTTACGGCGAGTGGGTCCCGCCACGTCACTTCCTGCATGTGCGTGTCGTCTACGTAACTTCCTGCGTGTTTGGTCAAGCACGTCACTTCCGGTGGGTCGGCTTTCGTGTACGTAACTTCCTGCATGTTCGGTGTTTACGTCACTTCCTGTGGGTCGGCTTCTAAATACGTCCCTTCCGGTGCGTCATTTTAGTGTCATTTCCGTCCATGCTTCCGCACAGCACCATTTCAAAATGGCGGCGACCCAGAAACAAATATGGCGGCGCCCGCAACACCGCCATCTTGGTTTTCCCCACTGGCATCTCTTGCTTGCTCTCTTACCACACTTTTCCTGCGGACCCGGGCTAAAGGAGGCAGTGGATCCAAGCTATTAGAAGGGATGAGGGTCTGATATTCTGCATAAAGCCAGGGAGCACTTTGGTATGCAGCCAGTACTTCGCCCAGGAGGATTTTGTCAGCGGATCCACCACCAGTCGCCTTAAAAGTAGAACTGTTCCATGTCTCTTTCCCTGGAAGGACTTTATTGCACCACCTAGGAGGGATTCTGTCTTCCAGGGGGCTCAGAAACGGCGGCTGGTCCTCTCACAGCTCTCCAGGCTGAAGCTGCTACTGCGGACCACCATTATGTGGCTAATCCACCCACGGGTAAATATCTAAGATGGTAAATTGCATAAGTTTGTCATATAAGATCAAATATAACTAATAATACAATTGCAGGACGTGTTGCAGCATCAGTGTGTAGCTCTAGACCATCTGAAGTCAAATCAATGACGGGTACATATAATGTATTCTTGCACCTCGACTCACACAATGTGTTGATCCACAAGGAAATAATGTCACAGGAGCGCAATAATTAAAACAATCGTGCTAACCAGTGAAACTGAAAACAAGACTGTTTTAATTAAATTTTACGTTTGAAAAATAAAGTAATGAAATTATTAGATAAAAATTAATACTAAAACGTTCATAACATTGTGAGTTATTTTATAGTTAGACTTTATTTATATAGTAATGTATTTTATTGTATGATCAAATTATTTTTTTTTGGTTTCACAGGTGCACTAGATGAAATTCCCACCTGAGAGTGTTTCGGATCTTCTGGGAGTCCATTGCTCCACCTGCATCCCGCCTCATATACTGGACCCGAGCACGGACAGTTGAAGATGACGCCTGAACCCAGCGCCGCCCCAGAATGCCTTGAGTTTTAATGTTCTCCTTCAGGGTGGCTGTGGGCATGAAGGAGCAGCTTATTGCTGACGCGTTAGACACTATTTACACTATTTACACGATTTACACTATTTACAGTGATTCACACAACTTGAGATTTAATGTTCAAAACACAAAGTGACAAAAGGGTAATTTATACATTTTAATATGATCATTACTGCATTGAAATAAACACATTGATGGTGTTGAAGTAAAACATGTCCAGTTTTGATTTCATCTGGTCAATGAACGATTCATCAGGCCACAACCGCTCAACAGTTCTTGTTATAAATGTGTCAGCGACAAAGTCCCACCATTCCAATCCGGTGATTACCAGCTGACCCTGTACCTGCCAGTAGTATGTGTGTGAACGCCTCAGACTTGTGTGGCCATCCTGAACCCTGAGGCAAGCAACTTGGGACACATCATTTGTTTTGGGACTCACTCCAAAGTTGAGCGGCAATCTGAAATGAAAGCTCTGAGTGGTTGGGACTCCAGTTGGCGTAGTTTTTCTCCTGATGTCAGGATGTCGGGATCAGGAAGTGGTCCTACAAACACATGAGTGACATAATCACAGTAAGTTAAGACAAAGGAAACACTACAAGCATAAAAACATTAATTACCAATAAATGATACCTGTGTAAGCTCTGTACAGCGTGGACTGCACACATCTGAAACCCCCCACCACCACCACCTCACTGGCAGGTTCAGGATGGAGCCCCTTACAAGAAATAAACAAATATGACAAATAAATAAAGGGACAGGTGAGCAATTTGGTAGGACATGGAGGGATAGATTTGTGAGAGCTAAGATTTTTACTTAAATTGCTAAAACCACTAAGGAGATTGTCACATACTAAATGATATTACAAAAGGAAAACAATGGTTCCACTTTATTGTTTTTACCTGTGTTCTTGGTCTGTTCCATCTGTCTAGATCACTTGTGCAGGTCAGTGCAGGAGGAAGCGTTGGCAGCTGGAGCTGGGAGTAGTGTGCAGTCTGATCCAGGAGTTCAACTACATGGTTGAAAAAGCCTTTACCAGCTGCACAACTACAGGAATAAACCAACAACTCAGCTTGTCAACACCCAATGAGATCTAAAACAGAGGAGTGTTTTTAGCACATATACAGAAATTAATACTTGTTAAAACATAATTAGCTTTAATCAAGTAACAGAATCCAGAGCAGCAGAAGAGAAATAGTAAGCGCTCCGTCATACAGGAGTTGTTCATCGTACATAAATGTTCTTCAGCTCTCATCTATGACAGCTGAAGAACAGGAAGTCAAACTACTGAACATGAGCCCAGCGACTCTCTGACTGTTTCAACCTGCAGTCTGTGAGGTTCCTCATGGTTCCTCAGGGACCTGAAGCATGGAGCTCTGACCACTACCTGTCCCTCCATGGTTCCTCATGGACCTGAAGCATGGAGCTCTGACCACTACCTGTCCCTCCATGGTTCCTCATGGACCTGAAGCATGGAGCTCTGAACACTACCTGTCCCTCCATGTTTCCTCATGGACCTGAAGCATGGAGCTCTGACCCACTACCTGTCCCTCCATGGTTCCTCGTGGACCTGAAGCATGGAGCTCTGACCACTACCTGTCCCTCCATGGTTCCTCATGGACCTGAAGCATGGAGCTCTGACCACTACCTGTCCCTCCATGGTTCCTCATGGACCTGAAGCATGGAGCTCTGACCCACTACCTGTCCCTCCATGTTTCCTCATGGACCTGAAGCATGGAGCTCTGACCCACTACCTGTCCCTCCATGGTTCCTCATGGACCTGAAGCATGGAGCTCTGACCACTACCTGTCCCTCCATGTTTCCTCATGGACCTGAAGCATGGAGCTCTGACCACTACCTGTCCCTCCATGGTTCCTCATGGACCTGAAGCATGGAGCTCTGACCACTACCTGTCCCTCCATGTTTCCTCATGGACCTGAAGCATGGAGCTCTGACCTCTTCCTGTCCCTCCATGCCTCATGGACCTGAAGCATGGAGCTCTGACCACTACCTGTCCCTACATGTTTCCTCATGGACTTGAAGCATGGAGCTCTGACCCACTACCTGTCCCTCCATGGTTCCTCATGGACCTGAAGCATGGAGCTCTGACCACTACCTGTCCCTCCATGTTTCCTCATGGACCTGAAGCATGGAGCTCTGACCACTACCTGTCCCTCCATGGTTCCTCATGGACCTGAAGCATGGAGCTCTGACCACTACCTGTCCCTCCATGTTTCCTCATGGACCTGAAGCATGGAGCTCTGACCCACTACCTGTCCCTCCATGTTTCCTCATGGACCTGAAGCATGGAGCTCTGACCCACTACCTGTCCCTCCATGGTTCCTCATGGACCTGAAGCATGGAGCTCTGACCACTACCTGTCCCTACATGTTTCCTCATGGACTTGAAGCATGGAGCTCTGACGACCACCTGTCCCTCCACAATATCTGATACTAGAAGCATGCAGAAGCAAAGCAGGGTCAAGGAGAACATCTGGCATCATCATCATCACTTTCCATATTATAATTGCAAACACATATCAGAATGTTTAAATATCATTTAAAAGTCTAGATCATGCCTCCAATAAATACCTCTAATACTTTAGCAGACTAGATGAGGCTTCTTAATCACCATGTTTATGTTCATCTTATGTTGCAGCTAGCGCCGCGGTTAGCTCACTGAACTACGTCTTTTCTTACCTTGATAGCTGTGGATATAATCTTCATGAAAGAACTTATACCCTTCTTCAAGTGTATTTGTTTCGTGTATTCCCCGCTGCGATGGCCTCCGCATCAGCAAATGAAAAAGCTGGCAAGTTCAGGAGCGTCGGTGAAAAGATAAGGTCTATTTTCAATGAGGCACAAGCAGGAAGTGATCCAGCCCCACGAGGCGCTACTTCCGGTTGTCGTGAAAAAGGTCTGTCACAAGCTAAACATGATTAAAATATGACTGATGGTCATGAGCGAACTAGGACACGCATGCGCAGCACACGACAGCGCAGAAGTTTCGGCAGTGCGGTACCGACACAGTTCGGCCAGGATGGTTGGCACAGCCGAAACAAATTTCGTCATTTTCTTCGGCAGGACCCCGCACTGCCGAACTTTCTTCTTGTTCTTATGGAGTATGAATCGGCCTTTAATGTGACTCAAAAGACAACACCTCTCTGCTGCTGGTGATTCAATGAATTATGACTGAAGAATTCGATCTGGAGCAGCGGGAACTCTCTGCACGATACAGACAAACTCTAATTGGCTTTGGGACAGCAATCCCTCTCTTCTGATTGGCTGTGGGTCAGAAGTCCCTCCCCTCCGATCAGCTGTGAAATCACACACACACACACACACACACACACACACACACACACACACACACACACACACACACACACACACACACACACACACACACACACACACACACACACACACACACACACATACAGCCATATACATGTCCTGTGCAGTACATAGGATATATATACATACACGTCCATTCATACATATCTACAGACTGACATAAACACCTATAACCACACACACAAACAAATTGTACACACATCATACATAACGCTGATGCTGTGAGTAAGATATACTTAACATTCTATAATAAATGCACACCTAATTAAACACTCATGCTAAATGCATTATTACATATAAACATGCACACATAGCCTAATACCTTCATCCATTTACATGTACAGTCCCACATATAAATCTACATGTACCATACAAGCACAATACACACAAACACTACAAACGAGACTAGCAAAGCTAATCAATGCTAGGAAAGAAACGAAGAGTAGAAATAACCAAAAGAAATGACTAGACATTTGCCCCTAAAATAGCCTAGTGATGTTCCACACCTTCTTCATCCTCACACCTCTTGAAAATCATATTTTTATACAGCATTTTAAACTGTCTCATATTTGGACATTGCTTCAGTTCCACACTAAACCCGTTCAGTAGTATCACTACACCTCTATATACTGATAGACAAAACCCTTTTCTGGTCGTACGAAATCTTGGTTCTTTAAAGTTACATTTCCTCCTGAGATTGTAAGACTCTTCATGATTTTTGAACAATTGTTGAATATTCCCTGGTAATAGATTATGTTTTGCATTGTTTGTGCTGTTTGGTACTGCACAGTGTCAGTAAGCTTGAGTAATTGTGAAATAATGTGTTTGTGTGTTCCTGATGAGCGGCTGTGTGAATGATCCGTATAGCTCTTTTCTGAGGGATATTTATTGAAGATAATGTGGTTTTGTAGTTGTTGCCCCAAACTTCAGCACAGTACTGCAAATAAGGAGAGACTAGTGAACAGTATAGAGTATGGAGCGATCTGCCATCCAAGACTATTGACCGAACGCACAGGTCTTTTTCACCACATGTCTCAGCGGAGGGGAGCCGCGATGTGCGATATGTAGTTGAAGAAAACAATCTGTGACTTGTGTGGAAGAACTTCACATCGATACAGGTGCACAAATATGTTTTTCACCAGATGTACTGCAACAATTGGAGGAAAAATATCAGCATTTTTTTTAATCTGTGACTTGTAAAACAGGATTTGTGCTCCTGTAATTAAGGATTTGTGACTTGTAAAAGTGTGGTGTTGTATTTGTAGAGAGAAAAGAATTCCACAGGTACACAAAACAAGTCTACAGGTACACAACTCATGGTACACAACTATAAATTCACTTTTACAAGTGCACAAACCTTTTTCACCAATAATACCTCCATGCACGTCGTGACCGCTGGAAATACTGTGAGAGCCACAGAGAGATCAGTGACTGTAGAGGCGGAGAAGAAGAATCTGATCTGAAGGTGGAGGCCAGAGGAGAGTGACATCATGGGCCGAGCACACCGCTGGGTGAAAATACAGCCCCCATGGTCGCGACGGCCAGCGTGTGCCAGCGTCGGAGAGGGAAGTAGACATTTTGTTGGACACGCAGCGGATCGATGAAGTTCAGTTTTATCTGTTTGTTAAATGTATGAATTAGCTATTTGAACTGGGACTTGTGAAAAGACTCAGTGGACTTTGTGTTTTATCTTGTCACTCAAGAGGTGGAGGCGGAGGGTGACGAGGAGGTTGTCTGTCTGCAGCAGCAGTGCTTCCCGAGCGCATGATGGTACCCTGCGGCTGTTATCAGGATTTACAGCCATAACGTAAAAATTCACTAAATTGTATCACGTGTGTATGATAATAAAATAAGCAATATAAAATCTATAATTTCTTTATTTTACATGTAACCCATCGGTAAATCACCTCAATTGCAGTTCTGTTTTTGCATGAGACTTTCCCAGAGACTCGCTTTAGTTGTTACCGTGTACATACAGTTTAGTATATTAGTACCTTATTGCTGTAAATCCTAATAGAAGCAGCTGGAACAGGACAGAGGTCAGTGTGCGCTCCCAACACTGCAGATCTACGCACGGCTGTCACCGCGCTATTTATGTGTTTACTATGAAAGTAGACTGATTGTTACACACTTTGTCACAATTGATGATCAATCAGATCTAGCCACTCTGTGTCATTTGAAGATGAAAGTTTGACATATGAACATGGAGCTGCTGATTCGGTAGTAACGTTCCACTAAAGAAACACATCTATAACACTACAGCTTGCCTGTTTATAATTATGTGGATCTGTAAGTCTGATATTTGAAGATATTAAAGGTATGAGATAAATTTGGCTTCAATTCTCCACCTCAAAATCAGCACCACCAGGTTCCCCGTCTCCAAAATGTGCGTGCGCAAGGTTCAAAGTTTGCGTACCGGTACGCACATCCCCCCCCCCCAATTTATTTATTTTTTATTCACAAACTTTGCATGGGAAGTGGCGTACGCATGTCAGACATTTTGCCTTTTGTCGCTAACATTCTGTCTCGGTCTCTCTCTCTCTCTCTCTGTGTCTCTCTCTCTCTCGCTCTCTCTCTATCTCTCTCTCTCTCTCTCTCTCTCTCTCTCTCTCTCTCTCTCTCTCTCTCTCTCTGTCTCTCTCTCTCGCTCTCTCTCTATCTCTCTCACTCTGTCTCTCTCGCTCTCTTCAATAATTAGCTAGGATCGGCTCGAACTGGACCAAGCAGAAGGTGCAGAAGATGGGTAGAAATTTAATAAATAAGATAAAAGCTTTGTTATTAGTTTCAGAGCTTTCTTTTAAAGAACGTATTGCAATGTTAGTTCGCAAACTTATTTAAGATTGGATTTTATTTTCCTTCCTAAACAAAACAAGAACAAATACAAAATCATCTTTCAAAGTCTCAGTGATGAGGATTTATTTTATTGTGTCAGAAAGATCGTTCTAAATACTTTGTCCTCTCCTCTCCGCTGCCCTCAGCGCGGCGTGAGGAAAGGTGTTAGGAAGCTTCCTAAAGGAGTTAAAGAAAGGTGTTACAAAGCTTCTTAAAGGAGTTAAGGAAAGGTGTTAGGAAGCTTCCTAAAGGAGTTAAGGAAAGGCATTAGGAAGCTAGGAGATCAAAGGTGATCAGTGTCTGTTGCCATGGAGACACTCCATGGTAAAATTCATGCATACAAACCAATAAAAGATCAAAGTTCTCTGACATAAAAGGGAAAGGACATCATAGGGAAATGACATCACAACTTTTTTTTCATCCACTGCAAAGGAAGACAACCGTGTGTTTCCCTGAACCAACTGATCGACTGCAGAACTCACACTGCTGTGGAAGAACTTCAAATCGACGCACACAACCAGAATCTCCTGCACACCGTATCTTAGTAGAAGACAAAACATTTGATCAGTGAAACTTTCAAAACTCAAGAAATGGGGAATGAACAGTTCTTCCAAATGGGAGGACACAACAATGACAATCCTGGTAGGAATCCCACATTTTTCTTTACTCTTAATCTTTCAACCATCAGTGGAAGCTCTTGCTCTCTCATTGACTAATTGACTTTTAGTGCATTCAACTTTGATGTATTTAATCTCATTGACATATCAAAAGCTCCCTTCAATGGACAGTTCTTCCGAGGGGCAGGAGACAACAATGACAATCCTGGTAGGAATCCCACATTTTTCTTTACTCTTAATCTTTCAACCATCAGTGGAAGCTCTTGCTCTCTCATTGACTAATTGACTTTTAGTGCATTCAACTTTGATGTATTTAATATCATTGACATATCAAAAGCTCCCATCGATCTATCTGCACCTGAATACATTTGTGTGTATGCCGATGTTTTTATATTCTCTGATTAAGAAGGCCGGCAGGGGAAGCTGGTGATAAATTTCTTCGGTGGGGCTCTTTATTATTTTCAGCAGCAGGAAATGCATAGTAACGAGTGTTACTTAGATTGTAATGAGTATAATAGCACAGAAATTGTGTTGAAAAAGTGTTTTAATGAGGGAACCGGGAGTTGAACACGGGGGTGGCACAATAGTCATATAAATGAAAGCTGGCCACTTATGAGTCTCTTTGACATTCATCATCATCATCTTTTGATGGGACTCCATTTAAAAAAAACAAAAAAACAACCTCTTGGTTGAATGTCCCACACTCAGTAATCCACTGCAGCACGACGTCATCCATCACATTGGATTGAGCTGTTTACTGCACTGCCAGTTATTATTTGGTTGTTGTGGGTGATTTGGGAAGGACATGAGGCAAAGCTTTCGTTAATGTTTCCTCACGTGTTCGGAGACCTTCATATGTTTTAACTGTTTGATATTCCTTCTGTCACAGGCATACCCATGTTGGCCGGGAACCTTGGAATTGGGGATAATCCACCAATCAATCTTGTGGAGATTGACGATATGGAGAATGAAGATGTATTGGAAAACCTACTTCGTTGGTTCCTTTGGAACATCGAACTCGAGCGTGACAACATCCTGATTCCCCAAATGAACGAAGAGGAAAATGTAATTGTGAATGACAGAGGCAATATCTTCATTGACCTACCGCATTTTGAAGCAGAGGTTGAGAACGTCCCCATCGTCATCCCAGATGATGAAGAGGAGTTGGAGCATGCAGAGGACATGATGAACTTAGAACAGGGTTGGCTCTTACCCTCTCACCCTGTTCTCCCTGAGGATCTTCAGCGGTCCCCCCTGTTTCCTCCCGCAGTTGCGTCTCAGAATCAGGAGATTCCCGATCGGCAACTGCAACAAGTTGACGAAGCCTGGGCTCCTGAACCGGCAGGCCCTGGCTCTCCGGCCAATAGGAGGCGTAACGAGAGCCGCAAGTCTGAAGCAAGTGATTTCTGGGAGCTGGATTGGTACGATAGTGACGAAGACGAATCATTGTCCTACTCAGACCTCAGCCTCGTCTTGACCAGCAACCAGGACCAGGACTCCAGAGACCAGGACCCCGGAGACCAGGCTCCGTCCACCTCAGGCCCCGTCTCTCCGGCCAAGAGGAGACGTGACGAGAGCCCCGAGTCTCAGGGAAGAAAGAGACGGAGGCTGAGTTCAGCGGATTCAGGCCTCGGCTCTGTCTGGACCAGGGACCAGGATGAGGATTCCCAGGAACCGGCCCCGTCCACCTCAGGCCTCGGCTCCATGTGGACCAGGGACCAGGACCAGGACCCCGGAGACCAGGCTTCGTCCTCTTCAGGCCCCGGCTCTCCGGCCAAGAGGAGGCGGGACGAGAGCCGCGAGTCTTGGGGTAGAAAGAGACGGAGGCATAGTTCAGCGGATTCGGGCCTCGGCTCTGTCTGGACCAGGGACCAGGATGAGGATTCCCAGGAAGCGGCCCCGTCCACCTCAGGCCTCGGCTCCATGTGGACCAGGGACCAGGACCCCGGAGACCAGGCTTCGTCCTCTTCGGGCCCCGGCTCTCTGGCCAAGAGGAGGCGTGATGAGAGCTGCGAGTCTCAGGGAAGAAAGAGACGGAGGCTGAGTTCAGCAGATTTGGGCCTTGGCTCTGTCTGGACCAGGGACCAGGATGAGGATTCTCAGGAACCGGCCCCGTCCACCTCAGGCCTCGGCTCCGTCTGGACCAGGGACCAGGACCAGGACCCCGGAGACCAGGCTTCGTCCTCTTCAGGCCCCGGCTCTCCGGCCAAGAGGAGGCGTGATGACAGCTGCGAGTCTCAGGGAAGAAAGAGACGGAGGCTGAGTTCAGCAGATTTGGGCCTCGGCTCTGTCTGGACCAGGGACCAGGATGAGGATTCTCAGGAACCGGCCCCGTCCACCTCAGGCCTCAGCTCCGTCTGGACCAGGGACCAGGACCAGGACCCCGGAGACCAGGCTCCGTCCTCTCCGGCTTCCAACATGATCATGGGTGAGGACAAGGACTTTGTAGACCAGGCTCCGTCCACCTCAGGCCCCGTCTCTCCGGCCAAGAGGAGGCGGGACGAGAGCCATGAGTCTGAAGCAAGTGCGATCTGGTTTCTTCGTTGGGACGATAGTGACGAGGACAAAACATCGTCCGCCTCAGACTTTAACCTTGTCACGACCAGCAACCAGGACAAGGACTCCAGAGACCAGGACCCCAGAGACCAGGCTCCGTCCACCTCAGGCCCCGGCTCTCCAGCCAAGAGGAGGCGGGACGAGAGCTGCGAGTCTTCGGGAAGAAAGAGACGGAGGCTGAGTTCAGCAGATTTTGGCCTCGGCTCTGTCTGGACCAGGGACCAGGATGAGGATTCCCAGGAACCGGCCCCGTCCACCTCAGGCCTCTGCTCCGTCTGGACCAGCGACCAGGACCAGGACCAAGACTCTGGAGACCAGGACTCCGAAGACCAGGCTCCGTCCTCTCCGGCTTCCAACATGATCATGGGTGAGGACGAGGACTTTGTAGACCAGGCTCCGTCCACTTTACGTCTCGCCTCCCCGGCCAAGAGGAGGCGGGACGAGAGCCACAATTTTGAAGAAAGTGCGATATGGTGGCTTCGTTGGTATGATAGTGACGAGGACGAAACATCGTCCGCCTCAGACTTTAACCTTGTCAGGACCAGCAACCAGGACAAGGACTCCAGAGACCAGGACCCCAGAGACCAGGCTCCGTCCACCTCAGGCCCCGGCTCTCCAGCCAAGAGGAGGCGGGACGAGAGCTGCGAGTCTTCGGGAAGAAAGAGACGGAGGCTGAGTTCAGCAGATTTTGGCCTCGGCTCTGTCTGGACCAGGGACCAGGATGAGGATTCCCAGGAACCGGCCCCGTCCACCTCAGGCCTCTGCTCCGTCTGGACCAGCGACCAGGACCAGGACCAAGACTCTGGAGACCAGGACTCCGAAGACCAGGCTCCGTCCTCTCCGGCTTCCAACATGATCATGGGTGAGGACGAGGACTTTGTAGACCAGGCTCCGTCCACTTTACGTCTCGCCTCCCCGACCAAGAGGAGGCGGGACGAGAGCCACAATTTTGAAGAAAGTGCGATATGGTGGCTTCGTTGGTATGATAGTGACGAGGACGAAACATCATCCACCTCAGACCTCAGCCTTGTCCGGACCAGCAACCAGGACCAGGACTCCGGAGACCAGGACCCCGGAGACCAGGCGCCACCCTCTCCGGCTGAGAACACAACCAGGGGCGAGGACGAGGACTCTGTGGACCTGGCTACGTCCACTCTGAGAACCAACTCCTCTACCCCTTCAGGGCTGGACAACAGCAACTCTGACTGAAGCAAGTTGGTTTTGCACGTTGTTCTGTGCCGATATCTGCCACCTTTGATCTTTTTATGTAAATGTCAATGTAAGTCAGTATACGTGAGGTCCACCTCTGGAGTCCTGATATCAGTCTGTGAGCCAGGAGGTAGAGATGGTCACCTACTAACCATATAGTAGGTGGATTGATCCTCAAAACCTCCTGTCAGAATGTTTCCTTTTGATTGATCACCTGGGCATTTTGGTGAAATGACATTTTGAAGTTCATTGGCCATTGAGTGATGTGCACATTTGGAAGTACTTTGAATAACAGCACTTTCCAAAGTGCAGACATTCACTGTTAGGGCTTTTCCACCAAAGAGAACCAGGAGCTAGTTCGGGGCCGGTGCCAGAGCCAGTTCTTAAATGAGCTGTCAGAATTCGGTGGGTCCGGTCCTGGCAGTTTTATGTTTTGTGTTCTGTTTGTTTTGGTGAGTGTTGTCTTTCTGTTCTGTGTGTGGTGTTCTTTCTTCCCCCTCGCATTTTGACAGCAGAGCAGGCGCAGCCGTGGGGGAGGATAACTCGTTCCACCTGTGGCTCATCAGCGGCTCCGCCCTTAAAAGCCTGGCGCTGCCAGTGGTCATTGCCAGTCCATACTCCTGTGAGGATAGTCATTGTGCCAGCTCTCTCTTCAGAGTTTTCCCCCCTAGTGATGATCCCATAGCCCACAACAGTTCCTGTTTTCCTGCGGACTCCCGGTCCTCGCCATCCTCTCCCATCCTGCACCGTGGAGAGGCTTCTCTGCGGTGGTTGTCTGGGAGCTGAAGGATTCCCCAATAAACGTTTGAGTTTTCACCTTCAAATCTGTCTAACATTGTCTCGTATGTTCTGCATCTTGGGTCTGCCCCCCCCGGGAATCATGACATGAGCACCGCCAAAGAACCGGTTCTCTTTCCACCGTTAACGGAGCCAAGTGGGAGCCACGTCATTGCGTCACTCCAAAACGTGATACGTCACTGATTTCACCAATTTCGCGCTGACAGCGCTCGTCCAGGTACAAGGAGATGGACTATATTCATCGGTTTAGTCCGGGTCGCGCCATCTAGTTTGGCCAGAACCTGTGATGCAGACCAAAGAGAAAGAAGACATTACGTCTCTTAGTATCTCTGTTGGTGTTTTTTCACGTCCGTCTTGTTTTAGTCCGGAGCCCCGGAAAAAAGGGGGAAAAAAATAACACGTGTATGAGTTTGGGCTTATTTTTTAACATTTGGGCATTACATTGAGAGTTTCTGCTCCTTTCACTTAATTTCTTGGGTCTGTCTGAATCAAATGCTTCAACATTGGAGGTGTACAATGATAGAACGCAGCTTTAAAAGCTGTTTCCAATGGCAACCTCCGTAAACACACTGATTTAAGTTCTTTCACGTGAAGCGCCGTTAAAGGCTCATTTTATGCCTATAAACTCCAAGCTTTCATTTACAGTGGTATGTAGTTTGTTTTTTAGTTGCTGATGAACCAGAAGTATTCATTATAAAGAAGTTCTGTGGGTTAGAGAATAATATCGGAGCGTCTCGGAGCAGAGCGGGGCGGGGCAGCCTCATACTGCATGGCGCAGCGGCTGCAGCTCCTCAGCCTGCGGTCAGAACGCGAAACAAGACCTGGACGTTATTTATAATAATGTCACTTTGAAAAGTGTGAAAATTAAACGACAATGGAAAACTGCTTCTAAATTATATCCGACGTAGCGGACTGACAGCGGAGGAGCGCGGCAGCGCTCTTGAGAGCCGCGGCTCTGCGAACGCGGATTAAATAATCCCGTTCCCTCGTATTATTAACTTCCGGGAATGAGTTATTATATCATTCCCACGCCATATTTTTTATTTTTTCTCTATAACCACACTGGGGCTCCGTGTTTGCTGTAGTTTTCAGAAAGCCGGTACAGCCTCGCTTCCGCCTTTTAGGTAGCGATAACTCCAGAGATAACTCCGCCCCCAGCTGATGACGCGTCGGGTCCCAGTCTAGCTCCTCTTTGGCCCAGCAACGAAGTGGGGCCAGCGTAGCAGCAGTTTAGCCCCTGTTTGGCCGGGGCTTTGGCAGTGCAAAGACAAAGAACTGGTGCTAAGTCTGGCCCTGGCTCCGAACTAGCACCTGGTTCTTTCCGGTGGAAAAGCCCCCTGTCTGATGTGTCAGAGAAAATTCCTCTCCCATTTTTACTGACACCGAGGGGTAAATCGGTATCATTTCACGACATGTTATGATGCTGCTATTGTTTTAGTTTCACCTTGTACAGCACTTTATAAATAAAGCATGTTCATGACTGTGGTAGTTTTGGGATTTATGGTTGGTTATTAGCATATAATTACTGTAAGTAATAGATTACTAAAAGTAAAAATCACTGGAAGTAATTTATTAAAAATTGAAATTATTAATGGAAGTAAACGGTCATTTACTCATTAACAACTCCTAAAGTAATTGAGTCATTACTTAAAAATGAAGAAATTATCAAAAATAATTTATTGATAATTTATTTTTTTATTAATTTGCATAAATTTGTTATTTATGTATTAATAATAAATTGGGGCGCCACCAGATAAACTGGAAATAGCTAATACCAAAATATCAGTCTCGTTTGTAAAAAGTTTATTTAAGTTAGTTAATATTTCTGCGTAAAATATAACAATCTTAGATAAAATGGAAGGTGTGAGATCCGAGCACAGACTGTTCCAAACCAGTGAATTGTCAGCAATAAATACACAATAATCACCAAGAAGCGTTCAATTCAGCTCACAGGCGTTTATTCAGGCGGATTCAAGACACATGGACAAGAAATTTCAAAATAATGATGAGACTAAATGGCACAGCAGAACAGCCCAGAGTGAAAACAGTCAGGGATATTAAAGAGCTGATCAATACATATAAAAGGATGAGTCACAAGATGGAGAGGTGGAACGATCGGGGAATGTCAAATATTTCTAGCTATGATATATTTATTCAGAAATACTGCGAGTGAATGACAAATATGGTGCATTTTAAGTCCTTTGACTTTGAAGACCATAAACATTAGAAAATGACATTGATCCAGAGACCCACTTCTACCAGAACATTGACAAAAAACTGTGATTATTATTCAAAAGATCAGTTTAATTCCAGTGTGACCATAGAGGGTTTTCAGTGATTTACTTTAATAGCAGGAGCTATTGATAAGATAATGAAATGAATAACCATTGAAATTGAGGTTGAAAGATCGCAAAACGTGCTAATTAGCTGTATTTATAGAACACCAGGGTCGTGTGTTGATCAGTTCAAGAAATTGCAAATGCTTTTAACGATTATTTTGTAATATCAGTCCAAATTTAGCGAAGGAAATACGGGACGTAAACCACAATTATTATTTTGCATTCAGCAGTAACAATTCAATGTTCCTTGGTGGAGTCTGCGAGAGTGACGTAGTAGAAGTGGTCCGAAGAGCAAAACGCCTACGGACGATAATACCATTGATTTGTCACTTATACGGGAAGTAATGGACTTTGTCCTTAAACCATTCACTTACATATGCAACAAATCATTTCAAACGGGTGTTTTTCCAGACAGGATGACAATGGCTAAGGTAGTCCCAATCTATAAAAATGGTGACGAACTTATATTATCAAATTACAGACCTGTGTCCTTACTGTGTCCTAATTGTTTGTAAATAGACTGCATGATTTAACGGAGAAATATGAACTATTGAGTGACACCTGACAGGAAAAGTGATTTTTTCCAAGGTGGATTTGGTAAGAGGCTACCACCAGGTACCAGTTCATCCGCAGCATGTGCCCAAAACTGCAGTGATCACGCCATTTGGACTTTTTGAGTTTTTGCGGATGCCGTTTGGACTAAAAGGTGCAGCACAAACATTCCAGCGCTTGATGGACTCCGTGTTAAGGGGACTGCCTTTCCTGTTCATATATCTGGATGACATCCTAGTGGCCAGCGCTTCACCTGCAGAGCACCTGTTACACCTGCGGCAGCTCTTTGAGAGACTTAATGAGCATGGGCTGATTGTGAACCCAGCTAAGTGTTGCTTTGGACTATCAGAAATTGAGTTTCTGGGCCACCATGTATCCTCACGGGGAGTGGTGCCCTTACTGGCTAAGGTGGAAGCGATCACTGCCTTTCCACGTCCGAGAACCATAAAGTCACTGCAGGAATTCCTGGGCATGGTGAACTTTTATAACCGCTTCATCGCACACGCAGCTCACCTGATGCGTCCCCTGTATGAAGTTCTGAGGGGCAAGAAGGCCAAGCTGGACGTGGACTGGTCCCCAGAAAGGATCCTGGCTTTCCAGAAGGCCAAGGTTGCGCTCTCCAACACTGCCATGCTCGCCCACCCATCTCCAACCGCACCTGTAGCGCTCACCACCGATGCCTCGGACTACGCAGTGGGGGCAGTATGTGAACAGTGGGTGGCTGGAGCCTGGCAGCCTCTGGCATTTTTCAGCAAACAACTGCGTGACAATGAGAGGAAGTACAGCACGTTTGACAGAGAACTCTTGGCTCTTTTCCTCGCCATACGTCACTTTAGGTTTCTGTTGGAAGGCCGGCAGTTTACTGCTTTTGTGGACCATAAGCCCCTCACCTTCGCCATGTCCAAGACCTCGGAGCCCTGGTCTGGGCGGCAGCAGCGCCACCTCTCTGCCATTTCAGAGTTCACCACAGACATTCGGCATGTAGCTGGAAAAAACAGTGCTGTGGCCGACTGCCTCTCCCGGGCACACGTGAACTCTTTGCACCTTGGAGTGGACTATGCTGCCATGGCCAGTGACCAGCTGACTGACTCTGACATCCAGGCCTACAGGACAGCCGCCACAGGGTTACGGCTGCAGGATGTGGTCTTCCATGACAGTGAGACCACACTCCGTCTGTGTAAATACAGGTGAAATGAGAGCTGCGCCCCGCGGGACACAGGCTGGAGTTAACAGGCCATGCCGTGGTTGTTTTACTGTCTCTTTAACCGTGATCCTCACTCCGGAGGACTTGGCAGGCATCTGCTTCCAAACCCAGCCCGGCCAACGTTGTTCATATAAACAGTAAATCACGGCGAATAACAAGGAAGCGTATTCCCGCCGCTTCCAGGGGAGATTTATCCTCCCTGGACTGGGAGAGCGAGGGAAACATCACAGCTCATTGCACGAGAAACCTGAAGTTGTTTGTTTGTTTGTTTGTTTGTTTGTTTGTTTGTTTGTTTGTTTGTTTGTGCAGAGAAACTCCGGTTTGGACATCCATCGCTTTGCGGTTTCAAATAATCTGTCACATCCCCTCTGATGGGATTAGAAGACGGCAGCAACATAAACCCGCTGCGGCTGCAAATGGAGGGATGAAATGAGGATTAATATCTGGATAACTGGATTTAGGGACATTTGATTCTCTTTAGGAATGAAAACATTTTGGGCGAAAATCGAAATTAAACCTAGAATTGTGATTATAGATTCGGAGATGCATTGTTATTCATATTACTAATGCATGTGTTGATGTTGAAAATGCAGTTTATCTCAGTTTCCTGTGTCTTTGACTACTCATGTGGAAGAAAAGGCAGTGATAAGACTACAATGCTGCCACCCAGTGGACAAAAAGGGGAAACACTTTTATCCTCTCTTTGTAGTCAGCTGATTTTCTTTGTCTCGGGCCGCAAAAAGCTCGGAAGAATTGGTCAAATAAAAAAGCTGAAGCTGTTTAACCGTTTCCCGGATTTCTGTTTTTAATAAACAATTTCTGATATTCTGAAGCTTTGAAAGAACAATATAGATGCATGTCACCAGAATAGAGGTGATCAGAAATAGTAAAGTCTAATAATTTGCCCAGGAGGTATAATGTACAGCAAGAAGTGAATGGGACCCACAGCAGAGCCCTGAGGTACGCCGCTGAGCACGTTTTCGCTGTCATTTCGAGGGAATTTACAAGCTCTCTCAGCTCGACGGCATGTAAATCATTTTAAAATAACACCAGCCACCCCAAACAAATCCTCGAGGTCGTTAATCATGATGCTGTGACCGATCCTGTCCAACCGGAATTGAAAAAGATCGATGTAATGCGACACCGCATCAAAAAAAACCAAGAGTTTATTTTTGCTTTTTGAGGTAAATCTAAACACACAACAAAATGGGTATAAATAAACAATATTTGCGTTGAAATTATGAGAAAACAGAGTTTAAAATACACCAGATGTTCAAAATGTAAATGGTTTGAAGCTGGTTAGAGGGCGACAGTTTAAATCTTTCTCTTGGAAACTTCTGACACTGAAACTCTTATGAAGACGTCGGTCCGGTAAACGGTGGGAAGGAGCTTCCATCGGTCAGAAGATCACAGCGGCTCTGGAAGGCCTTCTGCTTCATCGGACCTGGCAGATTGTCTGGGAGGAGGGAAGGTTCTGGTCGGACGCCCCCTAGGGGTCCGTTCAGCTTGCCGGCGCTGATCAAAGAGACGAGTGTGAAGACGAGGATGATCAAAGCAAAAAAACAACAAAACCTGCAAAACTTCAATAATTCATGAGCCTCGATGACCTTTTTTTTTTTTTTTTACCTGAATCCAGAAATATGAAAAATTAAATGATTGAGATTTACTTTTTGTGCTTTAAATTAATTAATAATGTTTTTTTCTTTTTGTCATTTTTTTTTAAATGTTCTCCTTTTTTTCTCTTTTATTCTTTTTTATTGGTTCCCATTTTTTCTGCTTTTTTCTGATTCCTTTTCTTTTTTCTTTTCTCCATTTTCCTCTCCTTTCTTTTCCTTGTATCCCCTGTGTGTGTGTGTGTGTGTGTGTGTGTGTGTGTGTGTGTGTGTGTGTGTGTGTGTGTGTGTGTGTGTGTGTGTGTCTTATCTCCAGCAGATCCTCGTCTGGCTCTGGTCCCCCCCCCCCCAGTGTAGCTACACAGATCAGGTGGGGTAGTCAGTCTGAAGTGCCCCCCTCAACTGCCGTCTTTGTATTCAGAACCCCCAGGAGTTTAAAGCTAAAAGGAAAGGGTGAGATAGACTGTCGGGAGGGGTGAGGAGTGTGTGTGTGTGTGTGTGTGTGTGTGTGTGTGTGTGTGTGTGTGTGTGTGTGTGTGTGTGTGTCGGGGGGGGGGGGGGGGGGGGGCTCTAACTTACCCCAGCCATGAGGTCCTCATTTGTTCCCTAGAGATCGCCGCCATATTGTTCCGCCATTTTGTTCTGAATCTGTATCGCGGTAGTACATGAAATATGGCCGCTTCCTTCTTGGGATCCTCGAACTCCACACGCGTTTGCTCCGCTCCTCCCTTTCCTGTTTCCGGTCTGACGTACCGCGATCACTCAGGAACAGTTTATGGTTACTCATACAGTATTACATTTTGAAAAGAACCGGAGAACTATATTCTGTACAAAACAACACGTGAAGTTAATATTGAAGAGAAAAACTTTATTACCTATTTTGAATTCAGTGACAAGAAACTCTGCACTATTGTTAATCTCTATATTTTACATTATTCATCCTGATCACTCCAGACCCCCTACACACACACACACACACACACACACACACACACACACACACACACACAGTCCACTACTACGTGTTCTTCTAATCAAGGGTGTAGGAATGACTTTAACATTGGGGGGGACACATATTGGAAACCTGACAGGTCCGCAAATAGTTTGAGCAGAAATATGTCATGAATGAACGACACTGGAATTTTTTATATATATCTTTTTTCTGGGAGACTCAAAGACGCTTTACTTTGCTTTACTCATTCAGTCCATACTGGACGTTGAAGCCTCAGCTGCCCAGAGAGTGATGGCCAAATGAAGCTTCATGAAACACTGTCTTTATTTTCTGAAGCCACTAGATGGCGCTGTCTGTTCAACAAACGTTTGAAAGTCCACTTCATCGCCAGTCTTTCAGACCAACAGTGCCATCTAGTGGCAATCTGCACCATCAGCAACAACCACCAACCACTCATCTCACCCAGGCAGTTTGGGGTTCAGTGTTTTGCCCAAGGACACTTCGGCATGTTGGCAGGCAGAGATGGGAATTGAAGTTGCTACTTTCCAATTGGGAGACGAGCGCTGTACCAACCGAGCCGTGCCGCCCTGCCCACATTGTTTAAAGACATTTCAGTGACGATGACAAAGGAAGTAAAGGCAGAATAATCCCAGGAGGGGATTTCAACTGTGATTTGTGTAAAGAAAAAAAAAAGATCATTTCCCCTTGGATCCTGGACCCCCCAGCAGGGGGATCCATTATACAAGTATAAGTTTAAAAAACAAAGTTTCTGTGATACTTGATTCACTGGATTCACTTATATATTTATGATAGCATTTTAGAAAAGTCTTGAGGAATTATTACCATGAAATGTGAATGTAGACCATGAAACTTTGCACATTTGTGGAAAAACGCTTCTTCAACTAATGTCATATATGAACCACGGAGAACTTTGCCACACAGACACACACATCACTGTAACAGCATTGTTTGTTATTTACAGTGTTTACAGCGGCACAGTTTCATTCTTCTTTTAACAATAGATGCTTTTGTCACTTTACAGTTCATGTTTTTTTAATAGACCTCATAGGCTTTTATTTCTACTGTTTTTACAGGATGTTTCATGGTTCATCTCCATCACTGTCAGAAGATATAGTGACATGAGATGATATTTCTGTTTCCTTCAGAACATCCACAGTGCTGGCAGCCTGTCAATCAGTCTTGTTGACATACATGAACATCTGTCTGGATCACATTTGACTTGCTGGCAGGTGCAGTGTACGAACTGCAACACACCTTGAGGAGCAGGACTTATAGTCCTCCAGGTCCCTGTTAACTCCCCATCCTCAATGTGCCATCCACTGCTAATGGGTGAGGGTGAACACATGATACTTTTCAGACAACGATTCATTATCCCTGCTCGGTAGTTTGTCCTTTTGCAGTGTTGGTGTAGAGCGTCACATGCTGGGAGGCATGGATAGTTCTGACAAAGCTGAAGATGCCATGCAGAACGCTCTGTATCTTGCATTGTTCACATTTTCAGCAGATGACTGGACGTACAGGTGGCACACATATCTGTATAGTACTTCAAAGGCGGACTGGTCCAGATAAAAGCTTCTACTCAGATTTGTAAATGCAGTGAGGTCAAATTGGCTTAAGTCAACGATTCTTGTTTTGTTAGAAACGCCTGTGTGAAAGACTTTATCGATGCGATGTACAGTATGAGCTATTTTCCGAGAATCACCAGACCCAGTAGGATTACATCTAGTTCTGCTACTCTCATTGATAACATATTCACAAATGACATTGATAATAAGGCAATTAGTGGATTACTGATTAATGACATTAGTGACCATCTCCCAGTATTTACAGTTAATAATACAAACCTTGGAAAAAAAATAGACAAAAAAACAGAATACAGACGAGCAAAGACAGAGGAATCCATAAACGCACTAAGAAATGGACTGTTGGAACAGAGTTGGGATGCAATATATAATGATAACAATGTTGACCATATATATAATGAATTCTTAAAAATATTTACCTTATTATATGATAAACACTGCCCAATTAAGAAATACAACAAAAAACTAGCATCTAATAGTAATCCGTGGATATCAACAGGATTACAAAATGCATGTAAAAAGAGGAATACACTTTACAGAGATTTCATTAGACAGAGAAGTATAGAGGCAGAACAAAAATATAAAAAATATAAAAATAAGTTAACTAATATTATTAGAGTAAGTAAGAAAGATTATTATAAAAGAATATTAGAGGATAATAAAAACAACATTAAAGGAACATGGAAGATACTAAATAATATTATAAGAAACAGTAATACACACAATAGTCTACCTAAGTATTTTATTGATAAGAATGTGGAAAATTATGACATGAAAGAAGTAGTTGACAGATTTAATGAATTCTTTGTAAACGTTGGACCTGAGCTAGCAGAACAGATCCCTGATACTGGGAGTTATGGAGAGCATATACCAGAAAGAAATCCTTGTTCTTTGTTTCTTAAAGCTGTGACAGAACAGGAAATATTGGATATTGTCACTAAAAGCAAGAATAAAAAATCTACAGATCGTAATGATATTGATATGTCACTAGTGAAAAGGGTAATAGAAGGCATCTCCAAACCATTAACATACATATGTAATGTTTCATTTCAAACTGGTTCATTTCCAAATAAAATGAAAATAGCCAAGGTCATACCTTTATATAAAACTGGGAACAAGCATCATTTCACTAACTATAGACCGGTCTCATTATTACCACAATTCTCAAAAATACTGGAAAAACTCTTTAACAACAGATTGGACTCATTCTTAGAAAAACACAACATACTTGCAGAGAATCAGTATGGATTTAGATCAAATAGATCAACAACACTGGCAATAACTGAAGCAATAGAACTAATCACCAATGCTATAGACCACAAGAAATATGCTGCAGGGGTGTTCTTAGACCTGAAGAAAGCATTTGACACAATCAACCACAACATATTAATCAATAAGCTGGAAAGACATGGTGTCCGGGGAATAGTGCTTGATTGGGTCAAAGGTTATTTAAGTGGGAGACAGCAGTTTGTAAAGGTGGGTGACTATTCCTCATCATGTCTGGACATTGTTTGTGGCGTCCCCCAGGGGTCAGTATTGGGTCCCAAACTTTTTATTTTGTATATTAATGATATGTATAAGGTTTCTGAGCTACTGCATTTTGTACTGTTTGCTGATGACACTAATATGTTTCACTCAGGGGATAATATAGTACAGTTGCAGGAGGAAATAACTACAGAAATGAACAAATTAAAAAAATGGTTTGACAGCAACAAATTATCATTAAATTTAGGAAAGAGAAAAACAATGCTATTTGGCAATTATAATATGAATGCACAGGAAAAAATAAAAGTCGAGGGGGTAGAAATTGAGAGAGTTCATGAAATTAAATTTCTGGGGGTAATTATAGACGACAAAATGAGCTGGAAACCACATATCAAACATATACAGAGTAAAGTCTCAAGAAACATCGCAGTAATGAATAAGGCAAAGAAGGTCTTGGATGGCAGATCGCTCCATACTCTATACTGTTCACTAGTCTCTCCTTATTTGCAGTACTGTGCTGAAGTTTGGGGCAACAACTACAAAACCACATTATCTTCAATAAATATCCTTCAGAAAAGAGCAATACGGATCATTCACACAGCCGGTTATCGGGAACACACAAACACATTATTTCTGAAGTCACAATTACTCAAGCTTACTGACACTGTGCAGTACCAAACAGTACAAACAATGTTCAAAGCAAAAAATAATCTATTACCAGGGAATATACAACAATACTCTCTGACGATGTTTTTCTTAATTTATTTTATTTTATTACTGTTATTCATTTATTTATTATTTGAGAGGAAAACTTTGTTGTTAATTTTCTTTTCTTTTTTTCTTATTGTTTTCGTATTCGAAATAAACATTTCAATCAATCAATTTCAATCAATCAAAGTACAGCCGACATGGTAGATCTTTCTCCAGACTTAAAGCAACGACTGCCACATCAGTACCAGGGCTCTTAATGACCGCAGTGTGATGTTCCTGTTTTCTCAAAGACAACCTTGGTATTTCAGTTCCATTACCTGGAGTTTGAAGCATCAATGCTCTTTCACCATAGTGATGAACTTTCTTCTCAGCAATAGGTAGACCCAACCAGTCCAGGGCCAGAGGAAACAATAGGTAGACCCAACCAGTCCAGGGCCAGAGGAAACAATAGGTAGACCCAACCAGTCCAGGACCAGATGAAACAATAGGTAGACCCAACAAGACCAGGACCAGAGGAAACAATAGGTAGACCCAACCAGACCAGGACCAGAGGAAACAATAGGTAGACCTAACCAGACCAGGACCAGATGAAACAATAGGTAGACCCAACCAGACCAGGACCAGATGAAACAATAGGTAGACCCAACCAGACCAGGACCAGATGAAACAATAGGTAGACCTGTCTTGGACCAGAGTTTCTTCTCGGAGTTTCAGCATTTTCACCTCTCTGTGTTTCATTAACATATGGAGGCTCTCTTGTATGTTTCTCAGCAGAATCCAACAGCTTTCTATCAACTAATCGTCTGTAGCATGTTGCATGAAGCTCAGCATCTTCTGGAACATTGTCAATGTCAATGTTGATGCAGTGTTTATAGATTTCCCCTATGGTCTTGCTCTCACCACTCAAACAAAGTCATCTTTCGTCGCAGTTTAAGAACATTTCTCATCATTTTACCCAAAAGTTATGTTTGTTGTATCTTGTTTTCCTCCTCTGAACTGCTGTAAGATCTATACAAGCCGCCGCCTGGACATAGACTGGAACTGTGTTTGGCTACTGCCCAGGAAATACCCTGTAAACAGTGTTATTTCAAAATATCGCCTGAATGTAGATCCTCTGCTCTTTCTGTCATAACACTGAAGAATCAATCACCCATTTGTTTTGGGACTGCTCTTACACTCAGATATTCTGGAACAACATATGTTTGTTTGTGACTGGAAAGCCTAATATGGACATACAATTTGAAACAAAATATGTTATTTTTGGTATTTATGGAAAAAACATCCCTCCAAAAAAATCCTTTGTGATAAACCTGATCTTATTATTAGCAAAATATCATATATTATATACACTGCTCTAAATTTTTCAACCAGAAACCTAAATTCAAAGTATTCAAATCACTGCTGTCATCACACATAATCACTTAAAAGCACTGCACCAACTCTAAAGCTGTAAAGACCAAAGAACTCTGTATTGAATTTGATCTGTAAATTGTATTATAGAATTACTTTCTCTCTCTTTCTGTATTTCTTTTCGTTTTTTGTATACCTGAAATGACAGATGTGAAAGGCCGACTTTTGTAGGCATACATAACTCAAGCCTCTTGCTATGTTAATGTCACCCTTTGTACGCTGTATTAATAAAAAAACATACAGGACACCGCCATCTTGGATGCTTTACGCTCTCCTATTGGACCAGCAGGTTACACGTGACTCTAACCGCAGCACGCATCACAACAATATCATTACGCTGATATTGAAGAAAATAGTACCGACTATAAACACTGATTAAACAAAAACTGTGGGATTACAAATGGAGAACTTTTACATCTAGCTCAGGACTATCTTTGCAATGTTGTAAATAGATTGTAGTGCCCCGATGTCGGATCGGGATGAAGCGATTCGGCTTTCACCTTTAAGGCCTGATGTGAATCACTGCGCCACCTCTCTGCTTATAAAAGACCAACCACAATTATGCGCGTGAGACCCGGGGCTGTAGAGTGTTCCGGGTGTTGTGTGAGGTTAGTATTCAATTTGATTATTGAAACTTTGGCGAACTCTGAATCTGTCTCCGTGCCTCTGCAGGTGAACGCGACGGTGACGTGCAGCGGCTCCCGAGGAGACAGCTGAGGAGAAGTTGTCTTGGCTGGTCGTGGACTTTCCCCGGTTTGCAGTGGGAGCCCGCCCAGCAGGACCCGGAGCTGATGGACGCTCTCCTGTTGCTGCACGGGAGCATGGGGCGCCTCTTCCTGTCCCTGCTGTGTCACGGTGGTGGTGGAGTGCGCTGGACGATCGTGGTGTCCCCTCATTGGTGGTGCCGTACCGTTTCTCTGGAGCTGGAGCTGGAGGTGGTGTATCTACCGAACGTGGTGCGGCCGAGAACTGCACCGAGGTGGACGATGGCGCTCAGGGGCTGCGGACCGGCGCGCATCGATGATGGTCGGGATGGCGGCCGCGATGTGCCGGCAAACCGTCTCCGGGGGGAGGAGAGCCGGGACGCTCCGGTCCGGCTCCAATTCCGGCTCCGTGGAGAACCGGGGTCTCAACGGGAAGGCGTGGAGGAGGTCCCGTGCCCCCCCTGCAGCGGCTACCTCACCGTCCTGGGGATGGTCGCTGTGGCCCCTGCCTTAGCTGCTGCCGGGGTGTGCGGAACCGCCTTGACGCCGTCCCCTCGACGCCCCGACTTTCTCCACGGAGCTGGGATTGGAGCCGGACCGGACCGGACGGCAACAGCGAAGGTGGGGGTTACAGCGACCAGGCCCAGGACGGTGAGGTAGCTGCCTCCCTCCCCTGGAGACGGTCCTCCGGTACACCGTGACTTCCACCCTGACCATCAGCGATGTGCGTCCTCCGGAGCCTTGGAGTGTCGTCCTCCTCTGAGGTGCGGGGAACTTCTGCGTCCTGCTCGTGTGGGTGCGCTTCCTACTCCTCCTTGGATCAGTACGACAACACCGGTGTCGGGGCACAACGATCCTCTGGTACCCCCCCGCCGGTACAGAGGAGACTTGAGGACCCGTTCCTGCGTCCCCTTCGGCAGCAGCAGAGCCTCTATCACCTCCTGGTTCTGCTGGCCAAGGGTTCCCACTGCAGCCAGGGGAAGTCCATGAGCAGCCGAGAGAAGGTCTCCTCAGCTGTCTTCTCTGGAGCCGCTGTAAGTCACCCTCTTGTTCATCCACAGAGGCCACCCAAATTTTAATTTATAAAATGTAAGTGGTAAAACTAATGGAGACCGATTCAGAGTTCGCCAAAGTTTTAGGAAAATTTTCTAAAATTCAAAATTGGTAAAACAAATTACTAACCTCACACAACACTCTGCACACTTTGCAGCCTTGTCTGGGGCCTGTCAGGGCACATCAGGGGCTTCATCGCCTGACTGCCACAAGTATATAGTTAAAAATAATTTCAAGCTTTATGCTCCAGCCCTAGAGTGTATGCATCAGCAGATGCATGAGCTGCAGTTGGACAACGCTGAGCTCCAGTCAGCTGTGGCCGCCATGTCATCGGAGGTGGACCGGCTGAAGGAGGACAACCTGGGGCTCAGGGAGACCATCCTGGATGTCCAGTCGCCATCGACGCTCAACAGCCTCATCCTTTCAGGTATCCCCTAAAACGGACAGGAGGATTCAGAGGGAGAGGTAAGGAGTTTCTGATCACAGCTCTCAAAATGCCTGAGGAGACCTTGAAACCATCAGGTTCCACCCAGTCCACAGTCCACTCTGGCAGGGAAGAAGCACCAGACCCTGACCTGTCATTGCTAAAGTTGAAAAATTCAAAGAGAAAGGTGTAGTAAAGGGGATCCCAATTAAACAGACGGAAGGGAAAAACAATTCTGGGATTATTCTGATTATGTGATTATTACAGAACAAACTAATACAAACAAACAAACATGCAATTAAGCATCAACAAAACAAATTCTATTAGCAATTATGTAGATCTGATTAGGTATCAATATGTGCATTTGGGTAGTTTGGTCACGGTTTAACCAGTCGCTGCTTGTTCTGGGTGTTCAATCGGGAGGTTCTAAAGTTGTTTTTTTTCTTCATTTCACTTGTATTTGAATGAGAGGAGGGCGGCAGCAGGATTCTGCATGCAGAGGTTTGACGGCTAATAAAATTTAAACCGCTTGACTTTTGAAGCCGATACCATATTCTGCCTCTGTGCCAGATTGCGTTTGGGTGAGGGCCTTTTTGGGGGAAAATCTTATTGTGAAAGGCAAATAGCGGACTTCCTGTTGGATTTAGGTCAGGGGTATTGGTACATGATTTTTTAGGTCTTGTTGAGATGAACAATTGAATTTTGGTTTGATCTCCCTATGACATTCCTACGGGCTGTGGTGGTCGTTTTAGTGTTTCTAGGTGGCGCTAGAGCGCACGTTTGGGTACTCTGGGGGTTATTTTAATATTTCCTTAAAATTTTGTCTAATCTTGATGAGCGTGCATAATTTGGTGATTTTTATTAATTTTATTTTTTGAGTGTGTTTAGGGATCAAATTTGGGCCCAATGAGGCGTCAGGAGCCAAAGAAGAAACGATAAGAAACTTGACCCATACAATAGGGTCCTGGGCCCGGTTGTTCAAAACTGGGTTATCGTTTAACCAGCCGTTAAATACGTTTAACCTGCTGTTAAATGTATTTAACGGCTGGTTACAGTGAACGCGCCTCCGGACCTCCACTAACTTTTTAACAGTGGTTAATGCTCACCATGGCGTTCACTGGCAGCGCTGCGTTCATGATGCCAGTTCAACAAAGGAAGGATAAGGTGGACCGTGGACTTAACTTTGTTAAATGAAGAGTTACGCCTCTAAGGAGCCCCGGAGTGCCCATAGAAAAAAAAAATCTATATATTATGCGTGGAAATTAGATAATAATTAGTAACCTCAAATTGATAACTGGAGACAGTTACTATCTCGTTCCCTCATATATTTTTCCACTAATGACGCTTCCATTCCGTCATATTTGCTGTTTATGACGCTTTAAAAGCCTCGTTTCCACGCACCACATTAGATATTGGTGTTTTCTAACTAAAGCATGTGAAATACAGACATGTTGAACTCACCTTGATCTAAAAAGAGAGGATCTAATTCTCAGCAGCTCCGAATCACGTATTCCCTCTTTACCATAAATACATGAGCTTGGGGCTTATTTTTCAACATTACATCGTGAATTTCTGCTCCTTTCACTTTAAAATGTTTCAACATGGAGGAATGGAGGTGTAGAATGATAGAACGCTGCTCTACAGCCGTTTCCAATAGCAACCTATGTAAATACACACTGATTAAAGTTTTTTCACATGAAGCCATTAAAAGGCTCATTTTATGTCTAAAAACTCCAAGTTTTCATTTACAGTAGTGTGTTTGGTTCATCAGTAACTACTAAACAAACGACACTTTCCTTCATTATAAAGAAGTTCTGTGGAGCGTCTCAAAGCGGAGCAACGCAGCCTCATACAGACCTCTCCCTTCGTGGCCACAAGTAAAGAATCTCACGGCCAGAGTGTAAATGATCTCGTTCCCTCGCTTTATTAATTTGAGGTAACTACTTATCTCGTTCCCACGTGCTATTATTTTTTTTCTCTATGGCCACTCCAGAGTTTCGTACAGTCTACTTTCTATATCGTCCTCTCGGGTCTAAATTAAAAAAGTGAGGTAACATGATGCGTCATCCGATCATCCAGCTCAGATTTCATGTTCCACTTTAATATCCTGGTAGCAGCGTTGTTTGTCATGTTTTATGGTCGTTTTAAAGAGCAGATAAAAACACTGCGCTGCCTCCACCGCAACGTTTAAGGCAAAACACAGAAGCACAGAGACTTGAAAGTGGGCGGAGCCTTGGGCGGAGCGGCGTCAGGGACGCTAACCACTGTTGTTAACCTCCCTGTTAACTTTGACGGCGACGTCAACTAACGGGATGACTAACCATGTTTTAAACAACGCATATTTAACCGGCGGTTAGGGCTTAACCAGTGGTTAAAATAAGCCAGTTTTGAACAACCGGACCCTGGCCTTTCAGGCTTGTTCCCTAATTAAAGCTGCAAGCAGCCTTGATCAGGACCTGGCACTCTGGCCTCTGGCCCGCCAGGGTCCAGCTCATCATGCCCTCTGGACCAATCATGGCTTCTGGCCCATTTGAATATTGCTCAAATATAAATTTTGAAGGCTTTAACAAAAAAGGACTTATTTTGAAAAATGTGGGGGCTTTTATTTTGAAAGTCAACAAACCTCTAATCGAGCTAATAGTAGGGATGGGGACGATCCGATCCAGTATCGTGATCCGATATCAACATCTATGCTTCACTGTTACTGAAATGACTCAACAGTGTTTCCCTGCTGCTGCTCTGCTCGCTGGCTGCAAACTGTGGACTGGATTTCCTGAAGGGAGGCGGGTCTCAATGAGACGTGGAGTAATGAGTCAGGAAATCCATTCCACAGTTTGCAGCCAGCTTGGAGGGTAGCGTAGTCACACTGTGCTATCCAACTTTTCATGACATGTTGCTGTTTGGACGTATTTTACGCTCAAAACACCACAAAGCAACACATCAACGTGGACGTTAGCAAAGCCGTAGTACAGCCAGGTGGTCGCTGTGTCGCCAGACGTCACCGTTTTAAAACTCCAGCTCTCTGAGGAGAATGGCTCCGACTGCGGCATCAAAACAATGAAAAGCAGCTCCTCCGCTGCAGCAGGCGATTCACACCTCCATGAAGCTGCGTCCCACTCCACGCTAAACTCCTTGAAAATAGTCCCAGTCATTTGTGTTGCGTTCGAGCTGGAAACACTGCTGTTGGTGCTGCGTTGCTAAATAATTTCTCCAGGGATTAATAAAGTGATTCTGAGGTTTTAAAGATGGAACTAGTTTATTATGAGATGATGACGTCACGTAGACCCACACATTGACCTAATTGAACAAAAATAGTTTGTACTTCTTCCTTTTCTGACCTTATACTAACCTGAAGTTACATTTTGAGAGAATACATGCATACATGTGTACAATTCATACTTGCTTGTAGAGAGAAGTTTATTACAGCCTCATAAAATCAACAATAATGATGATAATATTAAAGCAAACAGAGCTCTGGTATCGGGATCGAATCGGAAGTGAAAAAACGTGGATGGATGCTTCCCCAGCTAATACCTATTTAGAAATCTTTGGGGGGTGAGGGGGGTTTGGTGTCATTTTTAATAAACAAGGACTTATTATGAAAAAAATTGGGGATTTCATTTTGAAAGGCAGCTCACCCCTATACAATGTTGACTTGAAACTTTATATTGTTTCACTTGGTAGTTTTTGATAAGGAATTTTTTTAATTCTTTTCTGGGTGCATCCCTGGTGTGTTTTAATTGCCGGGGACACAGGGGGACGGTCTCTGGTGTCATGGCCCTGGCTCTCGAAAGGCCTGTACTACGAAGCTGAGTTTTCGCTTATGGAGATAACTTCAAGGATTAACTCTGGGTTTCCTGTACTACGACGCTCGCTCACTTCTCACCAGGATAAATCACTGTGGTAACTGACGCTGAAAGTCTAACCTGCTCTCCGGAGCAGGTTATGTTGTCGATAAGAGGTCAAAGCTCGGCCTCCTGACCAATCAGATCTCTTGGAAAATGACCCTCCCATTCTTAAATGATCGTGATTGGGGTGCAGGTTGAGTGCTGAGCTGCAGCGGAGAGATGAGAAAGTAATTCAGAACATTTTGCCTTTTGTCGCTAACATTCTGTCTCGGTCTCTCTCTCTCTCTCTCGATCTCTCTCTATCTCTCTCTATCTCTATCTCTCTCACTCTGTCTCTCTTGCTCTCTTCCATAATTAGCTAGGATCGGCTCGAGCGACCCTGAACTGGACCAAGCAGAAGGTGCAGAAGATGGGTAGAAATTTAATAAATAAGATATAAGCTTTGTTATTAGTTTCAGAGCTTTCTTTTAAAGAACGTATTGCAATTTTAGTTCGCAAACTTACTTAAGATTGGATTTTATTTTCCTTCCTAAACAAAACAAGAACAAATACAAAATCATCTTTCAAAGTCTCAGTGATGAGGATTTATTTTATTGTGTCAGAAAGATTGTTCTAAATACTTTGTCCTCTCCTCTCCGCTGCCCTCAGGAAAGGTGAGGAAAGGTGTTAGGAAGCTTCCTAAAGGAGTTAAAGAAAGGTGTTACAAAGCTTCTTAAAGGAGTTAAGGAAAGGTGTTAGGAAGCTTCCTAAAGAAGTTAAGGAAAGGCATTAGGAAGCTAGGAGATCAAAGGAGATCAGTGTCTGTTGCCATGGAGACACTCCATGGTAAAATCCATGCATACAAACCAATAAAAGATCAAAGTTCTCTGACATAAAAGAGAAATGACATCATAGGGAAATGACATCACAACCTTTCTTTCATCCACTGCAAAGGAAGACAACTGTGTGTTTCCCTGAACCAACTGATCGACTGCAGAACTCACACTGCTGTGGAAGAACTTCAAATCGACGCACACAACCAGAATCTCCTGCACACCGTATCTTAGTAGAAGACAAAACATTTGATCAGTGAAACTTTCAAAACTCAAGAAATGGCGAATAGACCGTTCTTCCGAGGGGAAGGAGACAACAATGACAATCCTGGTAGGAATCCCACATTTTTCTTTACTCTTAATCTTTCAACCATCAGTGGAAGCTCTCGCTCTCTCATTGACTAATTGACTTTTAGTGCATTCAACTTTGATGTATTTAATCTCATTGACATATCAAAAGCTCCCATCGATCTATCTGCACCTGAATACATTTGTGTGTATGCCGATGTTTTTATAATCTCTGATTAAGGAGGCCGGCAGGGGAAGCTGGTGATAAATTTCTTCGGTGGGGCTCTTTATTATTTTCAGTAGCGGGAAATGCATAGTAACGAGTGTTACTTAGATTGTAATGAGTATAATAGCACAGAAATTGTGTTGAAAAAGTGTTTTAATGAGGGAACTGGGAGTTGAACACGGGGGTGGCACAATAGTCATATAAATGAAAGCTGGCCACTTATGAGTCTCTTTGACATTCATCATCATCATCTTTTGATGGGACTCCATTTAAAAAAAACAAAAAAACAACCTCTTGGTTGGATGTCCCACACTCAGTAATCCACAGCAGCACAATGTCATCCATCACATTGGATTGAGCTGTTTACTGCACTGCCAGTTATTATTTGGTTGTTGTGGGTGATTTGGGAAGGACCTGAGGCAAAGCTTTCGTTAATGTTTCCTCACGTGTTCGGAGACCTTCAGATGTTTTAACTGTTTGATATTCCTTCTGTCACAGGCATACCCATGTTGGCCGGGAACCTTGGAATTGGGGATAATCCACCAATCGATCTTGTGGAGATTGACGATATCCTGAATGACCATGCATTGGAAAACCTACATCATTGGTTCCTTTGGAACATCGAACTCGAGCGTGACAACATCCTGATTCACCAAATGAACGAAGAAGAAAATGTAATTGTGAATGACAGAGGCGATGTCTTCATTGACCTACCGCATTTGGAAGCAGAGGTTGAGAACGTCCCCATCGTCATCCCAGATGATGAAGAGGAGTTGGAGCATGCAGAGGACATGATGAACTTAGAACAGGGTTGGCTCTTACCCTTTCACCCTGTTCTCCCTGAGGCTCTTCAGCGGTCCCCCATGTTTCCTCCCGCAGTTGCGTCTCAGGCTCAGGAGATTCCCGATCGGCAACTGCAACAAGTTGACGAAGCCTGGGCCCCTGAACCGGCAGGCCCTGGCTCTCCGGCCAATAGGAGGCGTAACGAGAGCCGCGAGTCTGAAGCAAGTGATATCTGGGAGCTGGATTGGTACGATAGTGACGAAGACGAATCATTGTCCTACTCAGACCTCACCCTCGTCTTGACCAGCAACCAGGACCAGGACTCCAGAGACCAGCCCCCCGGAGACCAGGCTCCGTCCACCTCAGGCCTCGGCTCTCCGACCAAGAGAAGCCGTGACGAGAGTCGCGAGTCTCAGGGAAGAAAGAGACGGAGGCTGACTTTAGTGGATACGGGCCTCGGCTCCGTCTGGACTAGCGACGAGGACGAGGATTCCCAGGACCTGGCTTCGTCCACCTCAGGTCTTGTCAGGCTGAGGCCTGAGGATTCCGTAGACCAGGACTCCGGAGACCAGGACCCCGAAGACCAGGCTCCGTCCTCTTCGGCTTCCAACATGATCAGGGGTGAGGACGAGGACTTTGTGGACCAGGCTCCGTCCACTTCACGTCTCGCCTCCCCGACCAAGAGGAGGCGTGACGAGAGCCATGAGTCTGAAGCAAGTGCGGTCTGGTTTCTTCATTGGGACGATAGTGACGAGGACAAAACATCGTCCACCTCAGACTTTAACCTTGTCAGGACCAGCAACCAGGACAAGGAATCCAGAGACCAGGACCCCGGAGACCAGACTCCGTCCACCTCAGGCCCCGTCTCTCCGGCCAAGAGGAGGCGGGACGAGAGCCGCGAGTCTTGGGGAAGAAAGAGACGGAGGCTGAGTTCAGCGGATTCGGGCCTCGGCTCTGTCTGGACCAGGGACCAGGATGAGGATTCCCAGGAACCGGCCCCGTCCACCTCAGGCCTCGGCTCCATGTGGACCAGGGACCAGGACCAGGACCCCGGAGACCTGGCTCCGTCCACCTCAGGCCTCGTCTCTCCGGCCAAGAGGAGGCGGGACGAGAGCCGCGAGTCTTGGGGAAGAAAGAGACGGAGGCTGACTTTAGTGGATACGGGCCTCGGCTCCATCTGGACTAGCGACGAGGACGAGGACGAGGATTCCCAGGACCTGGCTCCGTCCACCTCAGGTCTTGTCAGGCTGAGGCCTGAGGATTCCGTAGACCAGGACTCCGGAGACCAGGATCCCGAAGACCAGGCTCCGTCCTCTTCGGCTTCCAACATGATCAGGGGTGAGGACGAGGACTTTGTGGACCAGGCTCCGTCCACTTCACGTCTCGCCTCCCCGACCAAGAGGAGGCGTGACGAGAGCCATGAGTCTGAAACAAGTGCGATCTGGTTTCTTCATTGGGACGATAGTGACGAGGACACAACATCGTCCACCTCAGACTTTAACCTTGTCAGGACCAGCAACCAGGACAAGGAATCCAGAAACCAGGACCCCGGAGACCAGGCCCCGTCCACCTCAGGCCCCGTCTCCATGTGGACCAGGGACCAGGACCCCGGAGACCAGGCTTCATCCTCTTCAGGCCCCGGCTCTCCGGCCAAGAGGAGGCGGGACAAGAGCCGCGAGTCTTGGGGTAGAAAGAGATGGAGGCATAGTTCAGCGGATTCAGGCCTCGGCTCTGTCTGGACCAGGGACCAGGATGAGGATTCCCAGGAACCGGCCCCGTCCACCTCAGGCCTCGGCTCCATGTGGACCAGGGACCAGGACCCCGGAGACCAGGCTTCGTCCTCTTCAGGCCCCGGCTCTCCGGCCAAGAGGAGGCGGGACGAGAGCCGCGAGTCTTGGGGTAGAAAGAGACGGAGGCATAGTTCAGCGGATTCCGGCCTCGGCTCTGTCTGGACCAGGGACCAGGATGAGGATTCCCAGGAACCGGCCCCGTCCACCTCAGGCCTCGGCTCCATGTGGACCAGAGACCAGGACCCCGGAGACCTGGCTCCGTCCACCTCAGGCCTCGTCTCTCCGGCCAAGAGGAGGCGGGACGAGAGCCGCGAGTCTTGGGGAAGAAAGAGACGGAGGCTGACTTTAGTGGATACGGGCCTCGGCTCCATCTGGACTAGCGACGAGGACGAGGACGAGGATTCCCAGGACCTGGCTCCGTCCACCTCAGGTCTTGTCAGGCTGAGGCCTGAGGATTCCGTAGACCAGGACTCCGGAGACCAGGATCCCGAAGACCAGGCTCCGTCCTCTTCGGCTTCCAACATGATCAGGGGTGAGGACGAGGACTTTGTGGACCAGGCTCCGTCCACTTCACGTCTCGCCTCCCCGACCAAGAGGAGGCGTGACGAGAGCCATGAGTCTGAAACAAGTGCGATCTGGTTTCTTCATTGGGACGATAGTGACGAGGACACAACATCGTCCACCTCAGACTTTAACCTTGTCAGGACCAGCAACCAGGACAAGGAATCCAGAAACCAGGACCCCGGAGACCAGGCCCCGTCCACCTCAGGCCCCGTCTCCATGTGGACCAGGGACCAGGACCCCGGAGACCAGGCTTCGTCCTCTTCAGGCCCCGGCTCTCCGGCCAAGAGGAGGCGGGACAAGAGCCGCGAGTCTTGGGGTAGAAAGAGACGGAGGCATAGTTCAGCGGATTCGGGCCTCGGCTCTGTCTGGACCAGGGACCAGGATGAGGATTCCCAGGAACCGGCCCCGTCCACCTCAGGCCTTGGCTCCATGTGGACCAGGGACCAGGACCCCGGAGACCAGGCTTCGTCCTCTTCAGGCCCCGGCTCTCCGGCCAAGAGGAGGCGGGACGAGAGCCGCGAGTCTTGGGGTAGAAAGAGACGGAGGCATGGTTCAGCGGATTCCGGCCTCGGCTCTGTCTGGACCAGGGACCAGGATGAGGATTCCCAGGAACCGGCCCCGTCCACCTCAGGCCTCGGCTCCGTCTGGACCAGCGACCAGGACCAGGACCAAGACTCTGGAGACCAGGACTCCGAAGACCAGGCTCCGTCCTCTCCAGCTTCCAACATGATCATGGGTGAGGACGAGGACTTTGTAGACCAGGCTCCGTCCACTTTACGTCTCGCCTCCCCGACCAAGAGGAGGCAGGACGAGAGCCACAATTTTGAAGAAAGTGCGATATGGTGGCTTCGTTGGTATGATAGTGACGAGGACGAAACATCATCCACCTCAGACCTCAGCCTTGTCCGGACCAGCAACCAGGACCAGGACCCCGGAGACCAGGACCCCGGAGACCACGCGCCACCCTCTCCGGCTGAGAACACAACCAGGGGTGAGGACGAGGACTCTGTGGACCTGGCTACGTCCACTCTGAGAACCAACTCCTCTACCCCTTCAGGGCTGGACAACAGCAACTCTGACTGAAGCAAGTTGGTTTTGCACGTTGTTCTGTGCCGATATCTGCCACCTTTGATCTTTTTATGTAAATGTCAATGTAAGTCAGTATACGTGAGGTCCACCTCTGGAGTCCTGATATCAGTCTGTGAGCCAGGAGGTAGAGATGGTCACCTACTAACCATATAGTAGGTGGATTGATCCTCAAAACCTCCAGTCAGAATGTTTAGTTTTGATTGATCACCTGGGCATTTTGGTGAAATGACATTTTGAAGTTCGTTGGCCATTGAGTGATGTGCACATTTGGAAGTACTTTGAATAACAGCACTTTCCAAAGTGCAGACATTCACTGTTAGGGCTTTTCCACCAAAAAGAACCAGGAGCTAGTTCGGGGCCGGTGCCAGAGCCAGTTCTTAAATGAGCTGTCAGAATTCAGTGGGTCCGGTCCTGGCAGTTTTATGTTTTGTGTTCTGTTTGTTTTGGTGAGTGTTGTCTTTCTGTTCTGTGTGTGGTGTTCTTTCTTCCCCCTCGCATTTTGACAGCAGAGCAGGCGCAGCCGTGGGGGAGGATAACTCGTTCCACCTGTGGCTCATCAGCGGCTCCGCCCTTAAAAGCCTGGCGCTGCCAGTGGTCATTGCCAGTCCATACTCCTGTGAGGATAGTCATTGTGCCAGCTCTCTCTTCAGAGTTTTCCCCCCTAGTGATGATCCCATAGCCCACAACAGTTCCTGTTTTCCTGCGGACTCCCGGTCCTCGCCATCCTCTCCCATCCTGCACCGTGGAGAGGCTTCTCTGCGGTGGTTGTCTGGGAGCTGAAGGATTCCCCAATAAACGTTTGAGTTTTCACCTTCAAATCTGTCTAACATGGTCTCGTATGTTCTGCATCTTGGGTCTGCCCCCCCGGGAATCATGACATGAGCACCGCCAAAGAACCGGTTCTCTTTCCACCGTTAACGGAGCCAAGTGGGAGCCACGTCATTGCGTCACTCCAAAACGTGATACGTCACTGATTTCACCAATTTCGCGCTGACAGCGCTCGTCCAGGTACAAGGAGATGGACTATATTCATTGGTTTAGTCCGGGTCGCGCCATCTCGTTTGGCCAGAACCTCTGATGCAGACCAAAGAGAAAGAAGACATTACGTCTCTTAGTATCTCTGTTGGTGTTTTTTCACGTCCGTCTTGTTTTAGTCCGGAGCCCCGGAAAAAAGGGGGAAAAAAATAACACGTGTATGAGTTTGGGCTTATTTTTTAACATTTGGGCATTACATTGAGAGTTTCTGCTCCTTTCACTTAATTTCTTGGGTCTGTCTGAATCAAATGCTTCAACATTGGAGGTGTACAATGATAGAACGCAGCTTTAAAAGCTGTTTCCAATGGCAACCTCCGTAAACACACTGATTAAAGTTCTTTCACGTGAAGCGCCGTTAAAGGCTCATTTTATGCCTATAAACTCCAAGCTTTCATTTACAGTGGTATGTAGTTTGTTTTTTAGTTGCTGATGAACCAAAAGTATTCATTATAAAGCAGTTCTGTGGGTTAGAGAATAATATCGGAGCGTCTCGGAGCAGAGCGGGGCGGGGCAGCCTCATACTGCATGGCGCAGCGGCTGCAGCTCCTCAGCCTGCGGTCAGAACGCGAAACAAGACCTGGACGTTAGTTATAATAATGTCACTTTGAAAAGTGTGAAAAATAAACGACAATGGAAAACTGCTTCTAAATTATATCCGACGTAGCGGACTGACAGCGGAGGAGCGCGGCAGCGCTCTCGAGAGCCGCGGCTCTGCGAACGCGGATTAAATAATCCCGTTCCCTCATATTATTAACTTCCGGGAATGAGTTATTATATCATTCCCACGCCATATTTTTTATTTTTTCTCTATAACCACACTGGGGCTCCATGTTTGCTGTAGTTTTCAGAAAGCCGGTACAGCCTCGCTTCCGCCTTTTAGGTAGCGATAACTCCAGAGATAACTCTGCCCCCAGCTGATGACGCGTCGGGTCCCAGTCTAGCTCCTCTTTGGCCCAGCAACGAAGTGGGGCCAGCGTAGCAGCAGTTTAGCCCCTGTTTGGCCGAGGCTTTGGCAGTGCAAAGACAAAGAACTGGTGCTAAGTCTGGCCCTGGCTCCGAACTAGCACCTGGTTCTTTCCGGTGGAAAAGCCCCCTGTCTGATGTGTCAGAGAAAATTCCTCTCCCATTTTTACTGACACCGAGGGGTAAATCGGTATCATTTCACGACATGTTATGATGCTGCTATTGTTTTAGTTTCACCTTGTACAGCACTTTATAAATAAAGCATGTTCATGACTGTGGTAGTGTTGGGATTTATGGTTGGTTATTAGCATATGATTTCTGTAAGTAATAGATTACTAAAAGTAAAAATCACTGGAAGTAATTTATTAAAAATTGAAATTATTAATGGAAGTAAACGGTCATTTACTCATTAACAACTCCTAAAGTAATTGAGTCATTACTTAAAAATGAAGAAATTATCAAAAATAATTTATTGATAATTTATTTTTTTATTCATTTGCATAAATTTGTTATTTATGTATTAATAATAAATTGGGGCGCCACCAGATAAACTGGAAATAGCTAATACCAAAATATCAGTCTCGTTTGTAAAAAGTTTATTTAAGTTAGTTAATATTTCTGCGTAAAATATAACAATCTTAGATAAAATGGAAGGTGTGAGATCCGAGCACAGACTGTTCCAAACCAGTGAATTGTCAGCAATAAATACACAATAATCTCCAAGAAGCGTTCAATTCAGCTCACAGGCGTTTATTCAGGCGGATTCAATACACATGGACAAGAAATTTCAAAATAATGATGAGACTAAATGGCACAGCAGAACAGGCCAGAGTGAAAACAGTCAGGGATATTAAAGAGCTGATCAATACATATAAAAGGATGAGTCACAAGATGGAGAGGTGGAACGATCGGTGAATGTCAAATATTTCTAGCTATGATATATTTATTCAGAAATACTGCGAGTGAATGACAAATATGGTGCATTTTAAGTCCTTTGACTTTGAAGACCATAAACATTAGAAAATGACATTGATCCAGAGACCCACTTCTACCAGAACATTGACAAAAAACTGTGATTATTATTCAAAAGATCAGTTTAATTCATGTGTGACCATAGAGGGTTTTCAGTGATTCACTTTAATAGCAGGAGCTATTGATAAGATAATGAAATGAATAACCATTGAAATTGAGGTTGAAAGATCGCAAAACGTGCTAATTAGCTGTATTTATAGAACACCAGGGTCGTGTGTTGATCAGTTCAAGAAATTGCAAATGCTTTTAACGATTATTTTTGTAATATCAGTCCAAATTTAGCGAAGGAAATATGGGACGTAAACCACAATTATGATTTTGCATTCAGCAGTAACAATTCAATGTTCCTTGGTGGAGTCTGCGAGAGTGACGTAGTAGAAGTGGTCCGAAGAGCAAAACGCCTACGGACGATAATACCATTGATTTGTCACTTATACAGGAAGTAATGGACTTTGTCCTTAAACCATTCACTTACATATGCAACAAATCATTTCAAACGGGTGTTTTTCCAGACAGGATGACAATGGCTAAGGTAGTCCCAATCTATAAAAATGGTGACAAACTTATATTATCAAATTACAGACCTGAGTCCTTACTGTGTCCTAATTGTTTGTAAATAGACTGCATGATTTAACGGAGAAATATGAACTATTGAGTGACCATCAATATGGGTTCAGGAGTGACCGATCAACTTCCCCAGCTGTGATGGAATTTTTTAGAGAATATGTCTTCAGCGGTGGACAAGGAACTACTCTGTAGGTGTTTTTATTGATCTACGTAAAGCATTCGACACAGTTTACCTCCTTACTTCTGCAGAAACTGGATCATTTTGGCATAAGGTGTTACACTAAACTGGATATTAAGCTATTTAAGCAATAGGTATCAGTATGTAAAAATAAATAATACCTTGTCACATTATAAAAACGTGACACGTGGCGTTCCACAGGGTTCTGTATTGGTACCTAAGTTATTTTTACTTTATTTAAATGATTTCTGTACAGTATTTAATAAATTGAATTGTATAGTATTTGCGGATGATACAGCTTTATATTGCTGTTGACAACCGTCGAAAAGGAGATGATCCCGTTAAAAGAGTGGTTTGATATTAATAAGTTATCATTAAATGAAAATAAAACAAAATTTATAGTGTTTGGTGGGACTCGGACAAATTGTGACATTCAGTTAATCCGAAATGGAATAAGAATTGAAAGAGTGTATGAGACCAAATCCTAGATGGGGTAATCCTAGAGGATTAATTCAGTTGGACGCCACATACAGAATATATCTAAACAATAAATTATCTAAAAATATTGGTAATATTTATAAAACAAGCGACTTTCTGAACAAGAAATGTTTACGCATATTGTATTTCTCACATATTATGCCATATATGACATATTGTGTCAAGGTTAGGGGAAATACATATAGAACACATATAGACCCTCATTAAACTCCAGAAATGAATTATTAGAATAATGAATAAAGCTTCCTATTGAGAAAACACGAATAAACTATTCATAGACTCGTGTACCTTACAATTCATAGATGTTGTATACTTAAAAACATTAGAAATGCTATTTCGAGTTAAGAATAAAAGTCTTCCCACAGCTATTCAACTTTTTTTCAAATTAAGAGAAAACAATTATAATTTAAGAGGATTGTTTGTATTTGAAAGAGGTCGTGCGAGATCCAGCGTTAAATACAGACGTGTTTCCTTTCTTGGAGTCGTTTCATGGAATGGACTTAGTGACGACTTCAAATTGTGTAAATCTTTGTTGTGCTTCAAAAAAAACATTGTATGTGGCCGGAGCCACACCGGGACGTCATCAGGAGTTTCTCCTTCTCAGAACAAGCTGCGTTCCTGTGGTCAGACCGTCAAATTCCCTTCGCCCCGCGCTTCTCTTGCACTCACCGCCGAATGTTCCTCCTCATCGCTCAGAGTGGGAACTTGGCTTCGGACCCGTCGTCCCGGGCTTCACCACTAATCTGGTGCTTGATTTGATTTTTCCATAAAGTGCTGATGTGCAACTGGCTTCGCACGTGTTTGACAGCGGCGGGAACGACCGGGGATTATTGGTTTGGTTCTTCTCGCCGTCTTAACTTTATCCCCGGTTGTTCAGTGGACGCGTTGAGCTGCACCAAGCCGGACAAACACAACGTGCAGAGGAGGCAAAACCCAGACAGACACCGTTTATATGATGCTTAGATAGAAAACTTGGTCGTTTTATTGTTGACAGTCACTGTTCTAACAATCTAACGTGGACGTCTGTCCACTAGAACCGTCAGGCTTTGTGGAAAAGAGGATTTCAGATCAGTTTTGAGGATTACAATATAAATAAATCCCTAAAAAAAACAAAAAAAAACACCAGAACTGGAAGCCATTGACAGTGTTCAGCTGGTAAAAGAAAAACAAGTAATGTCCATGACCAACCTGCCAATTTAAAGTAAGTGTACTTATTTACGTCTATCAACTAAACGTGAATCTGTTTCAATGTGGTTAATCGTGGAGTTTGCACATGAACTCAGATGAGTCTTTGACATAAACTGATGAATGGACTGATAACGAGCAGAAAAAGCAGCAACACAACAGTTGAGAAACTACCAACAGCTGAAATTAGTCTGATTGAAGTTAGTTAATGAAACTAACTAGTTTTTTAGGGCCACAAACATCACACACGTTTCCAGTGAAAACGCGTTTTCATTTCAGGACACTTTGGCGTTTTTCCTGGTGACATTTTGAAAATGACGTCCATCGCCATGATGCAGTTTTCATGTCGTGCCACTCGTGGGCGCTGTGGTTTGTTTTTGTAATGAAACCACACACACACATGCAGCAGAGAACAATACGCTATAAACATTACAAATTCTAGTGGACAGACGACCAGGTTGGATTGTTATTACGGTGACTGTCAAAATAAAAGCACCAGGACAATATGGACTGAGAGTCGTGACACTCTGGAGGAAACCTTTTTTTCTGATCGGCTCTACTGAGCATGTGCAGAAGAACTAATTATGATGGCTGTGGGTCACGCGTGCAGTAGCCGCGTTTCAGAAATATTGCGTTTTCAGAGGCGCCAAGCACCGTTACCACGGAAACGGAACCCGAAATTGCATTTGGCGGCAGCAGTAGAGGTAGATTTGTTCTACCTCTGCTGTGGAGGCACGAGATGTCAGCAGTGCGGCGACGACAGAGGAACCTGAGGGAAACCAGCGGACGTGATTCAGCGGCGTCGCCGGGCCAAACATCGAGTCTTGCTTCGACTGCGACTCTGATGACTGTTTATTTAGCTTCAATCATCCGCCGTCTCGTATTAAGAGAGCGCTCGCTTCATGACTTCCTTTGTGTCTCCTTGTGTAACTCTACCCCCCTCCCCCCCGACTCGTCCTCCACTGTAGAAATCCACCGAGCTGCTCGGTATTTATCCTCCCGTACGTGAAGCGGAGTGGCAGCCCCGTCTGTGTAAATACAGGTGAAATGAGAGCTGCGCCCCGCGGGACACAGGCTGGAGTTAACAGGCCATGCCGCGGTTGTTTTACTGTCTCTTTAACCGTGATCCTCACTCCGGAGGACTTGGCAGGCATCGGCTTCCAAACCCAGCCCGGCCAACGTTGTTCATATAAACAGTAAATCACGGTGAACAACAAGGAAGCGTATTCCCGCTGCACGAGAAACCTGAAGAGGTTTGTTTATTTATTTATTTATTTATTTATTTATTTATTTGCAGAGAAACTCCGGCTTGGACATCCATCGCTTCGCGGTTTCAAATAATCCGTCACATCCCCTCTGATGGGATTAGAAGACGGCAGCAACATAAACCCGCTGCGGCTGCAAATGGAGGGATGAAATGAGGATTAATATCTGGATAACTGGATTTAGGGACATTTGATTCTCTTAAGGAATGAAAACATTTTGGGCGAAAATCGAAATTAAACCTAGAATTGTGATTATAGATTCGGAGATGCATTGTTATTCATATTACTAATGCATGTGTTGATGCTGAAAATGCAGTTTATCTCAGTTTCCTGTGTCCTTGACTACTCCTGTGGAAGAAAAGGCAGTGATAAGACTACAATGCTGCCACCCAGTGGACAAAAAGGGGAAACACTTTTATCCTCTCTTTGTAGTCAGCTGATTTTCTTTGTCTCGGGCCGCAAAAAGCTTGGAAAAATTGGTCAAATAAAAATATTTCAACATTCTCGGTACATTAAATATATATTTGGAGATATTTCTCGTATTATTACGTTTAAAGAAAATCACACTGTTCTTGTAAAAGTCTTCCACAGAAGTTTGCGGAGTTTGAAGAAGCTGATTTGTTTAATAAAGACTGTTACAATAATCCAAACGAGAAAAGATTTAAAAACCTGGATAATCGTCTCAAGTTCAGCTTTTGTTAACAAGAGTCTGAGTTTTGAGATCATTTATTGATCCGTTAACGAGGACACATTTTTAAGACTCGATTTATCTGAAGCTGTTTAACCGTTTCCCGGATTTCTGTTTTTAAAAAACAATTTCTGATATTCTGAAGCTTTGAAAAAACAATATAGATGCATGTCACCAGAATAAAGGTGATCAGAAATAGTAAAGTCTAATAATTTGCCCAGGAGGTATAATGTACAGCAAGAAGTGAATGGGACCCACAGCAGAGCCCTGAGGTACGCCGCTGAGCACGTTTTCGCTGTCATTTCGAGGGAATTTACAAGCTCTCTCAGCTCGACGGCATGTAAATCATTTTAAAATAACACCAGCCACCCCAAACAAATCCTCGAGGTCGTTAATCATGATGCTGTGACCGATCCTGTCCAACCGGAATTGAAAAAGATCGATGTAATGCGACACCGCATCAAAAAAAACCAAGAGTTTATTTTTGCTTTTTGAGGTAAATCTAAACACACAACAAAATGGGTATAAATAAACAATATTTGCGTTGAAATTATGAGAAAACAGAGTTTAAAATACACCAGATGTTCAAAATGTAAATGGTTTGAAGCTGGTTAGAGGGCGACAGTTTAAATCTTTCTCTTGGAAACTTCTGACACTGAAACTCTTATGAAGACGTCGGTCCGGTAAACGGTGGGAAGGAGCTTCCATCGGTCAGAAGATCACAGCGGCTCTGGAAGGCCTTCTGCTTCATCGGACCTGGCAGATTGTCTGGGAGGAGGGAAGGTTCTGGTCGGACGCCCCCTAGGGGTCCGTTCAGCTTGCCGGCGCTGATCAAAGAGACGAGTGTGAAGACGAGGATGATCAAAGCAAAAAAACAACAAAACCTGCAAAACTTCAATAATTCATGAGCCTCGATGACCTTTTTTTAAAAAAATGTTTTAACCTGAATCCACAAATATGAAAAGTGAAATAATTGAGATTTACTTTTTGTGCTTTAAATTAATTAATAATGTTTTTTTTCTTTTTGTCATTTTTTTTTTAAATGTTCTCCTTTTTTTCTCTTTTATTCTTTTTTATTGGTTCCCATTTTTTCTGCTTTTTTCTGATTCCTTTTCTTTTTTCTTTTCTCCATTTTCCTCTCCTTTCTTTTCCTTGTATCCCGTGTGTGTGTGTGTGTGTGTGTGTGTGTGTGTGTGTGTGCGTGCGTGCGTGTGTGTTTGTTCTTTTGCTGAAAAAAAGCTGCAACAAGCAATCAATCATTTTAATTTCTCTAGTTTCTATTTTTTATATATTTTTTTATTTTCTAGTAGATTTAGCTATTTTATTATTTCTAAGCATTTCCAGCTCTTTTGGCTTTTATCATTTTTTTCTCTTGTTTTTGAAAATCAGTGCAGATAAATGAAATAAAAACAACTAATGTTTACTGATATAGAATTTTCTGGGAGCGCCATGACGCCGCAGGTTGAAGCGCTCCGGTGTGATTAGTCCCTCCTGAGGTTTACGGAGCCAGATGTCAAACGTCCTGCCGTCACTGATTCTTCATCATGAAGGACTCGGGTTTTTAATTTGGTGTAAATGAGAAAATGCTGTGGGACATTAGATAAACGGCGCGACTACAGGAGGGAGAGCAGCTCTTCGACCTGCGCACGGATCGTCGCTGCAGCGGCGGCAGTAAGTTTCAGACCCCCGACTCGTCCTGCAGATGAATGAGGCTTCAGACCGGCGGTGACCTTTGACCTCTCACAGCATGATGGAGTCTTTTCAGTCCATCCAGACTCAAATGAAACAGAATCAAACACTTCTGGAGGCCACATTGATCTCAGGACGACCCGCTGCTGCCAGACCAGTCCATTTCCTCTTCTTCATCTCCTGCTCCTCCTCCTCCTCCTCCTCCTCCTCTTCCTCCCTCCTCAGTTAACATTTAACTTTTCAATTGTGAAATTTCTGGAGCTGTCCTTTTGGAAATCAACAAGTCACACCGGCTCAGATCTGAGGAAGTCATGAAGAATATTTACGGTACATTCGTTATTTATTGTGTGTGTGTGGATTTTATTGCACTCATACCGGAGCGTGCAGATGTGAGGATTTACACCTCGATGGAGGTCCGACTGCAGACGAATTCATGGAAATGAGTGATTCGACACTGCGACCCCGTTCACACGACAACGTTTTCACAAAACTTTTGTTGCGTTTTGAAAATGCTGCTTTTTTTTTTTTTCCCAGCTGTGCCAGTTTCTAATAAAGGGCAGCAACCGGAGGAGAATCTCAATCACTTCCTGGTTCGAGAGGAAAAACTGTTCCGACACTAAAAGACTCTCAATCATATGATATTTTAAGCCTTAGTTTTCCGAACAAGACAAAAAAACAAACAAACCAAAAAAAAAAACGAAAACATTTTCAAAAGGCTGCGACGGAAACGGGTGGAAAACGCTGCCATTGGCCGTGGCAAAACAGTTCATTGTTTTGGGCAGTTCTGCTGTTTCCATGGAAACGAGTATCATTTTCAAAATGTGGTCGTGTAAAAACTCTCCTGGAGTATAAAAAAAACTAAAACAAAACGCTGCATCTGATATACTTGATGTTGTTTTTCTTTCTTTCTTCCTGAGAAATGAACGTCGGGGAGCTGGCGGCTCTGGGTCGTCTCCTTCCTGTTGCCTGTCTTATCTCCAGCAGATCCTCGTCTGGCTCTGCCCCCCCCCCCCCCCCCCCCAGTGTAGCTACACAGATCAGGTGGGGTAGTCAGTCTGAAGTGCCCCCCTCAACTGCCGTCTTTGTATTCAGAACCCCCAGGAGTTTAAAGCTAAAAGGAAAGGGTGAGATAGACTGTCGGGAGGGGTGAGGAGTGTGTGTGTGTGTGTGTGTGTGTGTGTGTGTGTGTGTGTGTGTGTGTGTGTGTGTGTGTGTGTGTGTGTGTGTGTGTGTGTGTGTGTCGGGGGGGGGGGGCTCTAACTTACCCCAGCCATGAGGTCCTCATTTGTTCCCGGGGCCATTACCATGACAGACTGTTTACCATCACTGACAGATTAGGTTTACTCTGGGATTTATGTTATTCCTTCAGCTGAAACGTATAAACATGGCCGTCGCTGCTCCGCCGCTCCGGTGTTATAAATTAATACCCCTTCCCGGGGTGGGGCGGGGGGGATTGCGGGGGGGGGGGGATTTACTTTAAGCACACTGTAAACGTGAGATTTACTAAACTCAACTTGAGAAACGGGTATTTTTCTTTCTGGCGCTACACAGAACTCAACACCCTGTTAACAAGCGAGCCAGAGTCAGGAAGTGGTTCCCGTCCCCCGACAGCAGAAGATTTATTCTAATTGAATTCACGGTTTCACTGCCTGTTTGTAGCTTCTTGGGTTTTTTTTTTCCACATACTTCGGAATTAAATGGGAAAATCATCAGACTCCCAAACACACCTGGAAAAGTTCTCATTCCTACGTTGGCTTCTCTGTATTATTCAGACAAAACCCAAACTGGTTGGATCAGGAAGCGGGAAGAAAAATGCTTTTGGACATTAATGGTGTAAAATACTTAGTGTAGAAGCACGCTAATGCTAATACCCTGTCATCACGTACAGTGTTTGGCACGCGTACATCTTATAACCATAAATTCTAAACTGTTAATGACGTGGGAAAGTCGAGAAAGTCGAGAAGAGCTCCCTGAAACAGTTTTAAAACAAAGTCAAGACCTGATTATATATTTCATCTTGGGTTTTTTTTTTCGTCTTCATGAAGCATTTCTTTCACAGATGTGACTTATAGTCCAGGAAATACGGCTCGAATGTAAAAATACAGAATTTTCTCATAAATTAAATTTCAGAGAAAAAAAAGCCTATTTTTACCTCATGTACAGTTAAAAATGACAATCTTTCACAATATCACATATGCAGTACCGTATGTACAAGACTATGAGTGCATAACGGGAAAAACATCCTAAATCTCACTCATGTATAAACCATATTATTTGTTCTTGTCCTTGGAACTGCAGTATTGATAATCCTAATTTGTTCCTCAGCTTTTAGCCCACCATCCTTGGAAGTTTTACTGGCGCAGTATTCTGTGGTCATACAGTGACACCGAGTGGTCACAGATGGTATCTACGTCGTTGTTTTGATATGAACCTAAGTGGCTTTTTGATATAACGTACATGACCAGCTAAACTACTGAAAAAGGTGTGACTTCTAGTCTGATAAATATGGTAAAACGCTGTACAAACTCCCCCAGCAGTTGTGAAGCAACTACCGTATTTCTCAGACTATAAGTCATATATATTTTAGAAAATGAAACGAAAACGGGTAGTTTTTAAAAAAAAAATGTTTGCACTTTTTGGGTCTTAACCTCTTCTTCTTCCTCCTTTTTCCTATTTCATCTCAAAAAGCGAGAATCGCTCGGCGTTGCCACACCACACATAAACCCAACTTCATCATCACTGAGCCTGCAAACCACAATTTTTTTGTGTGTGTGTGTGTGTGTGTGTGTGGGGGGGGGGGGGGCATTTTAAATTAATACGTTCCTCTTTCCTGAAGTGAGCGAGCAGCACGGCGCCCTGGGCTTGTTACGGGTTTTGGCAGGTCGCCTCGTGACGCCACAGTTATTCGCCGGTCTTTTCCCTGTAGCTCACACTGCGCCACATTCACCACTGTGTCTCTGCGCCGGTGGGGGGGGGGGGGGGGGGGGGGGGGGGTCGCGACCTCACCCAACAATGCTGCAATGCTCTGCCTTTTCTCTGCCACGACGCCCGGACAGAGGAGGCCGTCTTCGGTCTGTCGACACACTGGGGCGTTTGTCTGCCAAACAAGAAGCGTCTCTGTGAGCGAAAGAACTCAGATTTATAATGTGAGCGTTCGCAAGAAAAACCGTGTCACGCCTCTTCTCCACTACCCTAAATATTACCGCCGCGTCCCAACACATTAAGGCACTTTCATTTCAAAAAAGTGTGCTCTATTTTTGGAACTGTCTGTTTTTCACATGATTGGAGAAGAACTGAAATGGGTTCTTTGTTGGACACCTGTCTCCACACACTGTACATACTTATATCAAAACACAAACAAATAAAGCACGTTCATTTACATTAAAAGAATTTATGTGTCACATATTTCTTTTTGAAGTTTGAAAGCTTGTGTTTTGCATTGCATTGATTTGTTGTTTTTTTATTCTTTTCTCAAAGAAAGAAATTTAACTTAAATTTACTTTAAATTTAATTTTGGCCATTTAAATTAATTCTTTTGCAGTTTATTAATTTATCCAACTGTTTCTCCCTATTTGATCCATTTTAACTTCTTTTATTTTTCCCCATTTCATATATTTCTTCCACTTTACTGCATTT
>NC_137648.1:19350993-19456562 GCF_963383615.2 Lipophrys pholis | reverse complement strand
GTCCCAGAACCCAGTTTCATTCTCTATTCATGACTTCTGGGCATAATCCTATCTCTGTCCCATGTTGTCCAGTCTTGGATCCCATCCCACCCCCCCCCCCCCCCCCTTTCCTCGCCCTGTTTTCTTCCCGGTGGTCTCGATTGAGAGAGGACCACTACAGGAGAGAGAGATGAGTTCCCTCCTTTGAAGTGGAGTTGCCCTGAAAGGAGGCCTGAGTGACGGAGGCCGCCGGCCCGCCTGGCAGACATCAACTCGACGAGCCCATCCAGTTCCGACAGAAGCGTTTCAAGCCTTTCACCCCCCCCCATCCCCACCCCCCCTCCACCCCCCGCACCTCGTTCTCTTCTTCTGTATCTCTCAAAGCCGCCCGTCCACATCAAACCTGAACCGTCTGAGCTTTGTAATTAAAACCAGGCCGGCTGCAAACAGAGGTAAGTTGTTTGGGCTACAAACGTGCAGCTCGGGTCAAAGGTCACGTCGGGTTTCAACCTGCTTTCATGGAAAAAAGACTCTTTTTGGTGGGGAAGGGGGGGGGGGGGGGGGGGGGGGGGGGGCAGATCACAGGACTGAATTCACTCCTATACACATTCAATGAGGGTGGAATTCCTTTTAAACCCGCCAGTTTCGCGTGACCTCCATGTCCCAAACCGTCTTCCTCCGTGACTCACGTAAAGACAACGTGATGGGAAGTTGGAGGTTACATTACGATCGCCTAAACAACGCTCCAGTCGCCTCGACGGGGGGAAGAGCAAAACAAATGCATACTCGTCTCCAGGCTGAACCTTTGAGGAGATTTTTTTTTTTTTTAACGAGGCGTTTCTGAAGCGACTCGCCGTTTTGTGCCGTGGATCCTCATGTCGTTTTTTTTAAGTACCAGTCGAGTAAACACGACCGAACGGCTCTCGGCTCTCTGTTTGTTCAACTCGTTAAAACATGACATTTATTAGCTCGGTGTTCCTTTTCATTGGGGGCTTTTAGCTCCATTAGTGTCTTATTGCCCCTTTATATGCCTGAGAGTGTTTATCCAAGCATGTTGACTGGGACGGTGGGGGCAGATGAAACATAGCGTCACTCAGCGCTCTCATCAGTGACGAGCCGACCGGGATGAGACTGTCTGAGTGACCCCCCCACCCCCCCTACCACCACCCCCACCCTCCCCCCCACCCCCACCCCCACCCCCCAAACTCTGCAAACACTGGCTGCTGAAGCTCAATAGTCCACTAATTGGTAATTTGCCTAATGGATGTGAACTCGAATGTCTGTAGGAATGGGAGGAAAGAAACCGAGTGGCAGGGTGGAGGTCAGAAGGACCCCCCCCACACACCCCCGTACCCCCACCACCACCACTACTCTCCCCTGGGGGGGATTTCTGCCCCGCCTGAGCACTTTACCGGATTATTTGGGCTAACTTTCATCTGGTCGCCGAGGCTATAGGAGAGTGCTCTGACCCCCTGACCTAAGCTCTTGTCGCTCTCGCTCCCTCCCGGGAAAATTCCAGCGCCTGAAAGTGTCTCGACTGTTTCTACTCGTACTAGTATCGCTTCGACTGAGCACACCGCCCGGCTTCTTTTGCCCCCGAGGCCAAAAAGACAAGGGTGTCATTACTCGGTAGGTAAGAACCCACAAGGTCAAGTCTGCACAATGGTGTGATTCAGGGAGGTTAAGAGGAGCTGGAGGAGTTTTTCCCTGTGGGACCTTTATGAAATCCTAAGAAGGTCTGCGCAGCACGAGCTGGAATGTAACTGTATTTGGGCCTTTCAGCACGAGTATCAGATAGTAAAATGATAAGAAGCTCCTGAAGAGATGAGAGTCGTGGTGCCAGAGCGGCCGGGTCGGGGTTCAGGTTTAGTCCGATCGCTCTGTAGGCTCATAGCGTGAGTCAGATCCACGCTACCAGAGAGTACCGCGCTTTTCAAGTAGTTGTAGAAGTTAAAAACCCAACCGGAATCCGTAGCTGTCCTGGCAAACGCTGTTTAACCGCATTTTCATTAAAGTTTAAAGTCTCGTACCGTTTGTTTGTGCTAACGACTGGTGGCAGAAGTCACCAGTTAACAGGGGCACCAGTGAAACCGAAACACCGGAGAGTCATAACAATCACATTTTGTAATGTTATCAATAAATATATACGATTTAACTTGTTATTTGAGCTGATATCTAATGCATGTTCGCTCCACATCATATCGGGGGTGATTACTTGTGCCGACGGGGAAAAGCCACAACATACATTGTTTTAGTTGAGACACTCCGGTGGCCGCCATTGTTGGGATTGTCCACTACTGAGCATGTGCAGAAGAACTGTTCACTATGGTCCTGGTGTGCATGTGCAGCAGCAGCGTTTTAGAAAAGTTTCCTTTTCCTCCGTTTACAATGAGACGGACTCAGAGGTTTGACGAAAACTTCCACCTTGGCAACCGTTTCTGAAATTTGCATTATTTGCGATCAAAGTTGTGGCGGAATCAGAAACTCAAAACTTTACGAAAGTTTCCTAAAAGGGCAAAGTTACTTTTCTTAGTTTGTGGTATCTTTGAAGTTCTACTACGACTGGAGTTGACTCATAATCTTATGACTTTTTAAGAAAGGGTTCAAACATAGTTTGTGTAGATTATCTTGTTGAAAGTTATTTAATTTCTGTATATTAACAGAAACGGAAAGAAAAAATGTCTTTTTCTTTTAGGTTTAACGGCAGTTTGCCTCCATAATGTTGCACTACTCATTTTCTGTTTTTCCCTTTCCAAAATATTTAATCTATGTTTAAAGTATCCCTGCATTTGAAGTTATACAATAACCTCACTGTCTATTGTCTTTTGCCTCAGCAGTTCTTTTTCCCATTCTTGTGTTAAAATAATGATCCTAACCAATGAAAATACAAACTTAACGCAGAAAGAATCGGACGGGAACTTTGTTTGACACATCGAGGCACCTTATTAAACTAAAGACATCCTTCCGTCGAACGTGTGCGAGAAGCCGCGTTGGTACCAACGAGACAAAATGAAAGGGAATCCAGGAAGTGGAGCTGGAGCAGCAGATTAATGCCTTATCAGATGTCAAAACAGTTTCCCACACTCAGATGTGACTTATCACCGCCGCAGGTATTTTATCTTCCTCCCGCCGAGACGGCGACGGTAGAAAGACGACGGTCGTGTTGGAGAGAATCTTCGACCATAATCCCTCGAAGAATTACATGCCGTCAAAGACGAAACTTCCCGTTTGTCAAAGACGAATGGAAACTTGTACAAATCTGATCAATAATCAAAACAATGGCTTTGTTTGGAGTTTTGATGTCAGAATGTAGTGGAGATACTTTACCGTGCGATTGAGCCGAACCTGAATATAAGCCACACCCACCAAATTCAAAAAGAAGAACAGAACGGTCAGAGTTACGTGATGCACCTGAACGCATCACCCATGTATTTTCTTTATTTGTTTTTTACACTAAAATGTTTCCAAGTGACAATGCAAAAAAAAAAAAAACTTTGTTGTGTTTCGGGTGTCTGTTTACAATGGGGCTCGAGGGCACTGAAAATGCAACTTTTTGAAAATGGCTCCCAAGCTGGAACTTTTTGAAAAAGCTCCATCTCCGTGGAAATGGTGGGATTGCAACTTTTTGAAAATGCTACAATTCCGTTTCAGTGGAAATGGCGGAAACACGAGTTTTTGAAAATGTTATGACTCCGTGGACATGGTTTGAAAATGCAACTTTTTGAAAATGCAACTTATAATGCTACAACTCCATTTCTCTGGAAGGGGTAGAAAATTTTACTTTTTGAAAATGCTATGACTCCGTGGAAATGGTTTGAAAATACAACTCTTTGAAAACTCACATTCTGTGGAAATGGTGGAAAGCATCACTTTTTGAAAATGCTACAACTCTGTGGAAGTAGTGAAAAATGCAACTTTGAGAACTCCGTTTCTGTGGAAATGGTGGAAAACACAACTTTTTGAAAATACTACAATTTTGTAGAAATGGTTTGAAAACGCAACTTTTGGAAAATGAGACTTTTTGAAAACTCAGTTTCTGTAGAAATAGTGGGAACGCAACTTTTTGAAAATGCTGCGACTTCGTGGAAATGATTTGAAAATGCAACTTCATTAAAACTCAATTTCTGTGGAAATGGTGGAAAATGCAACTTTTTGAAAATGCAACAGCTCATTGAAATGGGCAAATATGCATCTTTTCTTGAAAAATGCTACTTGTGCACGCGCACCACGGTCGTAGTAAATAGTTCTTCTGCACATGCTCAGTAGAGACAATCAGAACAATTGTGTGTGTGTGTGTGTGTGTGTGTGTGTGTGTGTGTGTGTGTGTGTGTGTGTGTGTGTGTGTGTGTGTGTGTGTGTGTGTGTGTGTGTGTGTGTGTGTGTGTGTGGTTTCATTACAGAAACAAACAGCACTAACTCATGCTCTGCAATGCCAACTACGGCGTCTTCAGCATTTCCATCAACTCGGTGGAAAAAGGACATCATTTTTGAAATCGTTGCTGTGTAAGCGTGAATCTATCCTGAAATAAAAAGGTAAAAACGATGCATTGACTTGAAACGTGGTCACGTAAACAGGCTTGATTTAAAGCGGCACTGCCGACCACAGCTAATGTAGTCAAGGGTTAATTCTAGGGTACGGCGGACAGGAGAGCGACAGTAGAGAGGAAGACGAGTTTGTTCTGGAGGATCCCGTGAGGAGAAGTTTAGTGAAATGATGATGGCGAGAGACAGAGCAGCTTTGTGAAAGTACAGAGCTCCTGGAAACTTTAGTGATTGTACCTATTCTGTGTTTTTTATTTCATCACTTGGAAAACTTTGAGGAGTTCTGCTGGTCAGACTTGTTGAGGCATTCCATGGTAAATGAAATAATGAAAGAGTAATGAGAGCGGGGGAGTTGGGGATGGGGGGGATTCTCATGCTGGGAGTTGGAGTCAGGCTTTGCCCTGTTGCCGGGATACCGTGGTCACCCCCCCCCCCCCCCCCCGCCCCCTCCCCCCTCCATGCGGGGGACCCTGTCCATGGCCCGGCCTGCGGTTAGAGAGAAAAGAGAAAAGGGGAAAGGCAGAGCACGAGTGCTGATCAAAGTTTAGCCGGGACCCCGCTGCTCTCCAAATAAACCCCCCCCCCCCACTACCTCACCCCCACCCCCACCCCCCCTACACCGCTGGGCTCTCAGTGCCAGCCTTGTTTCAATAAGTCTCCCTTATTGTACACACAGCCGGGGGTCTTTGAGCCCACCGTTCACTGGCAGCTTCCCACAGGATTACATATCTAAATATATGGTGTGAGAAGAGCCACTGCATGACTCGTGTGTGTGTGTGTGTGTGTGTGTGTGTGTGTGTGTGTGTGTGTGTGTGTGTGTGTGTGTGTGTGTGTGTGTGTGTGTGTGTGTGTGTGTGTGTGTGTGTGTGTGTGTGTGTGTGTGTGTGTGTGTGTGTGTGTGTATGTTTCTGTTAAATTAACCAAAGCTGAAGAGGATCAGTTTACACTGGTTGGGAATACACCGACAGTCCCACTCCTTACAGCGCTATTATATTACTGAGGGTAACGTTTCTTTGGGGATTCTTTTCCAGATTATTTCGAGGGAATATTGAACGAGACGAGAGGACTGAAAATCGGACTCATGCGTGTTTTTGGGGCAAAATCCGGTTCAGGAGGTATTTAGAAGCAACATTCAGCCTCTCGTTTGTCGTCGTTCATCAATCCTGAACCAACATGTTGTTATAGATTAAAAAGGACCGTGTAAATGCAGGATGACATTCAAATGAAAAAGCTCAAATGGGTTAAAATGGGTGTTTTCTGGACTGCAAATTACTGAAAATGCAACTTTTTGAAAATGGCTCCCAAGGTGGGACTTTTTTTCGTCTTCATGGAGACATCGCAACCTTTCTGAAACGCTTAGATGAAGGTTTAAATGAATAATAAACTGGTGCTTTTAGCAGAATTGTGCCTAATCTGCTCACATATGTTGGTTCATACTTTGGATTTATTTGGACGTTCAGATCTGAAAGAAGCGGAAGCTTCTTCAGTCAATCCAGAGATTTCATGTTGAAGTGGCCTTACTTCACTGAGAAGTGAAAGATTCCGTTGCAGACGAGCGTTCAGAAAGGCTCATTCACTGCGAAAGCGCCTGGACAGACCAGCTCTTCCTGTTTCCCGACAAAATAAAAGCACCAGTAAAATTCACACATTGACACGAACGTCAAGCAGAATAAATAGCGGCCCCTTTTCACTGCACTTCACACACAAATGAACAGATGCTTTTAAAGCGTATGATGAATTTCAACACCTAAACCAAATCAGCACCAAACACTTTTACTTTTTTACTCTGTGGCAGGGATGGAGACTTAACTCACAGTTTAACAGAGGGCCAACCAACCTGTTGACCTGAACTAGTTACTAATTTAACGTAAAAATCACTGAATTAAAAGACGAGATTTCTTTGAGATTCTGTCATTTGGTTAAAAGACGAGGCTGGAAACAGGAAATGGAGGGAGGAAGGCGAGGTATTTTGTTGATCTGCCCTGTACGGGGGCAGTTGGAGGTGGTGGTGGTGGTGGTGGGGGGGCAGGTTGGTCTTCTGGGCTTTCCACCACAGTAGATATGTGTGGGCACTAACAGGAGGTCGGGGGTCTCACTGTCAGGCCTGATGGAAGCCAAACGCCTGCAATGAGTAATTTCATAAATACCGTGGCAGGTGGGACTTGTTGGACATGCCGACTCTCTCCTTTACAAATGGCGGGTAATGTTCCTGACCTCCTCACCCCGCCGGGGGGCCTCGGCAGCTGGGGCGCCTCAACCTCTGCAACGCACACCTCAGCGACCCCCCCCCCCCCCCCAACCCCCCCTGCACATCCCAGCGTTTGTACATGAATGTACCTCATTCAGGAAAACTCTACAACTCGTCAGCTCTTCTTCTCTTTTCACCCGATGGGAACGAATCGGCTTCATCCAGTCGGAAACTTTATTGTCCACAGTCTTTGTGTTGACGCCCGGTCAACGTAGTTCCACAGTAGTAACCTAGTAGTAACGATAAACATGAGACATTGAAGTTACTGATTCTCAACCGGACGGCTTTCAGCCCGGTTCACCTCAAAAAAGATCAAGTCCCAAGAGAAGACGGAGTCATGACAGTCTGGAGGCCAACGCTGTTGTTGTGCATCTACTGAGCATGTGCAGAACAACTAGTTACCATAACCGTGGATCACATGCACACTGTTTCAAAAAGTTGCGTTCCCTCCCGTTTCCACAGAGATGGAGTTGAAGTGTTTTCAAAAAGTTGCGTTTCCCCTTCATTTCCACAGAGACGGAGCTGGAACATCTTCAAAAAGTTGCATTTTCCCCCATTATGGAGTGTAAAAGTTTTGTCCGCCCTCCTCCCGTCTTTCAAAAAGTTGCGATTTTAAAAGCTCCGAGCACCGTCGTCATAGAACCACACACCCAAAATGCAAGTTTTCCCGTTTTCACTTGAAAAGGCTGTCGTCTAAACGCGACCTAAGACTTCTTAAATCAGACACTTTCAGCAATTCGGGGCAGATCTGAAAAGACGTTTGACATGTCGCTGAGCAGGAGCGGCGTTGTGGGGGAGACTCCAGGAGAGAAGGAGATACGCCGCTGCCATATCAACGTCATGTCTTGGAGGCGGCGGCGGGCGGAGAAGCGAGGCGAGGCGAGGGGTCAGGCGTCAGGGCGACACGGCGGGGGGATACCGTCATGTCTGCAGCTGCTGCCTGCTGAGAGGAACTGCAACAATAAAAGAAGCAGCGCGGCGTTTAACTCTCGCAGTGGACGGGTAATGCAAGGCTCATGAGCGGGGCAGAGCGTCGGGGGGGGTCAACCCATTACACCCCTGGTCCTCCGCTGGAGACGTCACTGCTCTTCTAAGAGGCTAAAAGCCTCCGGGTGGTGGTGTTGGTGGTGGTGGTGGTCGGGGGGCTTTTAGATAAGGAGGGTGTGTTGTTCAAACTCCAGGAGTCTCGGGGCCTCGATTACACACAACGTTGTCAAGCGAAAACAGAAAAAACTTTTGTTTCTTGAACAGCGAATCCTCTTCAGAGGTCACCAGGTGAAATTATATGTCAGGTGATGTCGAATAAACCAAACACCAAATATGTTTATTCAAAAATACACAAATGAACCAATACAAAGAAATAAATAGAAAATGAAAGCTGCAAGCAGCCTTGATCAGGACCTCGTACTCTGGCCTCTGGGCCGTCGGGGTCGGACCAATCATTGAAATATCCATGAAATATAAATTGTGAAGGTTTTAACAAAAAGGACTTTTATTTTGAAAGATTTGGAGGCTTTTATTCATGAAAGCCAACTAAACTCTAAATCTAGAGAATCCCTAAATATAATTTTTTTTAAGTTTTTGTTAGGGATGTCCCGATCCGATCGGTAGATATCGGATCGGGGCCGATATTGGTGATTTGTGAGTGATCGGGGGTCGGCAAATCCAGCCGATCACCCCGCCGATCCAAAAAAAAAAAAAAAAAAAAAAACCGCGGTCCGCAACGTCACCTAATAACCACATCAGGGACTAGAAGCTCCGGTCGAGCTGCAGAAGCTAGAAGCAGGAGGAGCGGGGCCATAGACCTATAAAACTAGAGTTATATATAGAGGTTTATGTGTTTATGTGCAGAAGTCTACTTCTAAATTTCTATGTGGTCTGTCTTCTTCTGCTTTTTTATTGTGTTTGGTGAGTCACAGCGCCCCTAAAGGCCTGGCATGTGTACTACATGCCCTGAAGCCTCGTGTTGAGCCGTGTTCATAGTGAGGTGTGGACGGTTTGTTGGGAGAAGGCCAGGGAGGAAAAAGATCGTTTTTTCCTCGTGTTGATGTACCCTCAGTTTACAACAACAACTAAAGAGAAAGAGAAGAATTTTGATTCAAGTGAGTTTTACAATAATTTCTAGCTAAACAAAGCTTCTGCCAATAGTGCTTTTAGCTTCAGACATCTTAGTCGCTCCAAAAATAGACTGTTGAGTATATTTACAATAGCAATGTTAGTATCGGATCGGGAAAGTATCGGTATCGGCCGATACTCAATTCTGAAAAATCGGATCGGTATCGGGGGCAAAAAAGTGTGATCGGGACATCCCTAGTTTTTGTTGTAATTTTTAATTAACAAAGACTTTTATTTTGAAGGACTTTGACACTTTCATCTTCGAATGCCAGCTCACCCCTCGCCTGGCTAACGACATAACAGCAATTTCTCCAATTTTTCCTGTCATTTTAATAAATGAGGACTTTTATTTTGGGAAAACATTGGGCGCTCATATTAACACTTAATATCCATTTTGAAGTCAAAAAGTTGAACCGAAGTTTTGAGCAGAAACGTCTCTTGTGTTGTTTAATCGTGTTTTGAAGCCGATACGATTTTCGCCTTCAGAGCAGATAGTTTGCGCCAGGGCCTTTTTCTGGGTGAAAATCTTATTTTCAAAGGCAAATTGTGGACTTCCTGTTGGATTTAGGGGTTTCAGCGTGTGTTTTCGGGCCTTTCGGGCTCGGTCCCTAATAAAATATGTTCATAATAAAGGTAAATATTTTAACAATGGTAGATACAAATATATAGAACGGGAAACAAGACAATAGTATTAAACAGTAAATTCTGGAAAAGAAGAGAGACATTCAAATAGTTGTCTATTGTTTGTCTCTCCAAGATGGCCGACACTGAATAAACAGACATTGAAACAACAGACAGCGCCCACTACTGGCCTGGCATTCTCACTACATAGCTTTTGACCATTTCCGTGTGAACAGACATCGTTTTCAAAATGTTGCCACGTAAAACTATTTTAACTGTTAGCGGTACTTTGACACTATTACTGGTACTTTTACTCCTTCAGCCTCTTCACCACTACAGTTTAGCCATTTTCAGCTGCAGCGTTTCACTGTTTCTTCAAAAATGCCCGTCTTCTACTTTTATTTCAATTTATCAGTAATTTTTTTTGTTTTTTTAACATTTAGTCTTTGTATCTTGACTTCACCACACTTTCAATTATTTTTACTTAATTTCTTTCTTTCTTTTTTTTTAACATTTTGAGGTTATCCCTGAGACTTTCTCAGGCATTTTAAATGTTTTGACATTCACCCAGAAAATTTCCAAATTTCAAATGTCACTTCGTCTTTGTTTCCGTTTTGATTTTGAGTCTTGATATTTTGACTCAGTTTTCTCTTCATTCCCAGGACTTTGTCGACTTCCTCCTCAACGTTTGGACTCTCATTCTCATTTCATGTAGAATAAAAAAAAAAAATCCCACCGTTTCCTCTCGTCTGCTGACAGATGTTGAGCTTTAACATCCGTCTCCGGGCGTTGAAAAGCCGAGAAATGTCCGTACATGTGTTGAGGCTTCCTGTGCAGCGAGTGAACGAGGGTTTTCCTCCTCTCACTTTCCCCTTTGGAGAAAAACCGGCGCTGCCAATTCTCTGGTTTGGCCGAGTCGGTCTCATTCCCCCCTTGGCTTCCTCTTTCGTTTTCGCTGGGAATACTATTTAATGACTTTGCAAAACACTGCAGACATCATGAAATTAGATCAAACGCCAAAAAACGTGGGTGTAATCCTCTCTGTCGGTGGAGGTTTGATGAAAATTAGGACGTTTATTCCGCCGGTTTTCCAGCTTTTTCTCCTGGTGTTTATAGGAAGCAGATCTATCGGCATAAAATCTTGAAATCTGCGTCTAATTGTGGCTTTTCTTGGTTGTTTTTTTTTTTCCCACATTAATGTCACTGTGATCGTGTCGGGAAGCAGATGGACGCCAGTAATCTTTTTAAATGGGAAAAAGCAGAGAGACGTCATCGAGCACCTCATCTTCCTCATTGATCTCCTTGTCGTTAAAACATCAGAGGGTCAAAAAACAAAAAAACATTAGGGAGGTGAAAGTTACGATGCTTCTGTTATTTCCCCGACAAACGTCTTTTTCTTTAACCTTACAGGGTCTCCAACAAAGTCAGAAGGAAAATAAAGAGTTTGGCTCTTTTCTCTTGAATCATATCGCCGAATCGAACAACCGACCAACACCTGAGAACTGCAGAGCTGAATAAAGGTTTCTCCACAGCCTCACGATGCTCCAGACGGACGCAAACAAACTCGCAGCCGGACTGTGTTGCGCGATCGCGTGTCGCGTAACCCCGCCCACTGGTGGCGCAATATGCGATTTGCGTAACACACTTCGGCTGCGAGTCAGCGTGTGCGTTCGTGCAGTGGTTAAAGTATTACGCATTTTCGAAAAGTTGCGTTTTCCTCCATTTCAAAGGTGACGGGGTCAAAAGTTGTGTTTGCTCTCCCATTCCCACGGAGGCGGAGCATTTCGAAAAGTTGCATTGTTTTCCCATTTCACAGAGATGGAGTCAGGTTGTTTACGAAAAGTTGCGGTTTCTCCCATTCCCACGGAGGCGGAGTATGTCAGACGTCTTTTCAGATCTGCCCCGAATTGCTGAAAGTGTCTGATTTAAGAAGTCTTAGGTCGCGTTTAGACGACAGCGTTTTCAAGTGAAAACGGGAAAACTTGCATTTTGGGTGTGCGGTTCTATGACGACGGTGCTCGGAGCTTTTAAAATCGCAACTTTTTGAAGAGTAGCACCTTTTTTACGTTCCAAAGCGACAGGGTCAAAGTTGTGTTTTCTCCCGTTTCCATGGAGACGGCGTCACAGCTTTTTCACAAAAGTTCCACCTTAAGAGCTATTTTGAATGAAACACTCGTTTTGGATATTATTATTATTATTATTATTATTATTATTATTATTATTATTATTATTATTATAAACCAGAAGTGGGAGGAAAATTAAAAATCAAACGGTAAATCACAATTAGAAAATAATAAGAAATATTCTAATTAATAATTGCAAACCCACATCACCACTTTAACGTCCGTGTTTCTATTTTCAGTCCAGTTTGCCGATATGTGCACAGACAGGTGGTTCTTGGTGAGACTTTCTCGCAGGTGACGGTGGTGAACGCCGATGTTCCCTTTGTTCCTCCACGCCAGGGGTAAAGGATTTGGACTTCACAGATCAGCAGACAAAAAGTTTGGTTCCTGCTCTGATTTCACTCGTTTTCTTTCTAATGAAGCAACGCGACGAGGGAAACGTGTCCAGAAATATGAAAACTAAATAAGAACCCTTTTCAACTATTTGGAATTTTGGTCGCTGTTTTGCAGAGCTTCAAACAAAAACAGTTACAGTAATAACAAGAACAATAAATATAGAAATAAAAATATGAGTCCAGTATTATGAAATTAATGATTAAGTTCATAAATAAACTCACATATAGTAGCAATAATAAATAGATAAATAAATAAATACAAATATAAATGAATAAATGAATAAATGAATGAATGAATGAATGAATGAATGAATGAATGAATGAATAAATAAATAAATAAATAAATAAATAAATAAATAAATAAATAAATAAATAAATAAATAAATAAATAAATAAATACTTGTGTGCATGTTTTGAATAGTAAGAAATAATAATAAAAGCAAACACTGTCATTATCTCAAAATAAAGATTAGTAAAGATTGCCAGATGCTTTGTCCTCTTATGAATCATTTGTTTTTCTGAAAATCGTTTAAAGTCTTTTAAATGCCTCCGTGTTGTGGTGTTTTGCTCTCACAGATATATTTCTTGTTGCTCCTGTCCTCATATCAAATGGCAGTGAAGACAAATGAGTCTTTTCCCACCCGAATGAATTTCATGGATTAGAAACAGACTGAGCTGCAGTTCGCTCTCTGTCCTGACGGGGGCAGTGGTGAGCAGACCCTGAAGAAAGGAGAGGGGCTTTCTCAGCCTTCACTTGTGCAGAATGTGTGTCGAGAGCAGAGCAGCAGCAGCTTCATACACTTTGATTCAACAGGCTCCACCTTTCTTCTGCTGCAGATCCTATCAGACCTGCTCTGATCGTCCAGATTATCCAGATCGTCCTCCGCCCGCTTAAACAGCTTGTAATTACTTAATATTCGCAGTCAATCCCGGCGGCTGGAGGCTGCTGTATCTCTGCAGATTGGGCGGGAATGTAAACAGAAGTTACAGCAGTTTCGTCCGAGCAGGATGAGTCCTCAGCCCCCCCACCCCCACCCCCATCCCCTCCATTTCCTGACTAATCGATCAAAGGAGGGCTAATCTGGGCTCCAGGTCCAGTCTCCTGCAGGGTGAGCGCTCGGGGGGGTTATCAGACGAAGAGATGCCCTCTGACCCCGCCCTGACTGCCGGTCCCGGGGCAGGGAGAGGTCAGAGGGTCACAACAGAAACTCATTCACACCTCGGAGGGCTGAGTCCCGGGGGGGGGGGTAAATACACTCGTCAGAAGCTTTGATATTTACATCGATACTCGCTGTTAGAAGGTGGATGATAATTAAACCTGTTGAGCAAAGTTGGATTTTACGGAATTGATTAAGTACCCGGTTACACGACAGTGTTTTAACGTTTCAGAAACGTTTTTGTGGTTTACGCAGCAACGTTTTTAAAACATCGTCCATTAATGCTGGAAAACCACACACACGTGCACACACGTGCACGCTCTACACATGAACACTGGGAGAACAGAGACATTCTCGTGGACAAACGACCAGGTTTGATTGTTATTTCTGTGACTGAAGGCCCAAATATGCTTTTTTTTACACACCTAAATTGGTACGTGGAATTCTAAATATCGGCACTCGTGATCCTACATTGATGTTGTTGTTGATAAATTCCTCCAGTAGAGGTCAGTAGAGGACAGTGGCGGTCAGTGCACATCGTTGGTTTCTGGTCAAACAACATTTCTAATCTAACCTGTTAAAATATGTATTTGTGTTTGCTGGGTTACTTTAACATATTTAAAGTCCGCTCAGGTGAGGACAGGTAACCAGGGCAACAACGATTAGGTTCCAAAATGTCATTTCTCCTTAAATATAGCGATCCATTTTATCGATGTCATATTCCAACAAGTTGATCGTTTACTCAACTGAGTTCCTATAACCCAATAAACTGTTTGCTCTGCGCGCTGGGAGCTATAGCTCCTCCTCACATTGCCCAAGCTCCCCCTAGTGGGTGAACATAGAACCTGCACATAAACCCAGTTTACAGGTGATCACAGAAACATGAATGAACAAACAATGAAGACATTATATGGCTCATACATTGTCCTCAGTTTTATTTCTATTTGGTCTTTGGGGATTATTTGTTGAGCTATGTTTGCATGTGAAGACTTTTCAGGGCAGATGGAGCGACAAAGATGAAGAAATTTTGCATTCTGCCAAACTTTGAGAACCTGTGCTGACTGCAGAATCTCTGTTGATCACATTTTTCTCACTTTATTGGCTATTTTATGGACGGCTTGTCCAGGATTCACCTGTTTTCTGGGGTTAGGGTTAATCTAACCCATCTACCTTGATAATTCTGGTGTAGTGGAAAGAATGGCTGATGAATAACTGCTAAAATGTGTTTTATTTGACCAGTATCCAGTCAAAACGCTTCTAAAAAGCATCAAAACTGTGTTGTAGTTGTATCAGAATCGTAGTAATCTTTGTGCGACTGGACTTCAAAAGCAGCAAACACAAAGCGCTCCACTCTCTCACATTTGCTCGTTTTCAGGATTTCTCTCGTGAAAACAAGGTGAGTGAGGCGCATCGACCCGCCCTCCCCTCTCCTCCCCTCATGAAGGCCGCCATCATCAGCCGCGCTGCGCGGACAGAGGGTAACGGTATCGGCTGAAAAACACGATCATGGAGCCCTTGTCATCCGGCCAAGAAACTCCGCCGTCTTTTGTGTGCTACGGTATCAAAGCGGCGCGGCGCCGGGCTTTGATCTGTTGACGGCTCGGTGTCTGCGCGGCCTTTCATCTGCGTCACGACCCGGGATGATCCAGTAATAAGATGATTAACAATAATAACCCCCCGAGACGATGAACCGGAGCTTCCAGTGGGGGTGGGGGTGGTGGGGGGTGTAGACGAGCTCCCGAGTGACGGCTGCTGTCAGCGGCGGTGTTTTCTGCTCCGCAGTCCCACTTAAAATTCCCCCTCTGCATTTCATCCAGATGTGACGGTTTGTGTGACATGAGCTGCAAACATCAGGCGTCCTGAAACCCGGAGGACCTCGCCGACTGGTACGTGTCCTCCGCAGGCCAGAGGTGCAGACGAAATGTGGTGGATATGCAACATGTCATTTTAACCCCCAGAACACCAGCATCGGGTTATTTCCACCCGAGCACTTGTTGACATATGATTTTAATTGACATTGTATATTGTGAAAATTTAAGAGTATATAATTTTGCCATGTATTGTTGTACTTTAATATATTTTGATGCTAAGTATTTTTTTGTTGGAATATTAAATTGGGTAAAATACACCCAAAGTGAATAATTGTTAAGTTCGTGTTCTTATGTTAAGAAACTACAAGACAGTTTCTTCCTGTGAGATGGAAGGTAGTGATAAAAACTTGGAAATAGGGATGCACCGATACCAGTGTGGATACCGATACCAGTGTGGATACCGATACCAGCGTGGGTACCGATACTATTGTCTGTACCAATACCAGAGTGGGTACCAATACCAGTGTGGGTGCAGCTACCAGCATGGGCGCCGATACCAGCGTGGGCACCGATACCGGCGTGGGCACCGATAACAATGTGGGCATCGATACCAGCGTGAGTACCAAGACCAACTTGGGCACCAATACCAGCGTGGGTACCGATACCAGCATTGGTTCCAATACCAGTGTGGATACAGATACCAGCATGGGCGCCGATACCAGCGTGGGTACCGATAACAATGTGGGCATGGATACCAGCATGAGTACCAATACCAGTGTGGGCATCGATACCAGCGTGAGTACCAATACCAACGTGGGCACCAATACCAGCATGGGTACAGACACCAGCATGGGCACCAAATACAAGCGTCAGTACTGATACCAGTGTGGGCACCGATACCAGACATATCATTTGCATTCAGAGTATGAATTAAGCTTTAAGGCATTGATAAGTACACACTGTGGCGCCGCCAGGATTAAATGTCATAGTGCGCACAGTTGTCTCATTGTCAGCGAGCGCCGGGGGGGACAGATAAAAACAGCCCAGCAAAACGTGTTATGGTGTGATGAAAGTTTGGTCGAGCAGAATGTATTGGAAGTGAACGATCTCCAAACACGTCTTTAACGAACAAACGTGCAGCGTTTGTTTTTGCCGTCGGCTCAAACAGTCGGGGGATCAGTTCGGCTGAGAACAGGAGCCGAGAGGAGGGAGGGTGTTTACTTTCTCCACGCTGGACAAACACATTAAGGCCCCATTACAGAAACTCTGACACATGAAGGAATGAAGTGACCCCCCACCCCCGCCCCCACGACACTGGGGGTGCTATGCATCAATAAGAGGGGGTGGGGGAAAGGAAAAGGAAAAAAAGAAAAAGAATGAAAAAAGGAGAATTTTTTTTACAAAATAATTAAAAAAGACAAAGAAAAATAAATAAATAAGCAAATAAATAAATAAATAGCAAAGAAAAATGAAAAATAAATAAACAAATACATTAGATTAATAATTAAAAAATTAAAACGAGAATAAATAAATAAATAAATAAATAAATAAATGAAAAAGAGAAAAAGAGAAAAAGAGAAAAAGAGAAAAAATAAATAAATAACGGGACGCATGGGGGGAAGACGAAACTGAAACGCTTCTTTTCCATTGGGACATGCGGCGGCCGCGACTCCCTGCGATTGCGTTACATACTTATTTACTTGCCGGGGCTGCGAGGAATGAAAAGAGAGATTCATTTTGGATCTAACTTGGCTTGACCACACACCACAAGAAATGTGGGTAAATACAGGTACTTCTCAAAAAATTAGCATATTATGATAAAGTTCATTATTTTCCATAATGTAATGATAAAAATTAGACTTTCATATATTTTAGATTCATTACACAAAACTGAAGTAGTTCAAGCCTTTTATTGTTTTAATATAGATGATTTTGGCAAAAAAGTAAAGAAAAACCAAAAATCCCCATCTCAAAAAATTAGCATATTTCATCTGACCAATAAAAGAAAAGTGTTTTTAATACAAAAAAAAGTCAACCTTCAAATAATTATGTTCAGTTATGCATTCAATACTTGGTCAGGAATCCTTTTGCAGAAATGACTGCTTCAATGCGGCGTGGCATGGAGTCAATCAGCCGGTGGCACTGCTCAGGTGTTATGGAGGCCCAGGATGCTTTGATAGCGGCCTTAAGCTCATCCACAGTGTTGGTCTGGTGTCTCTCAACTTCCTCTTCACAATATCCCACATATTCTCAATGGGGTTCAGGTCAGGAGAGTTGGCGGGCCAATGGAGCACAGTAATACCATGGTCAGTAAACCATTTGCCAGTGGTTTTGGCACTGTGAGCAGGTGCCAGGTCATGCTGAAAAAGGAAATCTTCATCTCCATAAAGCTTTTCAGCAGATGGAAGCATGAAGTGCTCCAAAATCTCCTGATAGCTCGCTGCATTGACCCTGCCCTTGATAAAACAAAGTGGACCAACACCAGCAGCTGACATGGCACCCCAGACCATCACTGATTGTGGGTACTTGACACTGGACTTCAGGCATTTTGGCATGTCCTTCTCCCCAGTCTTCCTCCAGACTCTGGAACCTTTATTTCCGAATGACATGCAAAATTTGCTTTCATCCGAAAAAAGTACTTTGGACCACTGAGCAACAGTCCAGTGCTGCTTCTCTGTAGCCCAGGTCAGGCGCTTCTGCCGCTGTTTCTTGTTCAAAAGTGGCTTGACCTGGGGAATGCGGCACCTGTAGCCCATTTCCTGCACACGCCTGTGCACGGTGGCTCTGGATGTTTCCACTCCAGACTCAGTCCACTGCTTCCGCAGGTCCCCCAAGGTCTGGAATCGGTCCTTCTCCACAATCTTCCTCAGGGTCCGGTCACCTCTACTGGTTGTGCAGCGTTTTCTGCCACACTTTTCTCTTCCCACAGACTTCCCACTGAGGTGCCTTGATACAGCACTCTGGGAACAGCCTATTCGCTCAGAAATTTCTTTTTGTGTCTTACCCTCTTGCTTGAGGGTGTCAATGATGGCCTTCTGGACAGCAGTCAGGTCGGCAGTCTTACCCATGATTGCGGTTTTGAGTAATGAAACAGCTGGGAAGTTTTAAAAGCCTCAGGAATCTTTTGCAGGTGTTTAGAGTTAATTCTTTGATTCAAGGGTGGGTGTGGTGCTCCAGATGATTAGGTTAATATCTCATTTAGAGTACCTTTTCATGATATGCTAATTTTTTGAGATGGGGATTTTTGGTTTTTCTTTACTTTTTTGCCAAAATCATCAATATTAAATCAATAAAAGGCTTGAACTACTTCAGTTGTGTGTAATGAATCTAAAATATATGAAAGTCTAATTTTTATCATTACATTATGGAAAATAATGAACTTTATCACAATATGCTAATTTTTTGAGAAGTACCTGTATATATCCATAGGAGCTCCGAGCCTTTAGTCTCCTGGCCCCGGGGACTTAATGAAATAGATGCTGCCCCCCCCCCACCCCCACAATCAGCAGACGGAGGCCCAGGGCTCAAATTATAATCAGCCTCAGTTTACACTTTGTTTGTTGTGGGGCAATTAGGCCGTCCGAGCTCAGACAATGCGGTTATACTTTCCTGCAGCAAATGGTCTGCATCCTGTGGCTGAACGCTGCCAGGAAAACCCTCAACCAGCGGCGGGGAGGGAGACGTGGCTTCTGTGGCTCCTGCCTAAGAACAGGCCTCGACCTGGCAGCACAGAGAATCAGATATGGCCTCCTCTCCCTGGAAACCACCTCCAGCCACCCTCCCCTCAAACAGGAAGCTTTAGGAAAAAATAAAAAATAAATTAAAATCCCAGCTGCTGTTCTATCTCTTTGCTTCCGTTTTCGCAAATCGTCCCGTGTACACGACATTTTCAAGTGAAAACGCAAAACTTTCTGTGTGTTTTGATGGTTTGATTGCGCAACAACGGTGCTCGGAGCAACTTTCTTTAAAACGTTCGGACTCTGTTGAAATAGAAACAGGGATGGGGAAAATGCAACTTTTCGAGAAGACTCCGTGGAAAAATAGAACTTCTTAAAAATGTTACAGCTCTGTAAAAGAGGGATGAAAATTCTACTTTTTTAGAACTCACCGACTCTGTGGGAACAGGGAAAGATACACGTTTTTGAAAACGCACTGACTACATCGCAATGGAAACAGGGGTAATATGAAACGTTTTGAGAACACTCCTTCTACGGGGAAACTGAGAAAAATAGATTTTTTTAAAAAAAAGGCACAAACTCTGTGGAAACAGTGAAGAAATGCAACTTTTTGAAAATGCTCAGACTCTGTCTCCAGGGAGACAGTGAAAAAAATGCAGCCTTTTGAAAGCACTCTGACTCTGTCTCCTTGAAAATGGGGGGAAAAGACAACTTTAAAGAAATGCTACGTATGGGTGGAAACGGGGGTAAAATGCAACTTTTTGAAAAAGCTCCGACTCTGTTAAAACAGCGAAAAAAATGCAACATTTTGAAAATGCTCTGACTCCGTCTCCATGGAAACAATAAAGAAAGATACACATTTTTGAAATTGCGACATCTCCGTAGAAACGGGATTAAAAATACAACTTTTTGAAAATGCTCCGATTCTGTATCAATGAAAAAATTGAGAAAATCGGCACTTTCTGAGAACACTCGTGCTCCATCTCCGTGGAACCGGGGGGAATAAAAATGCAGCTTTTTGAAAATACTTAACAAATACTCCATCTCCTTGTCTACGGTGGAAACGGACCTACTGCACACGTGCACCACGGCCTTAGTAAATAGTTCTTCTGCACATGCTCAGTAGATGGACAATAACAACAATGGTGACAGACTTTCCTCGCTCGCTCATGGCGTCGTCCAGGTCAGAGCTCCACGGGATGTTTCCCCTCTTCTCTAATCTGGCGAGTCTCATACCGAGCTGATTCTCTATCTCTGAGAAACGGCGACTTGGCAGACGCTCAAGTTCCCCCGATTGCATCTGGCACGACACACACCAGCACACAATATTTGTCAAAACAGTTTTGCCTTCGCACATTCTTCTTACCCATTCCTTTCCGAAGTCGTCCTCCTGGTATCATCAGCAAGCCCCGCCCCTTCCCGCAACCACCCACGCTCTGCCGCCGTGGCGCACAGGCCGGCGAGGGCCGACATGAAACGCAGTGACAGACAGAGACACTTTTATCAATCAGATCCCGCCACCTGATGTCTGCCGAACAGAGAAGTAGAACAAATGTGTCTAATCGTGTCACATTTTCTGACAAACATCTCGTGAAGACATGGAGGCTGTTCTGCTGATACGAGCGAATCCGTCCGCCCAAACACAAAGGGATTACCCGCAGTAGCTCGAATTCTTGCAGGATTATAGCATGTGCTGGTATTTCAGTGTTTTGCCGGCTCTTTAAGCTCGCTGATTGGGTTTCACGAGCGCCGCGGGAGGCCCCGCCGCACACAAAGGCCTTGTTTGTGAGTGTGATGTTTGTGTGTGGCAGCGGCGTGGCGTCACGTCAGGATCCGGACTCTGAAGAAACTGATGTCGCTTTGAATTTTACCAGATTTGCTTTGGACTGTGAGGTTGTTGTTTTGTTTTTTTTCTCTTTTAGATCAGGGGTGTCAAACACATTTTAGTCGAGGAGCCACAAACAGTCCAACATCATCTTGAGTGGGCCGGACGGGTAAAACAGAGCCGTAATAACCTTTAAATGAAGCTTGTCTTTGTTGTGGCGCAGATTATACATTATTAAAAGAGCGACAATTTCACTAAAACCAAACAACTGGTTCAGGAAATTAGTACAATGTCAACATAAAGTCAATTTTAATTCAAACTTCTGAAAACGGAATTTTTTTTAAAAAGTAGCATTTTGCCCCCGTTTCCACGGAGACGGAGTGTTTTCAATGCCTCTGAGCACCGGGGTCATTTGAACAGACACACAAAATGTAATGAAAATGTTCTGATTTCACTTGAAAAGTATTCCGCGTATTCTTTTGTTTGCTGGAGTCAGTAATATATACTGTATATATATATAGAGAGAGAGAGAGAGAGAGAGAGAGAGAGAGAGAGAGAGAGAGAGAGAGAGAGAGAGAGAGAGAGAGAGAGAGAGAGAGAGATATAGATATATGTATAGAGAGAGAGAGAGCGAGAGAGAGAGCGAGAGAGAGAGCGAGAGAGAGAGAGAGAGAGAGAGAGAGATTTCACAGTGATCTTAATGTTCATTCATAAAAACAAACATTCTGAGGTTTCTCACTTCATTCATGAAAAATCTTGCGTGCGTGCGTGCGTGTGTGTGTGTGTGTGTGTGTGTGTGTGTGTGTGTGTGTGTGTTTTGCATCTATTAGCTTCTCCTGCTCCAACACATGACAAACATTCCTGCCGAGGGTCAAACTGTCCCGACGCGTTCAGACGAGGTTTTTATTCTCTTCTGGTTTTTCCCCCTCCAGAGTCCTGCTCACACTCTCCGCTGCCAAACACTGAACGTGACATACTAACGACACGACGCGGTAACTCGAGCCACCGTCCTCTTCTCCATCGTCACGAGATGACATCGGCGTTCGACACTTCTCAATGCCTCGGTGGTTCCGGGTGTTCCGGCGTTCGGTAGAACCTTCCTCCTCCTTCATACCCGGACCCGGTATTCCCACCGCGAAGACAAAGTGAGACAGGAAATTAAATAAACGCAGCGCGGCGGTTGAAAATGAATGATGGAGGCCAGCGTTTCCACCGTCCAATCGTCTTTTCCACTGCTGTGGACGCTGCGTCAGCGCCAAGCGGGCTCCGTCACACGGCGCGGTCGCTGCAGTTAAGGTGATTTATTGTGAAACTTTTAGCCGTTAACATCCCACAATCTAATCGATTGGTCCTTGGATGATGACAAATCATCCCTGAAGAGTTCATGGAATAGGGGTCAGTAGGTATTGTGAAAAGTTGGTAAAATACATACATACGTATATACACACACACACACACACACACACACACACACACACACACACACACACACACACACACACACACACACACACACACACACACACACACACACACAACCTCTATCCATCCATCCATCCATCCATCCATCCATCCATCCATCCATCCAGACAGACAGACAGACAGACAGACAGACAGACAGACAGACAGACAGACCAATAGAATAATATATGTGCAGACAAAAACATAACCTTCGCCCCAACTTCTTTTGGCCAAGGTAAAAAACTGTGATTGCTGAGAAAGTGAAATAACGACAGTCCCTCGGGTTACGTATGAGGTGGAGAGCAGCTGTTTTTCTTTATTGATGCAAGGGATTTCTGGTGGTCTGGAATATATCGAGATATCAGACTCGCGGCGGCAGCCAGCAGCGTCGTTAACTGCCAAGTCACTTGGACAGCCGGCAGATCAGACAGATTATCTTCGGTCTCTGAAGACTGAGCAGAGAACAACATGAGCAAGCACTCACTGTACCAGGTTTCACATTACAATCTTATTTATGAAGGCATGTTCTCTTGCAAAAGGCGCGTTTGTCTAATTGCACTGTGGACGTGGGATATTCTTAGGATTCAGGTCTGGTGTTCGGCCTCGGTGAGTGCTTGGTGATTATTTTGGTTAACGGAGGTGCGTGTGTGCAACGCCGTGGGAGGAGATGTGGAGCAGATTAGGCAGCATTGTGAAATTTTGGCACCAAAACAATGAAAAGTCAATGAATGGTAAAAAAAAAAAAAAAAAAAAAAACCCTCCCTGATGCAACACAGTGATCTATTCATGTTGTAGTTTTGTATGAACAATCTGAAGCAAGAGTGGACCAACAACTCTCACACTGCCCGTTTGGTTGAATAGAAGATTCCAAACTTTTTGAGTCCATAGTTCTTAAATCTTCATAGAGCAGCCGTGTGGAGCACAGATACAGCCTGTGGCTCAGACGACCAACTGATGAGCCTAGAAATCTAATAGACCCGCCAACAATCTGATTTATGGCCAAATAAAGAGAAAGGGAATCTGCTTGAATTTACTGCTTGAAGTGGTACAAACTTAAATATCTTTAAAAACAGATTGACATTCATAAGTTACGACCATCAACACTTGTGACCGGTTACAGTCGAACTGTAATATTTACTGCCTGGGATCCCGAACAAACGGACTCTGCTTGAAACCGATACAGGTGATACACGGATGGATTGATGAGTTCATGGAAATAAAACAACTTTATCAACTTTAAATTAAAAAGTACCTGAGATTAAATGCATTGTAAAACACCGACGCGGAAATGCGGTGCATGAGAATAAATGAGGGACTCGAGCTACACTTGGTAGAGCGCAGACCGTCGCCAATTTGTTTGCGGAACCGAGTTAGCATCGCTCACATGTTAGCTTTTAGCTCAAACCAATGCTAACTAGCCTGTCAGGTAGCTACATCACTGTGTGAAGGACTGAGCAGGGAGCGTCTCCATGGCAACGGACGCTGATCCCCTTTGAGCTCCTCCATGAGGTGCCTCTCTCATCCGCTTTGTCTGGGACATTTTTTACGCAGATTTTTGTGATTTATTCTGAAACGTTAACGTCCCAAAATCTAATCAATTGGTCCTTGAATGAAGACAAATCATCTCTGAAGATTTCAAGCAAATTGGGTTAATAGTTAATAGTAAAATACACACACATAAATGAATAAAGAAATAAATGAATAAATGAATAAATGAATAAATTAATTAAACATAACCTCCTTGAACCCAACTTTCATTGAAGAAGGGAATAAATAAATAAATAAATAAATAAATAAATAAATAAATATATATATATATATATATATATATATATATATATATATAAATAAATAAATAAATAAATAAATAAATAAATAAATGTATAACACTTTTGTTGGTGAAGGTAATAATAAGTAAAAATGGAGAGTAAATAGATTAACACAGAGAATGAATGGGAGTTATTGCACGACTCTCAGGGTAATTTCACATGTGATATTTCCAGTCCCCTGTTTGAAAGACAGATGGCGGTAGATAAGAAACCTGATTGGTTTGGAACAAACTCTTAATCTCTTTTTCGATGAGCCGGTGGACGGTGCCGGGCCCAGTCTACTTTCCTTCATGCCTCGTTGACCAAACGGCCGAGAACATGGACGGAAGATCTAAAACTCTGATTATTTCGACAATCACCACTGACGAAGTATTGGAGTAAGAACACAAACATTTGACACGTGACATTAATGTTATGGAGGAATCCTGCTGGATGTCAAGAGCAGGATGAAGTTACCCGCCCATGACTTTAGTGTAGCTGGTGTGGCTCCAACCAGAGTCTCGGAGGACTACATCACTTCGAGGGGGAAAAATTCTCAAATATTGCAAAAGCATCATTTGGGTATTTGCGTCAACAAACTATGACCGTTTAGCCGGCACTGCATGAGAAGTGTGCTTGTGCAACTTGGCCGGTCGTCAAATATGAGAGGGGTAATTCCAAAGAGGTCGACGCCAGTTATGACAGCATAAGTGCTGTAAAACAGCATTAGAGCGCGTGTGATGGAAACGACGGTACACTTTAGGAGTTTTCTAGCAGTCGCAGTGTGTGTCGGTGTCGGTGTCGGTGTGCTGTGACGACCAATGCTTGACTTCCAATAAAAGAGAAATCGGAGTGTAATTGGCTCCGATTTCAAATTTCGAATTACAGAGCAATTTAATCCAAAAAGTATTTGGCTCGTGTTGCTTTTCTTGGGCGGGCCAGCTTTTCTTAAATAAGAGCTCCTGATTACCGGTAATGAGGTCGGGGGACACTTTCCAAGAGTCTCACGTCACGAGCTAAATGTGGTCGACGGATGATCAGGCTATAGAAAATGTAAAAAAAAAAATGTAAACAACCAACGGCCATTTTCTCCAACGTTCGCCAGCCTCTCCGCTCGCTGGAAACAGCTTGACGCTCTGCATCCCTGCCGGGCGAAGCTCTCTGACGTTCGGTACAATATTTCCCTCATTCAGCAGCGGCAACAGCTGCTCACGTGTTGCTCTCCGCTCCTGCAACCTGTAAGGATTAAAAACGACAACAGATTTACAGCGTCGCAGTCGTCCGCGTCCGTTACTTCCCTCGCTTTGCAAAACAATGACAGCCGGGCCTTTTCCTCCCCTCCCCCGTCGCTTCTGTTTACCTACGTGTCAAATTAACTTGGTGGGCCTCTCGCCGCTGGCCAATTTGCAAGGAAGTGCGCCGCTCTTACCTTCCACCGGGATCCGCTGAAGCCTCGACAGTGTATATCCAGTTGCCAGGGAAATGTGATATCCAAACACGCGGAGGGACTGTTGACTCAGGATATTGCTAATGTTTCACATTAGCTCAACACAAGCCCGGCTCTGTCCTGCCAGAGGAGGAACCGGCCTATCAGCAGGAGACTGCACGGGCTTTTAATAGCGCTCGGCATCACCCAGAGGAGACCAGCACTTCCTCTTCCCCTCATGAGACGGAATATCCCAGCCGCCCCGGCATTCGCTGTGGCATCAGGCACATGGTCTTATCGCCGGGCCGCACTCTGTGCTTCATGATAACGTGGCGTCCTGTCTCCGCCGCCGTGCCTCCGCCGCCGTGCCTCCGCCGTCTCTGTCCTCGCCGTAGAAGATAGTATCGCCCTTCATTCACGAGGAAACAGGCTCTGGTATTGTGTGGACGTCCTCGGAAAGTCACGCACTCAAACGTCGCGACTGTAACGGATCTTTGTCTACGCTGCGTTAAAACAGGAAACAAACAAAGTTGTGTCTCTGGTTCGTGGTTTGTTTGTTTCTTTTTGCTGCACCTCAGACTGAAATAAGTTTCTTTTCAGAGGCGGTTGGTGGTAAAATCGTCATTATTATTAGATTTCAGCCCATGTTAACTTAATTTAAATACTGTTTGTTAACGTTTTTAGACCACATTACAACAATCTTGCCTTTATTAAATTGATAGAGGCCCCCTAGTGGTGAAACCTTATATTTCTTTTAAACAGCCGGTGAATAGAGACACTTATTAAGACTCTTTTATTAAGATACCTGTAAGCAAATACAAGGTGATGCTTCATTAGTCCCTTTTAGAAAATGAATGGGTTTTGGGGCTGGTTTACTTGAAATGACAGTTAGTCTGAGTTTAAGGAAAACAAAAAGTATATCAGGTATATTTTCAGGGCACCAGCAGGGCGCTTTATATCAAGACTTACGGTAAACTTATCCCGCGGCCTCTCCTGCTCTGTGGCCAATGAGCTGACGGCACGCTCACACACAAATGCGACAATACAGAATCCCGCTTCTCTCATTGGTCGAGGTACAGTTACCGTAACACAACAGACGAGTCAACAAAGCAGCATGGACGACTCGGATCGAGCGTCGGCTTCGACCAGCGATGCTCCGCCGAGAAAAAACAAAAAAAAGCACAAAACACCTTGGTGGGAAAAGTGCGAGACAACATTTATAAAGTGCCAGCGCACTTTTTCGATGGCCCACGGTGGACAGACGGACCTGGATCAGCACCCTTCAGGTGGTGGACCCATGAAAAACTGCAGGGACAAGAAAATCAGGGGACCCCTCCACCCATTTGTTGTCCACCAGAGGCAGGTATGGTACGTTTTGTTTTCTTTAAACCCTCTTAAGCTTCACACCGTGTGTACTGTACTCAATGAATGTCAGCATCACACGGCCAAAGATTTTACAATAATATTTTTGTGTAATAAACGACTACAATTGATGGATGATTATATTGAATAGATAAATAATACATAAAAGTAACACATAGAGGAATAATAGATAAAGGATACATATGTATACATTGTACTGTGTACATGCATGTATATAAGTACACACATTCAAACAGATAGGCAGCATGCATCATTTGTACTTTACGGGGAGTTGATATAATACACATAGTATACATATATACAGTAAAATGTCTCTTATTTCTTCTAATTGACAAGCCCAGTGAGGCGTCCATTAGTTATTTTTCAGCAACATGGAGGCACTACTCTTGTCCCCGTATCGGTGTGAGAGTTCAACAAAACCTACCGGACAACAAAGTTTAACCTTTGAGATTATTTACTTTAATCTTTTTGCCGGAATCAAAACTTTGCGGATCCGGCTTGTGATCGTGTTTATGTGGAGTTCTGCACAAGGTACGCCCCAACGGTCGCTCTGTTTATACCTTGTGCTTCCTCATCGAGCCACGGTGATTATTCCTCCGCAGGCTTGAACGTTTTTGGCGCCTTTGCCGCTCGTTTCTTTTTTTTTTTTTTGTCTCTGACATGAAGCCGAGGGATCATTGTTCTGACACGGCGGAGGGAACAGCAGCCAATTCTCAATCCAGGTTTACTTTTTATGGGCCCACGTTTCTTTACAGCAACTCATTTAATTTCGGGTTGAAGCCCTGCGGTTGTAAAGTACGCTTCCACCACTCGTCACAACCAGAAAGATGAAAGATTGACGCTATTTTTACTTCATACTCACCAATCAACCCTTCAGGTTTTCAGGCCTCTTGCGCTAAATTTCCGTCTACAGTCATGTGTATTCTTATTTCTAGTTCTGATTTATTTCAGCAGGACAGAGAGAGAGAAATAAGAGGGGAAAACACAAAAATAAGACGCAGTAAACCTGGGAAGTTTTGGCTCCTTCCAGGATTCTTCCCTCCGTCGGGTCGTTCAGACGCCCTGGTGGAGGTCAGAGCGATTTCATAAAGGACCGACTGGTGTCAGGAAGTCTATCGAAGCACCCGGACCGGCCCCCGTTGTGTTCTCGGGGGTAAATTTGGCTTCTGTGAGTGTTTGTAAGGGGGAAAAAAGGATGTACTTCTTTCTTCTTTTTTTTTTTTTTTTAACGACGGCCCCTTTTTTCTTTTTTGGAACGAACCTCCTTTACGAGATGTGGAAATAGGCAATGGAAACTCAAACATAAAACAGAAGCTCTTTAGTGCAGCTCTTTACACACTGGCGCACAGTTAAGCACACACGCAATACGGGTAAGTGTTCGCTCCACCGCAAAACGGTAAACACACACACACACACACACACACACACACACACACACACACACACACACACACACACACACACAGCAAAACGCCACCGTACGAACGGAGGAGGAGAGACGACGACGAAGCGAGTGTCCGGCCGGGTCGGGCGAGCGGCCCAAGGGGCCGTGATTCGCCCACATTTCAGAGACGCTTTTCCAAACCACGCTGACGTCTGGGAGGCGGGAGCGAGACGCGTCATAGCCGGTGTGTTTCACCGCCGCAGGGCCTCGCCGTCCGGACGGGAGCCACCTCTATAAGTGGAGCGAGGCGATTCGGGGGCGGACGAGGAGAACGGAGAGAGAGAGAGAGAGAGAGAGAGAGAGAGAGAGAGAGAGAGAGAGGGGAGGAGGGGGAGGCACTATGTAAGAACAACTCCACTTAAGTTCAGCTGATTCCCACCCCTCCTCCTCTTTTCCTACCCCCCCGCCCTCCTCCTCCTCCTCCTCCTCCTCCTCCACCAGCAGACTCTGGTGCCAAACTGCCGAGTCGCGGTGGCGAGGGCGCATGTGGTGTGTGTCTGCGTGCTGATGCCTGCATGTGTGTGTGTGTGTGTGTGTGTTTGGGGGGGGGGGGGGGGGGGGTGGTGACTGCATCAGGGTGGAAGATCCCGGACATACCTCGGGGAGGGGGGCTGTTAGTCCGACCTTCGGCGGCAGAATGCGGTGTTAATTGGACGCGGTCGTTGCGAGATCAAGAGACTCAATTTGTAGAAAATGAATAAATTGCCTGTCTTGTCGTTCCTCAAATGTTTTTTTTCTTTCTTTCTTTCTTTCTTCTTTCGAATAACTGATAATATCGGGCATGTGAGCTGGGATCGGTCGCCATTTCCTCAGTGTACAGTCAGGGGGTCGGTGTCTGACATTCTCCTCACCAGAGGTTTTGCGGGTTTTCAACACATTTCCATGTGTAAACTTTAGTTTAAGGATTTAAGATCCAGGAAGACGAACGATTATAAAACCTGATTATTACATGTGGGAGAAAATCGTCGTAAGCGTCCATCCATGAAAACGAAACGAGCGGAACCGTCGCAGCGTTTGTGTGTTTTTGTTTTACATAGAATAGAATAGAATAGAATAGAATAGAATAGAATAGAATAGAATAGAAATACTTCATCAATTCCTGAGGGAAATTCTTGAACCTGCTAATTTATCATTAGAAAGAATCTGTTTACTTCACAATGACTTCTGTTTAAAAAAGAAAAAGTTTACTTTACAAGATAATAACGTTATCTCTAATCATATTCATGGTTTCTTATTTTTAAAAGAAATATTCTGGGGAAAAGGCCTCCTCCTGACCCCTGGAGCCCCTCAGGTTGATTGATTGTATCTTGGACCAGAGGAGCTGCATTCAGAATCTGCTGTGTCTGTGTGAGCTGGACTGGCTCCGCCCACACATGCCCATCTTGGGAAGAGGAGGAAGTACTTCTTCTGGTGGTGCCATGTGCCAGACCAGAGCTGCCCAATTGTCGAAGGAGTCTGCCTTGATTGGGATTGGCTAAACCCCCGATGACACTATATAGGGTTTGATTTCTGATTGGCTGGTTGGAGCAACACACTTTTTAAAAACTGAAACAAGCCAGGGAGAGAGAGGACGGACTGTCTTCACTTCTGGGGCGTCATTCCAGGTATGAGGACGATTAGTACTGTTGGAAAAACTTTAGGAAGTAAATTTTGTACATATGACCCCTTTATTGGTCGGCAGTCTTGACAAACATGTAAATCAAACACCTCAAGTGTGAATTTAGTCTTTTATAGAAGTTTGCCCACAAGAGCCACTTTTGTGACTTTCCACCAAATTAAATTGACCCGAAGCCGCAAAACATGTCGAAGCTTTGAAGTGATGCCAAAACAGCTTATAATGTTTCATAAAGGTAGTTTTATATAAGTATAAAAAATGTCACTTCTATGACGTTTACATTACAATTCATGATGGTAAATAGTTTTTATTACTTTTTCTGCTGTTTTCGCAGTTTCATCCTATTTTGTCCGCCATTTTTACCTTTGAGCTCTTTTAACCACTTTTAAAGCAGTTTTACGTGTTTTCTTTCATCTTTCTAAGCTTATTTTTTCTGTCATAATATTTTTTTTTTCAGATTAGAGATAAGTGTAATATTAACAGATTACAGGTGCTGCTCCCTGTGCATCAATGAGAAAGTGCACAATATTACACATAAAATAGAACACGGAAAATAAAAGCACTCATAATATAATTATATAAATACAAAGTTTAAAAATACTTAAAAAGAAATCCCACTATAAGATCCTCATGAGCAGGAGTGTAGTAAGGAGATTAAAATGTTTGTTTTAAGCTGTTTTAGCAGTTTTTCCTCATTTCTTGTTTATTTTTTAAGACTTTTTAAAGCCATTTTTAGCCACGAGTTAAGTCCTTTTAAATAACTCTGTTGCGTAAATAGACTAAAAATAAGATCAAATGTTTATTAAGTTAGTGAAACCCTCATGAAGCTGAACAAGCTGGACATCCCTGATCTATTAGTAACCCAGAAGAAGTGAACATATTTTAAAACCACAATAAAAACACACGTTTCATGTTCATGTTAATGACATATTTCACTTTTTCCTTTACCAGTTTGATGCAGTCCCACATTAAGACATTAAACCACAATATCAAAGCCTGGGGATCGAGACGTGGCCGTCAACAGCGCAACTTTTGAAATAAATTCATTAATCATGTTCACTCGACCTCAAGAATGCAGATCAAAACACTTTGGTGAGGAAGGTTGCCTGCGAGGACGACTGATTCCCTCCGCCAAAAAGCCTCCGTGGTGATAATCCGCAGGAAACAAAATATGTATTTCCACGAGGGGAATAAGAAATCCCACATGTTCATGTATGAATAACCAGCAAGAACCACATGTGCTTTGAGCTTCACATGTGGGTTTTTACATGTGACCGTTTTTCTACGCCGCGTCACCGACGCTGAATTCGCTTCCCGTGGACTCGTTTAAAAGCCGCGCCGCCGAATTCGATCTGAAAAAAAGCAATGAAACTTTACCCCAGTGGGCAACGCACAATGTTTGTATAGACTATGTATGTTTTAAAAAGAGGGGCTGAAATGAGCCTCAAAACAATGCTTGAAGCAGGAAAACGTGTTTTATCCACATCACACTGAAATTTCCATGGTTTGAAAAAAAAAAAAAAAAAAAAAAAGGCCACTCTTTGTTTTCCAGGGTTCCTGCGGTGGAGCGCCGAGGCCCGGAGACGAATGAGTCAGAGCAACGATAGCAAACGACTGCAGCTCTCTGGAGCGCTCGCATCCGTCCGTCCGCCCGTCACACACACACACACACACACACACACACACACACACACACACACACACACACACACACACACACACACACACACACACACACACACACACACACACCCACGCCAAGAAGTCAGGAAAGGCGTCTTGGAGCCCGGCCGGGACATTTGTGATTCATCAGTGAGTTTTTGCTTGTTGCCTTTGTTCTTTACGGCGCTGGTGGAGAAGGTCCAGCGGAGGAAAAAAAAAAGAGAGAAAGAAAAAGGCCGATGACGCACTGCTGTGTTCTGGGCGTTCGACCCAGAAACCAGCTACTAACCACCAACCCCCCCCCCCCCCCACCACCCCCCAGAAACATCACCGGACCGCTCGCTTCCTTGCCCGACACGCCCTCCCTTCTCCCGCGCAAACAAACAAACCCTCCATCCCACACATCCGCTAACAAAAAAAAAACCCAGAAACCTCAGCGGGTCGAAGCTAAAGGAGGAACTGTTTGACGAATCGCCGCGTTTCCTCTCAGATGGATTAGTGAAACTCTCGATTCATTCCCTCCTTCCTTCACCTCCTCTCTGGCCCGGCGTGACGTCATGTTGTATTTTGTGAATGAAGTGCAGAGTGGTGAAATGAAACAATTACTGCAGGAAAATAACGATAATCGCGACATAAATGAACTTTGTTGAAACTTTTTGGTGCAAAATACAGTGAAAAGTAGAACAAATAACCTGTTGCATTATGGGTGTTTTTACAAACTTGACCCTGACAATACACCCGCTTCCCATTCACTGTTGCCTCATTTGCATAAAGTTGATTCCAGCCAACTTTATGCAAATATGCTGCGGGGAGATGAAGTCCGACGTGTTCGAGGAAAGTCTGAACGGAACAGATTCAGAAACTGGCATCTTGTTTCCTGCCTGACATATTTCCAGAAAAACTTCTTGCTGAAACGTTTTGAGTGATAAAAGAGGACGTTTGTGGTCCGATCTGAACTCCAGACAGCGAGACGGGAGACGACGCGTTCAGGTGCAGCACGGAACTCCGAGCTGCGCTACATGCTACATGCTACATGCTAAATAGTTTCTGGTCTCACACACCAGTGATGCATTAATTAATGAATCAATTAATTAATTTCAGGCATTTGATATATTTTATTTTTTAAGTGTGGGACATTTTTTCATCGTTTTTTTTTCTTTTATTTATTCATAAACGATTAGCCAGTAACGTCACAAAATATAATCTATTGGTCCTTGGGTGATGGCAAATCCTCTCTGAAGATTTCATCCAATTCGGGTGAGCAGTTTTTGCGAAAAGTTGGTAAAGCGCATACATACATGCACACACACACACACACACACACACACACACACACACACACACACACACACACACACACACACACACACACACACACACACACACGTACCAATAAATAAATGCAGATGAAAACAGAACCTTTTCAGAACCTTTTCTTATATTCACCCAACTTCTTGGGTGAATATAAGAAAAGGACAAAACTGTCTACTCTACAAATTAGAATGGAAAGGATAAAAAAAGAGGATGGATAAATAAATAGATAGATAGATAGATAAAAGAAAACCACGGACCTGGCAACCTAACAAAATGTTAAATATAAAAGAGTAACCAACTAAAGAAACTAGTGTTTTCAACATAAATCAACCTCTGTGGTGGAAAGTGTAAAATGTTTTCACAGAAGAGAACTACCAAGTCTTTAAATGTGATGAACTAATAAACAACATCTTCAGACATTTTGCACGAAGGGAAGCAGCGGAGCGTCGATCAGCATAAATCTACCCGTCCAGCCTCATGCGAGGGGCAGCGAGAGAAAAAAAACCTGAATCAACAAAAAAAAAAAAAAAAAACAATAATGAATGAGGATCTGCTCCTGCTGTCATGAAGGAATGTGAGTCCAGGACTATTAAAGTGCACCGTGTTGTTTAACACTGGAGGGGATTCTCACCTCTGGATGAAACAGAATCCATCTTCTCTGTGGGACGTCTGGCAGAGCGAACGCCGCGACGACAACTTTCATTTCTGTTGGAATCCAAAAGGAGAAAGAAAAAAACGGAAAAAAAAGAACATAAATTGGTGAATAACTTTCCGATCTCGCCTGCAGTGACTTTTAAATTTAATGGTGCACTTTTACACACTAAAAAAACAACATAACGGATACTACACGCATTTTATTGCTGATTCATGCTTGGATTTAAATTGCTGACGAGGCAAAATACACTTAAAGCTGAACTTTTATCAAACAAATTACATATTAGATAGAAAAATTACATATAATTAAGTGATATTAACCAAGTTGTAACCTCAGAAACTAACTGTTGATTTCACTTTGATGTTTTCTTATTCTGATTTACCCACCAGGTTTCACTTTGTTTTTAATATGTTTTTATTCAATCTACTTATTCCAAATGATTTTCTCGATTCACTGCAGGACAAAAGTATGTAAAATTGCCTTTTTGATGACAATTCTGACTTTTTTTGATCCATCATCAACTTTTAACTTTCTAACATGAGAAATGTTTTACAAAATAAGCATATATATATATATATATATATATATATATATATATATATATATATATATATATATATATATATATATATATATATATATATATATATATATATATATATGTATATATATGATCAAGAACATTGTTTCACAGCAAGAAAGTGTGGATTCAAGTTAATTTCTGTGTGGATGTTTGTTCTTCCTGAGCTTCAGGTTTGGTTTTCACCTCATTAGATGCTCTGTTGTTCCAGTTTTAGTCTTTTGGTCTGTTTCTACTTTACGCCGCACAACAGATCAAATGTATTGCTATCAAGACGTCACCATGTGCAAAATCCCAAAAGCCTGACTGAACCGTGGTGAATATTTCCCTGCGGAGCGTAACATTTTAAATATGAATAATAAAGTGGAATGAATTCAATTAATGTCTTGAAATTTGTGGTTAAGTAATAAAAAAAAAGTTTCATGGACTAAAAGAGAAAGAACAAATCTCAAAGGTTAAAGAAATTAACATGTATTTATCACATAAATCATTAATATAGCAATGCTGAACAAAATTAAAGCATATTTTATAAACACATTACTTTGTGCATACGTTTCTAAGTTTGTCAAGAGACTAAAATAAAAGTTCCAGATTGGAAATCTTGTGAGAAAATCTCAAAAATCAGCATATTCATGTGAAACGGTCCCTTATGTAGAGTGAATTAACAGTCATGGGGGGATTTTTCATGCACAGGAAATGAGGTTCTGCAGTAAAAAAAAACACCAAAAAAAAAAGCCCACTTCCTGTTAGATATTGGCTGGTCTGGAGACAAAGTGTTGGCTTGACGGCGGCTCCTCGTCGCCCCGCCGCCACCCTGCTGTCGGTCCTGCTGTTTGGAGAAGGAAACCCGGGGCCTCCAGGATCATGTAACTCACTTCAAACCCATTTGGGTTCCAGCTACGTGACGGGGAAATTGATTTTCTTTTTTTTTTCTTTTTTTCCCATGTTGTTTTTCTTCCAGGAAAAGAAGGAATGACCTTTTAAGGGTTTTGCATTTGAAAAATGGTCAATTTGTGCCGCACATGCGAGACGCAGCGGAATTGAAATTCCGTAAAACTTCGCCTTTCATGGCGTAAATATACATCACTCCAAAAGGAATGTATAGAATAGAGTGAAAATAAGAGGTCAACCACACAAATAGAATCAAAATAGGAAAATGGAAAATATAGATCAGAGAAAGTACAACTAGATGTTAAGATTTAAATTAATAAAGCAGAAATGTGTGGGTATATGTGTGAATACATTTCTATGCATATAAATTGTATACGTGTAAAGTAATTTATGGAAGTATAATTGGATATGGTCAAACAACTTTATTATATTTATTCTATTTTACATATCATTAAATTTAAAAAAAAAAGTAATTTATTGATGCCGTTTCATCAGATAACTTCTCTTCATATAATAGTTTGAACATGTCTAACAAGTGGAAGCTCCAGAAAATTATATATTATTTATGGAGAAGGTGCAATTTAATAAGTTGTACTTCTTCAAACTCCTTTTCGGACTTACAGCGGATCTGATTCCATTGTTCCGCTGTAATTATTCACTGTTTGTGTGGTGAAATATCTTTGGTTATCCGGTCTGGACTTGATATGAACAAATAAAAAATTAAATGAAAGTTTGTTCTCTCTCTCTTGGGGCGTCGGCGTTTCCTGCAAGTCCATAAGTGTCACATTGTGGAAGTTGGAGGGTTTTAGGTAGAAAGGTCTTTATATTTACACCTGCAACCATCATACCTGTTAGAAGTATCATAGTCCCTGGATAAGTGGCATTGAAATACGATAATTACCTCCACCAATGAAAGTTGGCTCAGAAGGTTATGTTTTTGTCGCCGTCTATTTATTTTACCAACTTTTTGCGAGAACTATTAACCCGAATTGAAATCTTGAGGGATGATTTGTCATCATCCAAGGATCAATCACTTAGATTTTGTGACGTTAACGTCTAACTGTTTCCGAATAAATCACAAAAAATTAAAAAACAAAAGTTCTATACAAAGCAGATGAGAGATGGTGCTGCAAACAAATGTGGCGTCGGTGAAGGTCCGCGCTCTACCGAGTGTAGCTCTAGTTCTAGAATATGTTTGCAAGGGTTTTTGAGTTCTGGGACAACGAGTCCTACAATGTTAAAGCCATTAAAACGGAATGTATTTCTTACAGCTGTGGAAATACCCGTCTCCCCTCAACGTCGGGGTCGACGAGGTGCCATGTAGCTCCGTGAGAAGCCGGTGCCCCCACCCACCACCCCCCTCCCCCAGCAGACACACACCTTTGTCCGTGAGATGAGCTGGAGACAATAGGCAGAGTCATTATCCCCATTTCACCCAGACAAACTCTCACTGAGGAACTTCACAGGAGTCCCTGAGTCATAATCGGTTCAGGAGAGACGGGAATTTTCCCGTCCCGTCACTCAGATCTGCCACTTATCCAATCAAATGTAGGGGAGGGGGGGGGGGGGGAGGGGGGGGGGGGGTCTCCGTGTGAGGTGGAAAATAAGTTATTCATGTGGCTTTAGGGCGAGGAGGTGCAGTGAAACGGGCTGCAGTACAGACTCACTGTAATCCCACCAGCAGGGGTGATTTACTGTACTTATGTGTCGCTGCTGGCGTCCTCTTTCCGCCCAAAAACATCCGAACCATCCTCATTAACTTCCAGCCCGGAGTGTTGTGTGTAATTACGCTCAGAATCCTGCCAGCGCAGAAGAAATCACCACGAGGGGAAACCACAGTGAAAACTGGCCTTTTATGCAGAGCTATTATGCTCGTTTTTTAGCTTCTCTTGTTTTCCACAACGTGGAGCTTTAATGAAGCAGCTTTCATGCCCAACACTGGGGGAAAAAATAAATAAATAGAAAATCCTGATTCATCCTGAGCCTTTGGAGGGAAATTTGATTTCCAAAATTCCTCAATTTCTGTTTTGAAGTTACATTTTTCACTAAAAGTCCAGATAACAAAATAAGACTAACTCTAACTGTTTTCACCTGTAGAGTGAGAACACACATTTAATTCTGACTGTTCAGGATCCTCAGCGTGCTGTACATCATGCATGTAATTTGACACCAGCCTCGTGGCCATGTTTAACAGGAGTGTCCCAGTATAATTCGGTTCATTCTTACCTTGAAAATCACCCCCCCTCAGTAAGAACTGATTAAAGAAATAAATAAAAAAACTTCAAAAGTTTTTCTTAGTTGTGGTGCAGAGTATACGTGATGAGAAAAATTACAATTACTACAGAAACTTACTACAATCTCAACATGAAGCCAATAAACTTTATTTAAAAAAAAAAAAAAAAACTTCTGGTGCTAAATAAAGTGAAATATCTAAAAAAAAAAAAAATACTTCTATAGCTGTTGCATTATGGGTGTTTTTCATGTTATGCATGCAGGTTTGTCTCTTTGGAGATTTTCCATTTAATTTAACTCATTTTCTGTTGTGAGAATCAAAGTTTTCTCAGGTTGACCGTCTGACAAACCGGTAAAGAGTTTCAAACTTAAAAAAAAGTATTTTTATTGTTCTTTCTCATGAAACAGGAAATGATGAAAATGAAATGAGATCCAGTTTTCTTCAGACGTATGCAAAGTCTTTTTCGAGGACACTCTCTCTTAAAGTGTGGGCGTCTCGCAATTTGGCCCTGTAATTTGACACCAGCTTCACTGGCTTTCTGAACCGGACGATTACAGAAGGAAATGATTCAAGCCGGTGTAAGTTCACGACAAACTCTCAACTTTAAAAAAAAAAAAAAAATCACTCGACATGAACATTCATTTTCTTCACAGTCTGGGGTTTGTAATTTGACGCCATCCTCATCACAATGCTGCCCTCATTGACCTAATTACCATAATAACGAGCTCATTTTTCACTCACTTTCATGAATCAGTTTGATTTTTACTCCGTCACTCCGTTTATATAGTGGGACTACAAAATAATAGTTAAAAAAAAAAGCTTAAAGGAGAGGAAAGTGAGGCGCCCACCGATGACCTTTGTGGGCTGAGCGATGTGGAAGAGCTCTGTGAAAGAAGAAAACGCCAACGTCCTGTAAATCTACTTCAAGTAGACTCCAGGACTCGCTCCCTCGCTCTCTCTCTCGCTCTCCTGGCAGCGGGGGGAAAATGTCAGGCTGGACTGGCAGAGGATGAAGGGCTCTGGGTGGAGGAAGAGGAGGAGGAGGAGGAGGAGGAGGAGGAGGAGGAGGAGGAGGAGGAAGAGGAGCGTCCCCCAGGCAAGGGGCGGAAGAACGACGCTTCTGAGGTTTTGGGACGCCATATTTGTCTAACATTTCTCGCCATTTTGAACAAGTTCAGTCACAGTTCATGAAACAGAGAAGCTCCGTTCACCGGCCGCCGCCTGACAAGCCCCGGCTTTATGCTGTGTGTGTGTGTGTGTGTGTGTGTGTGTGTGTGTGTGTGTGTGTGTGTGTGTGTGTGTGTGTGTGTGTGTGTGTGTGTGCATTCTGAAATCGAAAAAAACACTTTTTTGTTTTGTTTTTTTCACATTTGTCTCTTTTTACATTTTTCAAATGTTTATTATTTTACGTCACTAAAATGTCATAGAGTCGATGTTATTTGTGTTTTGATCAGAGGTGTGATGTGTTCAGTGATTCGTGTTCAAGGTAAAGTAAAGAATGGAGGCGAGCTCATCTGGCTATTTGCCCCATGAAGGGTTAAAATCCGTGTTCTCTGCCATTTTAAAACATTTTCTACAATAAAAATTGAAATAACTACAAAATAAGATTCAGGTGCTGACACGACAATGACCAGCAATTGATGAAATCCTCAGGTGTTTCTAGACACACTGGACGTGATGGCCCGGAATCAAACCATAAGTATCACCGTTTTCATCACTCTATTATTGGTAGAGGGTTCAGTCAACAGAGCAGCATGCAGAGTTTTTTTACAAAAGTCGACACAGATTTCGCTCGCTGAAATATCGGTCTTGTGACGTCGCCCCCTGTCTGCTCAGGGAAGACTGCGGCGTGGAGCAGACGTTTAGGAATGTGGGCGGAGTCGAACGTTTGAGGCATTTACGGTTCGGAGAGTGAAACGGAGAGAAACTAAAGGCCGACTTCGCCACCATAAGAACAAGGAGAAAGTTCGGCTGCGCGTGCATGTTCCAGCTCGCTGATGACGGTTTTAATAACGTTTAGCATGTAGCCTAGCTATTTGTATGAGCCCATGAGCACGTCGGAGGGCGGAGTTACGTGATGCACCTGAACGCGTCACCCAACACACAATGTCTCCAGAGGGAAAAGGAACAGGAGGACGTGGAGCTGCGTTTAAACTTGTGCATTATTACGAAAAAAACACTGCAGGAATTTGTGAAACAACTGCAAAGTCACAATACAAACAGTTGGTATGGCTTAGATATATTTGTTAGTTATAAGTTTATAAACTGAGGAATAACTATGCTATAATACTATATATTTTTTTAATTACTTCACCAAATAATCACACAAAAGTACTGAAAACTGGTACCGTTGAGTATCGGGTGTGTTTTCATGTGTATTCAGTTAAGAGTTAGACGGTCTTTAAAACTTCCAATCTTTCCAAGGAAACAAACATGGACGTCCTGCCTGGAGGTCTGATCGCCGCCTGGGCAGAGGAACCGTCCAGCACAAGCCAGAAGACTCGTATCGCAACTGGAAGTCAAGTAGAGGTAGTGACACAATCCCAACTCAAGTGGTTAAGCAGTAAGTGTGAGCGGCCTGCGTCAAACTCGCCACGTGTGATCGGATCGCCTTAAAACGCACGCTAACGCCGCGTCTGAACCAGCTCACGGTCTCAGCTCGTTTGGCCTGGGTTGCTCCGCACACCAGCAGAGTGTGCAGGCCTCCAGTCGAATCCCAGGAGCTTCGGTCGTGTTGTTGCCGTGGCCGGAGTTTCTCCGGGTGACTGATGGATCCTGCAGATTTACACCTTTAATTAAAGCCCGGCCATCGGAGCAGAGGTCAGTCTACACTCTGCTGACGCGGCGCTGCGGAACAACATCCATCAGAGGAGGTTCGGTCATTCCTGGACGGCACCGGCATCACAAGAAAGAGAGGGAGAAGACCTAAGTCGGGAGGGAGCAGGGTGGGCAGAAGGGTGGGGGGGGGACATGGATCAGAGCCACAGACGCCTCCAGACAACAATGTCCCGTTTCCTCTGTAATCCCGTGATTCATCGGGCTCAATGGAAGACACTCGATAGCAGATGATAATGAAGCTCCAGACAGCCTGGCTGCCGGGGGGCTTTTCCTCACCCGGACAACAGCTACTTAACACCGGCCGAGCGGGGTCCTCGCTCCGGTTCGGCCCGCCGGCCATGAGCTCATGCGGGCCTCGGGGGAAACGTGATTTGTAAAAAAAAAAAAAAAAGCAGAATCGACCGACTGTTCACTGTCCTATCCTCTCGATCCTCTGAACCCAACTGGAACAGCAACCAGTCTGGCTCGGCACCAAATTTAATTTAATCCAATCAGATCAGCTAGAAAATCGAACACCCTTCTACCAAATGAAATACAGTTTTTGTAAGTATAAGTAAAACTATATAAACAACCTTATGAGCTGTGTTATCGTCATTTTAAATGGTTATCTGAATGTTTTGGGGGTTAAATCCTGTCTGTATATTTCACCAGGAGGCGTCAGTGAGAATAGCATCCCTGTTTACAATATTGGTCAAGGTTTGTAATGAGAAAAGGAAAATGTCATTTACTTTACACTGAAACAAAGGACAACATATGGAGTCGCCCAAAATCAGCCCTGGTATTAAAGCTGGGGCAGACATCGAAGCAGCTCTGCTCATCATCATCGTGGGTTTTTTGTATAAAATAGAAGTAAAAAGTAAAAAGTCATCTAGAGCAAATAACTTATTTGCATTTTGTTATATTAGTAATTTTACAAAATGTTAATTTACAAATAAATTGAGTGGGACGTTGGCCCAGCTAAACTATAGCATCATTAATTGTCTGAGATGAGAATAAATAATTAATAATTAATAAAGAATAAATAATTATAAAAGCAAAAGACAATGACACTATATGTTAGTACCAATACTAATATGAGCATAGAGAAGAAAAAAACGGGCAAATAAATACAGTAATGATATTATTAATACTCAGGACAACAGTCATAACAACAGTTATAACAATAAATAATCAATAACTAATTACTCATCAATAATAATGATAGTGTATACTTAGCTGGTTGAAAAGGGAGAGAGAGAGAAGCAACTTTCCTATCCAGCCCTACCCCTATTCTATCCTTATTATCAGTTGTAATTAATAAAAACAATAATAATTAATTATTATAGATGTTTTTTCATTAATTGGGAACAAACTACATATTACTGGTAGTATTTTATAATTCTGATGGATTTTAGTTTGATTTATTGTGTGTTTTACAATCATTGAAATAGCTGTTTTCAAGAAATATAGATTTTGTTAAAGCAATAACATTACTTTAGTGTAATAACATGGGTTTTAAGGACTTAGTGGCTTTGACTCGTCGTATTTTGACATGTTGGACGGTGCCCCGACGTCCTCGCTCGCCTCTAAAAGTCGCCGCTTCAGGATTTAGTGGCGCCACCGTCAAACCTCTGACCTCAGACGTTCACATGTTCCCAGCGTTGTTAACTTCAGCTTGAACGCGAGCTGTAAGACTTTGTACAAACCTGTGATTGCCAACACATACAGTATGCAGCGAGCCTGATTTATGCCCCCCCCCCCCCCCCCCCCCCCCCCCAACAGCTTTCATGCTCGGCCTGGCGTTTGCTCATAAAGTCGCTTTTACACAGAATAAATGTCGGCCAAATTATGAAAACAACAGGTAGTCGGTAAGAGACGAAGGCTTGCTGCTGTTTCGTCATCACTTCTTCAGTATTTAGAGGTGGAGGCGGCTCGGGGAGGGGTCCGTTACCCCCCCCCCCCCCCCCCCCCCCCCCACCCACCCCCCCACCCCCCACCCATGTGTGTGGCGTCCCAGTTGAGCTGCATTCTGCACAAGGTTGAAACACCAAAGTGTTTTTTTTTTTTGGTTTTTAACACACGATGAGAGAACGTTCCAGTCCAATGAAAGTAATATGTTGTGAACGGGGGAGGAGGAGGAGGAGGAGGGGAGGAGGAGGGGGAAACATAAATCCACTGTTGTTTTACCTCCTTCAGGGAAACTCCATTGTTTTTAGTTTTTCTTTCCTCTAGCGTCTGGCTGATGACGGTGAAACATGCCTGCAGTCGACGCTCCATTGTGTCTCCATGAACGAATATTTCTCTATTTTTGGAAGTTCTATTTCGTTCCACAATTCATACAAGTGAACCGAACCAGATTCTGTAACCCTTAAAGGCATACGTTTAGAGTTACAATAGAGCATTATTATTAATTCAAAGCAAAAGAAAAGGTACAATTAATCTAACACAAGATCACAAGTAAACATTAAGAAATGCAGTTATAGATATTTTTTTCTTTATTCGTTGGCTGCATAATCACTGATTCTATCAGATTTCGTCTATATTTTCTCCTCCGTTTGTCTCTGCTATTCCTGCTACCCATAAATAGATTTTAATACTAATCAATATTGCATTAACTAATCGATTAATCTGCAAAATATTCTCACAAGAAGATTAATGTTATTAGTCGATACTATAACATTATTGGGGGGTTTTTTCACCCCATTTAGGACGTTAATTCGGACCTGCACGTCCCACAAATGCACGTCCAATACAGCATGAGACTATTTTCAAAGAGACTAAACTTCCCAGCATCATAAGATTTATTTTCCAGGACGATTCGAGGACGATGGGTGTGCGTGCGAGCCGGGTGGAAGCCTCCACGCCGTCATCCCTCCACACCCGGCCCCGCCCCTCTGATGCCTTTCTCAGCTCCCAGCATGTGATTATTTTCACTTCTGTGCATGAATGGAAAGCGAGGAGTTGGCTGAGTGAACAATGACCCTTCACTTGCTCTTTAAATAGCTTGTAAATCAACAGGGGATTTAATATTTTGTTACACAGTTAAGGAAGTTATGTGGGGTTTTTTTTTTTTTCTGTGAAGATAACAAACGTAAAGTGTGTTGCGTGCAGCTTTTTTTTCTTTCTCCCTCCTCTTTGTACAAACCTACTCATTTGTTTTTATTACTGTTCAGACACACTCATGCGCCCATTCTGCCTTTAATGCTTCTTTTGTGCTTCATAAACCCAACTCATCTAACTTATTGGTCCTTTGGTCAGAATATTCTCGTCCTGAAAGGCCGACACACCCCAGGATGTAGGCTTGGTTTGGGAAAATAATATAACAATTTTTTTATTTTTTTTATTTGTGTACCTTTCACGTCATCCCTGTCGGTTCTTCTAATGTTTCCAGTAAAGTCTGCTTATGTAAAGATTTAAGTACTTTTTAGTATTGTGTGCAGAAACACTGGAGACACATTGTAAAACTCGCCAGATTTAAAAAAATAAAACAAAAACAGGTTATTACTGAAATACAAAGAAAAGACTTGGGAGAATCACAGTGTTTTCTTTTTTAAAATATAACACTGATATAAGTGTCTCTGGGACTTTATAGTCACTTTGTTTGATATTTGCTGTTTGCTTTTAATTTTTAATTGAAAATAAGTATTTGAGATAAAGTGGAAGAATATATATATATAAAACTTTAATCTTCTCTCTGCTCCCTTTCATTCAGGATTTGCAAAAGATTTGCTCCGTATTGTATAGAAAGTAGTTTTTTTAACAATGAATGAAATAACAATAATAACAATAATTATTATTATAATCTACATGACATTATCTTCATCCAGACTCTATGAGAGAAAAGTTTGATTTGCATCGTGCCAAAAACAGCAGAGTCATCTCAAGGCACTTTTATTATGAAGAACCAACAATTCTACATGAGCAGGCAGAGGAGACAGTGGAACAGGATGAAACCTGCAGAACCAGACTCAGAGGAGAAGAGTTTCTACAGTGAAAATGAGAACGTGGTGAATTTCCGTTGCATTTTGGGTGTCTGTTTACACAACAACCATACTCAAATCAATAAAAATACAACTTTTAGAAAATGCTCCAAGTCTGTCTCCATGGGAACGGGGGAAACTGCAACTTTTATGAAATGCTGCTACTGCACAGTTGCACTGCGGCTTTAATGAATATTTCCTCTGCACATGCTGAGTAGATGGACGATAAGAACAATGTGGCATGGCTCCAGATTCTCATTGACTTGGTAGTTTTATTTTGACAATCACCGTAATAACAATCCAACTTGGTCGTCTGTCCACTAGAAAGTCTGTGTACTCCTATTGATAATATTTATAGCGTCTTTGTTGTGTAAACTGAAATTACTTTTTAACCCTTCGACACACAATTAAACTTTATGTTGATCCAAACCAGGTGTGTGTGTGTGTGTGTGTGTGTGTGTGTGTGTGTGTGTGTGTGTGTGTGTGTGTGTGTGTGTGTGTGTGTGTGTGTGTGTGTGTGTGTGTGTGTTACACATGTTGTGTGACGCTGCTCATTTCTGAAATGTCACCTTCAGTCAGTGAAACGCCATCATCCTTTTCATGAATCACATTTCCACACGAAGGACTTCAGTGGCTGATGTTGTGTTATGGACCAAAGTATATCCAATTCCGGGGGAAACATCCATGTAAACTATAAAATGTCATAATGTATATCCATCAACCAGCCGAGACCTGATCTGCTGCTCTGATCAGATTAAGAACTGGAGCCGGCGTAAACGCAGTCACATTGTGGGATTACTGGCTCTGATCCAGCATTCCCGCCAAAGTATAATACGACCACTAGGCCTCGGAGAGACGGAGCTGTTGTAGCAGTTTTATACGTTTATCAGCGGCAGCACTGTGCAACATGGAACTCATCGGTTCCAACAACAACTTTGATATGTGAAGACGGCATCACCGAAAAGGAAGTGACTTCATACCACAAGAACATCATCAAGCTGTACGTCAACCATGTACACTACAGGTGAAAACAAATACTATGAAGCCACCTCCAAAAATATGTGTGAACGTTGGCGTCAATATGCCAACTCTGATTATTCTATAATGGCTACAATTGACCGATTAATCGGTCGAGTCTTGCTAGAACCCAAACTGTTATATAATATAATGTAATAAAACCCAAAATGTAATAACTGGTCAATAATTGTAACAGGACGCTGAGCCCAAAATCTAAAAATGTATTACATTGTGGGGCAGGCAAAAAAAATGTTCCCCTAATAGTATACTATTTTTATTTACATCATAAAGTGAGTCAATGATTTATAGTTTGAACTTGAACTGCTTCAAATGGAATAACACAGAAAGAACGAGTTCTAAAAGTTTGGACTATTTGTTTATACGTACCTATATATACAGTTTATGGTATTTATGTATGATTGCTGTTGCCCAAGTGGTTTATAGTTTTCTGTTCTCTAGAATCTGTTCTCTTTATCTCCAATCATCAGTATAATGTATAACATTAAACATATTAAGATCACATTTAAATTCTGGTTAAAACTTGTTACATTATTGTTATTATTACATATTATTATATAAGTTATTACATTTCTGGTTTTACTATCTTATATTTTATAACAATTTGTGTCAATGTTACATTTTGTGTCGTTGTTACATTTTGTTTTATTGTTACATTTTGTGTCAATGTTACATTTTGTGTGGTTCCATTTTGTGTCATTGTTACATTTTGTGTCATTGTTACATTTCGGGCTCTAACAAGCCTAATCACATCTTTTACAATTACAAACTCTGGTATTACTTCCTTTCTGTCGGGAGGCGATTTCTTCTTGATTGGAGGCCAAATATCCAGCCATCAGTGGCTCAGTGATGTGATGTTCTTTATAAACGTAGAAAAAAAGGAAATCTTGTCAAATAGCTGTTTTCAACCTTTCGCTTTGGATTAAAATAAAAAATCCCACTTTTTTCTTTGCCCCTGCTTTTTTTTTTTTTTTTTTCTTTGTCAATGTTCATTTTATCCATGTGAATTCTGTAAGAAATGTGTGTGTCACTGTGTTGATTTGTTCAGACGTGTTTCTTCTACGTTGCGCTGGCCACGATCATCAGCGATGGGACACGTGCAAACATTTTAGCCGAAGGTTTAAAATAAACCTGAAATTGAATCGAGCTCCTGTCACGACTCAGGAACGCGACAAGGTTTCACAAGCATGTCAAAATGTCCGGTTCAACAAAGCCTCTCCATCCATGTCCGCCGTGTCGGGCTCGAGAGAGCCAGCGCCAGCCTGCTTCTTGCCAATCCGCCTTGTGGCTTCCAGCGCAACTGGCCGGCGAGGCGCGATAGCACCGCGTCGGGCCCGTTGGGTGACGGAGGTTAAATCCGCGGCATGTTTGGCCGTGCCGGAGCCAAATCTCCTCTTCCTCTGGATAAGACTCGGAGTGGGGCCGCCTGCCAGGAGCTGTGGCTCGTCCACGCAGACTTCATTCCAGTCAGAACTGGAGACGAGACCACCAATTATTTTTATTCTGGGTGATTTGGGTTTCTCGGGGTTAGGATAGAGGAGGGGGAGGAGCTGTTCGGAGGGGCTAAATATAAAATCCATGAAAGTATGTATCCCACATCACTGCAGAGATCTCTCGCTCTCGTTCTTATCGTTTGTTCGTCTTCGTTATTCCTGATTCGACATTTTGCAGAATACAAACCAGGATGTCCCCGAGAGTGACCGGCGCACAGAGAGAGGCGGGTTTATGGTCCGTCTTGTCGTCAGGCCGGCGGTAAACAGGAAAAGGGCCGGAGTGCTCGTTACAGCCGCGGCTCTGTCCCGTCCGGGAGATTTCCTGTTCCCGGTTAGCCAAGTGGCAGAGGGAGACAGAGACGGGCAAAGGGGAGGGGAAGGAATGAGCACGATGCAGGCAGCCAGCTGTCCCTCCACCACCTCCTCCACCAGGCTGTCCCTCTCTGGTCTCCCACTCCCAGGCCACAGCCAAGTTTCCGCTTCACTCACGAAGACACATGTCTTCAAACACACGTCCAATTTTCTTCCCTCATTCCTGCACTAATGCGCCACAGAAAAGCCTGGTAGGGTGCTGACAAAGAAATACATGTATTTATGATGAATTGAAAATCTTTCTGATCATCAGCAACTTTTTGGGGGGGGGGGGGGTGTCCTGAGGTTTTGTTTACTGTGAGGTTGTCAAAATGCGTCTTGCATAAGTCAAAGAAACCCATGATGACCTGGGAAACTGGCCATTAATTTCACTTTTAAAGCTCCTGCAAGCGTACATGTGTGCAATGGGCTGCTTTGTAAAAGCTGAGGACACAAACTTCCCAATGCTGCAGCCGGAAAATCATCAGATCTTCTTGGGGTCAGAAAACCAGAATATCTGCGATGTGATCAAACTATGAGACTAAGATGAATTTCCCTGAAACAATAATTCAATATAGACATGAGCTTATGGTAATAAAAGTACAGATGCAGAGTTCATCACAGCTTCAGGTTGGTGTATCTGAAGTCTTTGAGTCTAAAGTCAAAAAATATATGAGGTAAATAATCTGTGTTCCAGTCTTTTGTTGAAGTCTGTTTCTTATTCATGCACAAGGTGTTTTTCAAGGTCAGTATGTATCCCAACATCCAATGGGAAACCAACTTCAAGAAAAAAAACTTGAATGGAAAGATGAATTCGTACACAATTCTAACCTTTTCCTGATGGCTGCACGTCGTGTGCTGCATGTTTTCTTCATCAATGTATGATGACAACTTCTGTAAAGGTCCTATATTATTCAAACATCACTTTCTAAAGGTTTACTAACAGTAAACCCCCCAGCCTGTGTGCCAGGACCCGCAAGTGAAGAAAGGCTGTCATCTCCCTCACTTGCTCGCTCCACTTTTTAGTAAACGTGTGCTCACACAGGCAATTCAGAGATCTTCCCTTTGTGATGTCATGCAGGGAAATAACCACAGGCAGGTCCTCTAAAATTAAATTAAATGAAATTCAGGGATTGGGCAAATACACTTTGAATACAATGTTATTGGACCTCTGATAACGATGTGAAATTATTAGAAGAACAAAACTGTAAAATAAGGGACCGTTGAAGTAGCGTTAGTTTTACACTTCCATGAATCCTCTTGTGCGTTTTGCTTGTCCTGGATTTGTCAGCCCTGCTGCGACGGGAGAACTGTTGCTCTTGATGTTTTCATGTGTTCCCTGCTCAGTTCAATGCGTGCCGAGATGCACGTCTGAGAGCTTTACCATGTCCCGGGGGCTTCTGGAGATAAAGGCTCTCTGCAGCAAGGTGTTGCTGAGCCTCCACAGACTGACAGTAGCAGCCAGCATCCCACTTCCCTCGTCCTCATTCCCCCCCTCCATGTACTCCCACTTTCCTCGCATACCCCCCCCGCTCGTCCAGCCCTATGTCCCTCAACCCTATCTGGCCCTCTGCTCTTTATCTCCGTCCACTCTGCCACCTCAGCAGCTGCAAGCTTCGCAATCCCAGAATCCGACCGTGTCCTCGAACTCAACCTCGACCACGCAACCCGAGCAGGCAGATTCATTCATGTGTTGTTTACCGATTGTTTTTGTTTTTGACGAGTTCTAAATGTTATATATGTTCTCCAGATCATCCCTGAGCTGGAGACGTGACCGATGACGTATTAGAAGCGTAAGATCTACTAAAAGAACCTCTCAGTGAGAGAGAAAAAAACAACACTGGAAGTCCATTTCAGGCGCGATGCTTCCTGTAACAGCTGCGGCGGTTTCTAAACCAAAAAGAATGATGAAGTTTAAGGAGGGGGAGCGAGAGAATCCCCCGCCGGTATCGAAGGGAAGCTGCGTGGCTTGACGTCTGCGACAATGCCAAGCGGAGATGATAGGCCGAAGTAAAACCAGTCCGAAGCGTCTAATTTAGAAGCCCTGGATGGCTCGCAGAATACCAGGCGAAGGGAGGGAAAAAACACACAAAAAAAAAAAAAGTAAAGAAATGCGTCCAGGCCCGACATGGAAACTGTCTGAAAGGAGTCGGAGCCAGTAAAAACAAACATGAAAATAATTGACGCTGCCTCGCTGTTGGACAGCTGTGATTGGTGTTCACACCGCGGCTATTTGGAACGCCTCGGTATCTCCCCGTTATCGCAGCGTCTCTCCATCCTCCCAGTTGGCCGAGCGTCGGCCTCAGGAGCGGGAGGACGTCTCCACGGCCCCGCGTGACTCTTTCCACTTCCCCTTTTTACTCTCCGTCGCTCGGCGACATCTGGGAAACACATTCGGTCCTTCTGCCACCAATCAGACCGCAGAGTAAGGTACTAACACACACCAGAGGAAGAGACTTTCTCGACTCCAGCTACCCCCACCCCCAGCTACCCCCACCCCCCACCCCCCCCAACCGCCACCCCCGCAGTGTTCGAGGCTCTTCTCCCAGTGACTGCTGACCGAGAGGTTAGAGAGAAGAGCGGTAGGAAGGGAGATGAGGCAGAAAAGTGGCAGGTCGGGTCAGAGCGAAGCCCCCCGGGCAGCGAGAAGAGGTCAGGGGGAGCGAAGTGGGGGTCCCTGATGGGGCGGGTCACCTCCCACAGGACTGCAGCCAGGTTCTGGTTCAGCAAACCGACCGAGGCTTGAATGTAAAACCAACAACATGCTCACTTACAGACAAGAGATGACTCACTTTTAAATGCTCTGCCAGTTTCTCCACTTTGATGGTTTTTTTTAATTAAAATCGTACGAATCGCTTTATACTTGTAATGGAAAAAAAGTGATTTGTATCAGGTTGTCAGATAAAACAGAGTAAGAGATTATAGGAATTTGCTCATTTTCATTTTTGGTGAATACATTGACAGGCAATTTGATTTGATTCGTATTGATTCATAACATAAACACGCCATACTGTATTTACCACCTTTGTAAACGGAAAGGCTTGACACTTGTTTTTTCTATTGTTCTTATTGTTGGCTGATTTATTCATTTATTCTTCATCTTATTATTATAAAAAATAATAATAATAATTTGATTGAAATATTAATTTTTTCGAATATTGATTGAAATGTTTATTTCGAATAAGGTACGGAAACAATAAGAAAAAAAGAAAAGAAAATTAACAACAAAGTTTTCCTCTCAAATAAATAAATAAATGAATAACAGTAATAATAATATAAAATAAATCAAGAAAAACATCGTCAGATGAGTATTCGTAAATTTATTTAACTTTATTTAATAATTTTTTTTTAAATGTCATTTTTTGGGGGGCGTTTTGTTTTGTCTGTGGTGACGGCTTCCCGTGCGCAAATAGTTAAGCTCAACTTTTTCACCAAAATTTCAAACACACATCAAACCTCAACGTCCACAGAACGACTGGTGGGAAGCAGTGGGCCTGGTTTGCTGAGATCCTCCAACAAACATGATAGATACAAACAAATGTATTGATCACCACCGTGATCAACATCAGGAAGAACCGGGTTTTAAAATGAGGGTTTTCGTGTTTTTTAGGCCTGTTTATACCAGAACGATTGGCCGGGAACTCTATGGCCTATCTGTTGATCTGCTGTGGCGCACTGAGCTCGTTATCAGAGGAGACCAGCACATAAATCTGAAATTGGAAAATCATTTTTGTCACAATTGGTTGAAGTTAGAATTTGGGGTAAAACACCACATTTTTTACTTCCTGTATAAAACTGATTTAGATGCATTTGTTAACATCACTAAACTCATAACTAAACACAGTCTGGCACAAACAATATCAGAATTTATCAACCCTTACCTACAGTTTGAGTCAAAATAGACCCACTTTTGGGCAATAAAAATACCTCAAATGTAATTATTTTCACGTGAAAGTTTTGACAAGTGTTGGTTCAAGTCACACTTGGTGGGTATCTGTTGGTTTTTTTAATACGTCCGCCAACAATGTAATGAAATATCATTGGCGTATATCTTTATTTGTCTGTATGTCTGTCGGCAAGATTACATCAAAACTACTACACAGACTTTGCAGAGATTTTCACCACAGCTAGATACTAGGCCGTGGAAGATGCCCGTACATTTTGGAGGTGGTCTGGAATAAGTCTCTGATTGCTTTTGTTTTTAGATATATTCGTGTGAATTAAGTCAATCAGCAGAGCTCAAAGTTGACAATCAGCTTTTGTGTTTTCATCTTTTATCCAAGAAACATTTATACGACATTTTCAAGGGAAAACTGAGAACTTTGGTTCCGTTTTGGGCAACAACAAAGCCTGAAGCCAGTGAAAATGCAACTTTTCAAAATGTGTCCGGCTCCATGTAAACGGGAAAAACAGGACTTTGGTGAAACGTTGGTCCCGCTACTAAAAAGCTCTTGTGCACACGCTGTGTCATCACTCCCAGTCCATTTTCTCCTGGGACTTTGTACTTTTATTTTGACATTCTCCGTAATAACAGTCCAACTTGGTCGTCTGTCCACTGTCCGTGCTCTCTCATCGTTAATGTTTTTAGAATATTGTGTGATGTCATTACAAAAACTAACAACAGCACCCACTCGTAGCCCAGCATTGAAAACGGACATCGTTTTCAAAACGTTGCCGTGGAAACGTGGAACTTTTCTGAAACGAAACAAAAATTATGCATTTTATCTTGAAATGTTGTGTAAATGGCGTCTAAAACAGGATGTGCTCATGTTCATTTTCAGCAAAACTCTCCATTTCTAAGGGAGTGTTTCACCTGATCAGAAGTGACATAATTCCACAAAGAATTTCGAGGCAAACGAGTCGAGTCGCACGCTCACGTCAGCGTGGTCGTCCTGCATCCAGACGCAGGGAGCCGCATTCCTTTCTTGTGTTTTTAATATGATAATTGAGATTCTAATTGCGGCCCGGTGCCGGGTTCTGGCTTCACTCTCACGGTATCTAATCAGCTTCCTGCTCTGTCTGAGCGCTATCGCTGAACAACAGTCCGCTCCGCCGCCGGCTCCGCGCGCCGCATCCAGACAGATTAGGTTCATACCGAAATCTCTGCCAAGACACACTGCAGCCACACGTTTCAAAACATCCGCACGATATTTCTTCCTTTAGACGACGCGACTCAACGTCGTCGTCTCCAACTCAGGGTCTCACTGGAGAGCGGGAGCTGCTCTGTGCTAATGCTAACAGCTAAATGTGACCGGGTGGAGTGAGGGTCAACGAGTCGACGGCTTCATTAGATCACCGACGTGTGGTCATGAGTTCTGGCTCACTGGTCACAGCCAGAGATGAGGTGTGTGTGTGTGTGTGTGTGTGTGTGTGTGTGTGTGTGTGTATATGTGTGTGTGTGTGTGTGTGTGTGTGTGTGTGTGTGTGTGTGTGTGTGTGTGTGTGTGTGTGTGTGTGTGTGTGTGTGTACCTTTGGGTTGAGGTTACACATGCTGTCTTCTTACACAACAAATGTAAAAGTGGGATCCTGCATTTTCTAAAAGGCGATTTTACAATTTTTTCTTTCTTTTTTTTTACCCATAATTCCAAGTTTGTTCGTGCCTCTTTTACCAACGGTTCAATAACTTAACCCTGCAGCAGACAAGCTTTTCTTTGACTGATCTCACGTTCTGTATATATTTAGTCTCCTGCAGCTTTCAGTCATAAAACATCGGCGTGTGAGATTTTTATGTTTGGAATTCATATTAGTGAGGGTGGTCTGTCTGGTTTGTGTGTGTGTGTGTGTGTGTGTGTGTGTGTGTGTGTGTGTGTGTGTGTGTGTGTGTGTGTGTGTGTGTGTGTGTGTGTGTGTGTGTGTGTGTGTGTGTGTGTGTGTGTGTGGTTGTAGAATGTGTTTCCCCTGGTTTATATTCCAATTTATGCCTTCAAATCTTGTCTGAGCTGATCCTCACTGCTCCAGCTATAAATCATGCGCTTGGCTTTTCAGCACGTCTGTATGTTAAGACGACTGAACGTACGGGTTTCTCCTCCAGCCTGCATGTGGCTCCCATCACCCGTCTCCGTGGAGCCCGAACCTGACAGGCCACAGCTCGGCATCGCAGCCTCTCTCTGATGGAAAAGCAGCAAACAGATGTTTTCTGTGCTCGGGCAACAATGCACACTTCTATTCAGGTTGAGACTTGCTCGGAGGGGAACGGGAGGGCGGAGGGGGGTGGGGGTGTCCCCTTCTGGTCTGTCCCCGTCTCCGATGATTTATTTCTCTCAGTAGGGGAAGACCAGCATGCAAAACGTATAAAAAAAAAAAACATATTTCAAAATGTGAGTGAGAACAACGGGATGTATGGAGAGCTGATTCTGGATAAACACATGATCGTTTAGTTTAGATAAGCAGTTTATTGAAATTCTTATCAAACCAGAATATAATCCAAAAACTTCTTTAATGGGCAACAATTGATTTTAATGTAAGAAAAGAGCCTTTAATTGGACAGAAACGGACAAATTTGAAGTATTTCAAGCATTCTATGTGAAGCTTTGATGTGACAAAAAAAATCAATGTGATGAATATATTTTTAATGTGTGACAGGCCTTTAATTAGACACGATTAAATAAAAAAGTTTTAATATTAAGTTACTTTAATCTAAGGCCCCGTTTACACTTTGAGTGAAAGCGCACTTTTTGAGTTTTTGTTTCAGAAAAGTTTTGCGTTTACATGACAGTGTTTCGAGAGCGAGCTCCTTTTCCACGGAAACGGCAGAAACAGAAACACGGAAAAACGATGGCGTCACGAGCTGATGGTCGTTTTTGTAATCAATCACACACACACGTACACAGAGAACAATATGCCATACGGACGTCCACAAGCCAAAAGTCAGACTTTCACTAAAGTGTGAATTACAAGCTGTGGATTTGTAAAGTGTTTTGCAAAAGAATTAAAAAAAGTATGAAATGAGTCTGATGAGTCATTATTGAAAGCTGGTGGGAGCTGTACATGTAGATCTGAAGACGTTTAAGGTCCCAGGGGGGGCGCCGAAGCAAAAGTCAACTCATCCTTTCTCCATCGGGTCTGCTCGGTGAGTCAGAAACATCCACCGAAATGTCGATTATCACGATGTTCTAATATGCAGGGATCCGGGCCGATCGGCATTAACATGTTGCTTCGCGTGCGTCTGCCAATTATATCACTTCGCAGCCTTTAAGGCTGCACTCTCGCCAGGGGACATTACGTTTTGAATATGGGGTGTGACTGCAGTGGGAGACGCTCCCCGGCAGTTCCCAGATTATTTAAAATGTTACCTACATTTACACGCCTGCGTCCCCACCTTCGGCGGGGAGCAGCAAGTTTAAGCAGGCTGTGCTATAAAACGCCGAGTTACGGGTCGGATGGGAACACATCACAGCACGATATGTTTACGTGAAGAGGCGGGAAATGCCAGAGCGGCGGAAACAGCGACCCGATTTCCACCAGAGGGGTTTGAAATGAGTGTGTTTGCAGGACGACTCCTGGCTCCGCCTCCTCCAACAGGTAGTTTCCTCTCAGGAGGGGATCAGAGGGGAGATAAGACGCCGCTCTCAGGATGAAGAAGATCATTGAATTGTGTCCGTGCAGGCAGGCCCCGACACGCTCATCGTCTGTCTGTGGCGCAACAAACCAACAAACCATGCATCCTGACAAACCATGTGGTCCAGTACTTTCCTCCTCAAACCTTTTAGAAATTGTCACCGTGACCTCGAGCCAGGCTTCATTCAGCAATGAAGACAAATAAAAACAGACAAAGCCTCTTTCTGAGGTGAAATGAGACTCTGATGAGAGGTAGAAAATGATATTTGTTCTAGTTTCGGTCCTGTCCAGCTGCTGTAGGGAAAAAAAAAACGCCTTTCCTCAATGTTGGACTGTGTTAGCATGCTCGCGGCTAACATTGAGCAATAATAATAAAACTTAATTGTGACATTAAGCTTGATTCCAAGTGCAAATTAAATATAAGTTTGAATTCTTCACGTTTATGTAAATTATTGAAGCATTTCAGATGCAACGCTGCTTAGGAAGCTCACAGGACAAAGGCTTGTTTACGCAATGAATTCACGTGAAAACGCTAAAGTTCTGTTCTGCTCTGGTGTCTCGGAGTCACTGGAAACTTTTTGAAACCAGCTGGCGTGGTGAAACTTTTTGAAAACTCTTCGACTCTGTGTAGATGGAGGAAAACGCTACTTTTTCTGAAACGCTGCTGCTGCGCACCAGCTAGTGTCTATTCTATTCTATTCTATTCTATTCTATTCTTTTAAATGGGACCTAAGTCAATCAAACAAACTTTAAGGGGCCTTTCACATTCACTTTAGAGACCGGATCAAACCCTCTGGAAAACGTCACGCAGTTACACCAGCTGCTGGTTTGGGGGCGCTGTCGTCTAAAACAAGAACTGCCCAGAGTGGAAGTGAAGAAGAAACACGGCTCATTGATTGGTCCGGACCGAAAGCGGATGTCCTGCCGCGTTAGCCTGTGGTGGCTAGGCTAGTTAGCTTGTGGCGAATGGGTAGCCACAAATGACCGCGATATAAAGTCTTCAGACCAGATATCAATGAGAGTATTCTTCTCCACTTCTTCCTCTTTACTCCAAGTCTGCCCACGAGATATTTTCCAACTTTTTCTTTCTGCGTCTGCTTCCTCTGATTCGCGCGGTTAGCTTTGTTTGTTTGTTTGCTACCCAGGTCAGTGGCATTGCAACATGACGTTCATGTTATACTGTTATATTTATATTTAAAGGTTTGTTTTGGAGCACATTAAATAAGTATTCATATAATAAGTATAAAACAACTATATACTGTTGGTCCTGTTCAATGGGAGTCCGGGCCTCTTTCTTTGAGAGTCTCGGGGTCGACTGGATCATCGGCAGCAGTTGGTGCAGATTCCTCTTTCTGCCTGGAGCAAACTGGGGCTGTGTGTCAGGGAGGTGGGACTGGTGGGGGGGCGGGGGGGCAATCAGAAACCATGGACGCCTGGAGAAACAGTGGCTCCCTCTGAGAGCAGACAAGGCGGCATAAAGGGGGCGACTCCCGGTGCCCCGCCACCCTACAACGCCCCCTAGCTGCGTGCTGTAACCCTACCCGGCAGATAACCATCACACCCTGGGGGAGGTGGGGGGGCAACACTTTCACAACAATGGAGGCCCGTCTGGAGGCCGCGCATAGCTCTGCTGGAGCCGATAACCGACTCACACATTTACACCGTCTTTGTTTTAAAGCCACAGCCGCGTCTGAACACGCAGGCGGGTCTGGTCCCAACGCAACAGTTGCCGGTGACGTCGTAAAAAGGCTCAATGAACCACGGAAATAGGAAGTGGCGCTTTCTGCTGGAAGAGCTGGGCACGATTAGATCTCGTGTTGGTCCAATTCTAAACATGACACATGAAAAGAAAAACTCTGAAGCGTGTCAGACGTCAGGACTGCTCTTTGGGGATCGATGGCGATTGGCTCAGATCAAGCTGAGATGAGTGTGAGGCTGCCTCTCTTGCTGTTGCTCACATTTATGGCGGCCCGGAGTGAAAGTCTGCCGAGCATCTGAACATTTTCATCTGTATAAGTAATAAATGACATCCTTGTTTCATAACACTCTCCATCGTAATCACTGATTGAACATTTCACCATCAGGTCAGGCTTTATTTTTAAGCTTTTCTCAAGTTGGGGGAAGGAAGTCTTTCTTCGTTTTCAAACAAATTCAACTCACATGTGCATTATTGTTACAGGCAATAGTTTTTCTGCATGTGTGAGTAGCTCAGCACTAAAAGAGAAAGAAGCATTTTATTTTGTTGGTTTCTACAAACCCCCCGGCTAGCTCAGTTGGTAGAGCATGAGACTCACAATCTCAGGGTAGTGGGTTTGTGTCCCACGCCGGGCGCCACCTCCCCGTGGGCTCACCACCTGCAGGAAGGTTCTTAAATGGTGCGATGTGATCTGGGTGACGGTGCTCAGACTGTCACCCCCGCGACCCGGAAACGGATAAGCGGAAGAAAATGAATGAATGAATGAATGAATGGTTTCTACAAGGTGACGAGGTGATATTTGGCTCTACGTATATGTGCAACTGCATTGACTTTAATCCTGTGGAAAACATGAACATGAACGTTGCCTCTGTTCAGGTTGGGCTGATGACGATTGACGATTTTCATTCATTCAATCATTGCGTCACGAAACGCTGCGGTCAACCTTCACTTCGATATCGGGACTTATTATTGGTTCAATCTCACAAGCAAAGGATCCATAATGTCTTCGACCTTTTCGACTTCATTGTAATATTTTGCAAATCAGAGATAAGAGATGGGCTTCAGCCTCTTTTCTCATTTACAGCAGAGCAATATGGTGGAATCCGTGTCGTGTTTTGTAGTTTAGATCGATTCAATATTGACTTCATGTAGGAGATGTGCTTCCAGATATGCAGATGATGGTGTAGTATATGGTCGTAATTGTACACTTTGTTTTAGGAGCACCGGTAAATTCTAAAGCTGTACTCTGGAATCCGCCAGTGTTATTGTTGTCGATTACAGTAAAACTGTTGACGGCAAAAGTTGCGAAGGTAAAGTGGAGTTTTCCCTGTTTGGACGGTGAAGGGAAAGTTTCACAAAAGTCTGGAAAAATTTGGCAAAACAAAAAGTGTCATTTTTGTTTAAAAATGTTGTCAACATTGTTTAGATGCAATACGGGAGAATTTGTGAACAAAAAAGCCTTTTCTGGCCATAATTACAGCCGGATTACAGTCAGTGTTTGACATTGTTGTGCCAACACTCAGACGCTGTGTTCAATCAGACACTGAATCCACCTTAAGACTTATTGCAGCTGCTTCATTGTGTTTTCTCCCCAGAGCTGAAGAATGAACTTTGAAGCTTGAAACCAAGTGAAGCAGGAGGTCAGAGACAGATGGCGTACCAGGGAGCACAAATCTGTGGCAACTGTGACGACTATTTGTCCTCACACTGGTAATTACTTCAGCTCCCTGCCATTAAGACAATAAAAGCTTATCGCAAGGCAAACACAACCGAGCTGCTACAGCCAAGGGGCACCATAAATATTTCCCAATCATCAATAATCCAGCAGGGCGGCGTCCGATATGTTCCCACATTGTCATAAAACTGACGCTCCAGCGATTAATAGTCTGCCGGATAAGATAGCTTCCACATTCCTTTCCTCTTGGATCGCCTCATTAAGGGGAAGTTACCACTGATCTCTTGTTTAATATGAGGTAAATATTGCCATCCTGCTCTCTCTCTCTCTCTCTCACACACACACACACTCTCTCTCTCTCTCTCTCTCTCTCTCGCTCTCTCCTGGAGCTGAACAGACCACTAACCGCTCGGAGGCCGATCAGGTTTCTGTTTGTGTTGCTTCCATTGTGTCCTACACGGGACGGCTGTGTAATTTCCCCGGGACAATACACAGCGAGCCTTTATGTTTGGATCACACCGTTTGACTGGAGGTTTTGGTGCAGACTCGCTCACGAAGCAGCAGAAAACCACAGCGGAGTGCTGACTTGACGTGCTCGGCTAATGCAATCACTGTGTTTTCTCTGCTGTTGCTCCACTTTTAAAAACTCCCGTCATCATTGTTACGCTCGGTATGGGCGTTTTAGGTTATTTTTTTCCTCACTAGAAATAGAGACGTCCATGTTTTTGTTTAGTTTTTATTTTAAGAAAGAAAAGGCCGAGCTGAATTTAGGCAGAAAATCCCACCGTGGTGGAGATGGTGGCAAGAGACGGAGGCTTTTGGGCCAATATCAGTGAGAATAATCACAAACCCTTATATAGATGTGACTATATGTAGCCTGGAGAGGTAAATACAAGTTGTTTACTCCAGGTTTGTAGAGAGCTAGTGGATTCTGACTGTAATAACCAGATGAACGCTTACACACACGCACACATGTACATATATATATATATATATATATATATATATATATATATATATATATAAACCCTGCTGCTGCTCATGTGCACCACGGCCTTAATAAACACTACTTCTGCACATGCTCAGTCGATGGACAATCAAAACAATGTTTCCTCCATAGTATCATGACTCCCAGTCCAGATTCTCCTGGGACTTGATACTTTTATTTTGACAGTCTCCGTAAAAACAGTCCGACTTGGTCGTCTGTCCCCTACAATGTCCGTGTTCTCCCGTCGTTAATGTTTAAAGCGTATTGTTCTCTGCAAGCATGTGTGTGTGGCTTCATTACGAAAACAAAAAATAGCACCCTCTAGTGGAACTACATGAAAACTACTTGGTTTAGAGCATTTCTGTCGTTTCCAAAACGATGCAAACGTGAACCTTCTCTCATATGAAAACCCAAACAGGAAGTTGTGTGTGAAGTTGCAACCGACCAAACCGACAAATTCTCCGAGACAAGTGAAATCAGACATTGAATTTGATCTTTAGCCACGTTTCTCACACTGTCCGTGACTCGACTCTTCGGTGTGGTTTTTCCACGCCGTTGTACAATATGTTTTGCTAAATTAGAAATCTAAATAAATTTTTTGGGGTATTTTCAGTCATTTCAATGCAATGAAATAGAAAGGGATTATAAGCTAATGAGCAGAAAGACAACAGCTCTGCACCTCCTCATCCGTTTTCATGCAAAACGAAAGAACGAGTGACAAACTAATTAAAACTAACGCTATTGAAAGCATTGTCTTAAACTAACAGTTACTGTAAGACATCACTCCCAACATGGGAGAAAACTCATTTATCCATCTAATTATGAGTCAACTTAAAGATCAACTTGCCCAAGATTCTGAATATCTCAACATATGTACTGCAAATGCACAACGGGATTAAAGGAGAAATCCACACAACACGAGATATTGGACGGATGTTATTGGACGCTGACGAGACTCCGCAGACTGAAACTGGAGGAGGATCATGATGAACTCTCCTCCTACGTATGGAATCGTTCAGATAGCGGCTCATGAAAGACGGACGCTTCAGAAATCATCCAGGTTTTAAAAGTGACATCTGAAACTCCAGTCTTGCTTATGAAGACATCAAAAGCATTTATTCGAAAGCCAAAAGGCTCCTCCTTCAAAAGCCAATGACAAATGGGCCGGCAAAACAAAACAACCGCAGAAATATCACACGTTTGACTTTCACACCAGCGGATGACATATTAGTATTAGGTAAGTGCAGAAAACCATATTAATTGGCCTTCGAAAGCGTTTCGCATGATGGTTTATCCCTTTGGCAGCGTGTTCCTCACTGTGGTAACTCCCTGAAACAAACAGGCCGCAATTATGATTTCTTCACTCCAGCTACTCATAAACACACACAGACACACACACACACACACACACACACACACACACACACACACACACACACACACACACACACACACACACACACACACACACACATGCATACATGCACATCAACTCCCCACACGCCTATAGAGTTTACCATCAAACCTCGGCTCGCACGCATGCCTTTGCTTCGACACAACGGCAGTAGGAGTTCCAGTAGAAGTTGGATCGGGGGTTTAATTGCCGCATGAATCATGCTCGCTGCGGATTCCCAGGGCTGCGAATTAAATGCTTCATTAGAACGGGCCAAGTGAACATTTGTTTCCAGAATCCCTCCTCGCCCTCTCGCCCGGACAAAGCGTGCGTAGAAAAGGCCTAATTGTTTTCCACCCCGCACCTTCAGCCTTCGCTTTCCCCCGCGAAGGCTGGGGAATGCCCGTCATTCCTAATGCCATGACAGCCGCGGCGCACCTCCCTCCAAGTGTCGTAGTATCGCGCTTGCTTCAATAGCGATGGTGTGACGCAACTATCGGGTGTAATTTCTCGTAATTGCCCTGCCCCGCTCGTTGGAAGATAATCGCCGTTTACTTCACGCCTCGCCGCCAGTAGAGACATGCACACACCGCTTGTGATTTACTGTGACTCAGTTAATGGATGTCTTCCACTGCTGGGGTCCATGAGATCAATCACTTTCCACTGTCGCCACCGCCGTTGGTGTGTGAGTGTCGGTCAAATGGATGAAAGTGATGGAAATCTGCCATATAGGTCCAATTCCCATTTTGAAAAAAATAAAAATAAATTGATAATCAGGAAGATCGTCGGAGGCCCCGTTTACATGACATTTCAAGTGAAAGCATGTTTTTTCTTTTTTGCATTATTACATTCCTGTAGTCATCACTGAACTGAATAAGACCCGGTGACTTTGCACTTTATCGTATTTATTCTATTTCTCCATTTCTAGCTCTACTTATTATCGTGACTAATGATTGAATGTTTATGTTAGTGACTGTGAGGTTTTATTGTGTTTAATTGTGGTTTCTCTATCTGTCCTTGATCTTATCTTAATCAATTATTGGCGAATAGCGGAACATTGAGCACTTGTCTTGCCTGTCTTGTTTCACTCGACCAATTATCTGCTCGTCTGGTTCATTGTGTGTCTTTATTTGTTTTGACGAGCCAGAAGCGTCACTAAAATCTGCAAAACAAGTTTATCCACCAGTACTAATAAAGTAACCTTGAACCTTGACACGACCACGTTTTGAAAATATTGTCCTTTTCCACCGAAAACCACAGGAACGGTAAAACAATGTAGTTATCATGGCAGGCCATGAGCTGGCATCGGTGGTTATTTTTGGAACGCCCAAAACACAACAGAGGTTTTCTGCTTTCACTTGAAAACGTTGCCGTGTAAACGGAGTTTGAGTCCGTCAGGAAGCCTAAACGTCTCCGAAAGGGTGAAGTCTGATGTCAACAGACCACTTCACCCTCGCCGCAGCTGATTATGTGACATCTGCCAACAACGTAATCACTTTGGCCATTTTAAGTATAATAAATGAATGAATGATGATGACAATGTCATTTATCTTCATTTCTTACACTTTCAATCCATATTGAGTCCACGTGCTGGTATTTAGTTTTTCATTTCGTCATACTTTGTTAATCCCTCGGCCCAGGAGTCGTCCAAGAGTCCTTGGGAAAAATCCTCCCAAGTTGCTGGAGCCAATCCCAGCTAACTATGGGCGAGGGCGGGATACACCCTGGACAGATCGCCAGTCCAGTCGACTCCTCAACAGAGGAACCAGATGCCTGTATCACCTTATCTGGCTCCTCTGTCATTAACTGCTCAACTTTCTGTCCCTGTTGGATCGCTGAACTCCTCACTGTATTATCACAACCACTATAACTATACTTATAGACATATTTGCAAGAAATGCAGTCCTATTTTTGTATTTTCACAAAATCTACCTCCCCCATGTTCTTTCAATATTACTGACACTCCTGTCAGTTCTTTGGTTTATTTTTCCAGTCGGTGGTGTTTTGCCGCTCTCGGGAGTAATTTCAGGAAATTATCTCGCTCGAGGTAAGCACCGCTTTCTGTGATGAGCCTACAGGACAGTTTCGGAGCCGTGTGGTTGGCTGGTCAGCAAACACTTGATTACATTTATTTGCAGACGGGAGGATATCTCGACCCGCCCCAAAAATAGTGCTGAGAAACCAGGCAGACTAAACAAACTCCGCCCGTGTGTGGCGATAACAGACGACGTGTTATCAAGGTGCCACGGTTTTAATGGCCCCATCATGACAAGCCTGCCCTTCGCCACCCAGTCCTGCAGACGTATAAAGATATTCATGAACGGTACCGGAGGCTCATGGCTTTATTGGCCTACAGCGGAGAAGAGAGTAAAGTCAACACTTACTGGAGCTCAGCTTTTATTTAACCGCAGCGTTGAGCAAGACGCTCTCAGTTTAGCTGGTGAGGGGCTGGTTTTTGGCTTTTGGGAGACAGAAGGCAGGATTATTCTCAGTGTGTTGCTTTTTTGTTCGACGTTCCACTTCGGGTCCACACTGACATAATTCAACAACTGTCACGCGAAATGTTAGGAAGTACATGACGTCCCTTTTGGGGGGAAATTGTGCGGATTCCTCAGTATTTTCTAATTTGCGAAGTGGAACTTGTGCCACTTGCCAACTTGACACTCTGATTAACCCGACACGTCATATTTTCTTTGGAAAAAGTTTTTCTATTGACAACTGTTCAAATGGTTTACGCAACTTTCCTAACAAGCACGCCTAATAAACCACCTAAAACACATGCAACTGTTGTGTTTTCCATTTAAATTCTGTGTCCTCCACAAAAAAAAAATCTACAATATATTGCAAGTATATCTAACACACTGTGACAAGCAGCGTCTAGTTGCTGCAATAAATATTGTAAGAGATGTGACAAGAAAATGAAATGCTGCTACTGCATGTGTGCACCATGGTAGTAGTACAGAGTTCTTTGGCTCAGTAAACGCACAATAAGTACAATATTTAACACTATACTTATTGCAAACAACCTTTCACATTCAAATACTCTGGGACTCGGGTTACTCTTATGTGGGGGCTGAGAATTTTCACCCCTTCATTTGGTTTGTTCACATTCAGTTTAGAGACCGGATCAAACCGCCTGGAAAACGTCACGCAGTTACACCAGCTGCTGGTTTGGGGGCGCTGTCGCCTAAAACGAACACTGACCAGAGAGGAAGTGAAGAAGAAACATGGCTCATTGATTGGTCCGGATAGAAAGAGGAAGTCCCGCCTCTTTAGCCTGTGGTGGCTAGGCTAGTTAGCTCGTGTCTAATGGGTAGCCACAAACAACCGCGATATAAAGTCTTCAGACCAGATATCAATGAGAGTCTTCCTCACTAATTCTTCCTCACTGCTCCACGTCTGCCTGCGAGATATTTTCCTACTTTTTCTTTCTGCGTCTAATTCCTCTGATTCACCAGTTTAGAGTTCACGTCGCCCAAACAAAATGTTTGTTTCCCTGAAGACGTTCTGGTCCAGATCAGACAGAAGAATGTGAAAACACCTTCAGTAGTAATGGTTGCCAATTAAATTAATATTTATTCAGGGTCAGATACAGTATGTCTGACATGTCAACCAGCTAATAAAGCTATTAAAGTGAAAGTAAAACTGTAGACATCATAATACGATCTATTTACATTTAATAGTTACAAGTACATGTTGGTGCAGTGGCATCAGTGCGGAGTCTCTCTCCTTATGAGCAAACATGTCAACTGACCAACTGTCTCGTCTCGTTAACGTCGCCTGTATTTCCCTCGCCGCCCCGTCCCGACATCCCGAGGAGACGCCGTCCGTCCAGGAACAGACGCTGGGGGCTTTTTTTTCCTCCCCCCCCCCACTCTCCTCCGGGACAGGCTGGTGCCAGAGAGAGAGCGCTGTGGGTAAAACCTCTCACCCCTCCTCATCCCACCCCAGCAAACAAACCACAAACAAACCCGCCGGGGCCCCCAGTCTGACTGACTCTGTGTGTGTGTGTGTGTGTGTGTGTGTGTGTGTGTGTGTGTGTGTGTGTGTGTGTGCGTGTGTGTGTGTGCGTGTGTGTGTGTGTGTGTGTGTGTGATTGTTCAGGATGAATATAACATCTGTTATATAAAATCCCACCAACAGATTGAAAGGTACCTCTTAAATAATCGCTCATCGAAGTCAGACTTTATTAATCTATATTTTGACAAAGTCACGGAAAAACTGAAAACGCAACTTTTTGAAAAAGCTCAGACTCCGTGGAAACAGAAACATTTTCTGAAAGGCGGATTACAGTCAGTGAATTGTTCAAGGCACACGTGTGACGGATTCATTCATAACAACGAATGAATGTTTTTCACTGTTTATCTATAACAAAGTGAACATCTGCGTACGTGGAGACGGCCTAAACTCCCTGAAGTACTTGGAGCCTCTGACCAGCGTGCCTCCTGCTTGTTCCTCTTATGGGACACCGCCGGCTCAGGCGAGGTTCGTCCGGGACTGTAATGTCTCGCCACCCGCCCTGCTGAGCCGTCATGGCGGACAGGCGTGGCTGTTTGGTTTGTTTGCTCTCCTCACCGCCGCCACAACATAAATACTTAGTGAGAGAGAAGATGAACGGATGGGAGAGGGAATTAGTGTTATTCACTTCACCTGTGGCCTTAATGTTAACGTTGAAGGTGTACTTTATAGTAAATAAACAGAGTTTAAGGCAGGAGTGTCAAACTTTGCTCTTCAGACAAGAATGAGCTGGAGCAGGATGACTGAGTGAAATCATAAGTCAATCTGGTTCGAAATAGTGTAAAATGTCCCAAAGCCATGTTCTATATTTGCAGCCATTTATTTTCTTAAAATATTTCTGCACCCACAAAAACAACAAATGACTTGACCGTGTGTATTTGTCAGCTGTTAAAATCTGCTGAAAGATATAAAACTTGATCTGATACTTCAGGATAATGTTGACACAGGCACACGAGCGCCTGTGGACTCGCGATAAGAAAGCTTGCATTTTCGTTTTCAGAAAAGTTTTACGTTTACACGGCAACGTTTTGAAAACAATGTCTGTTTATGTGGAAACAGTAGAAATGGTTGAGAAATGCTGGAAACGATTAATTTTTCATGCCGAACCACTAGAGGGTGCTGTTTGTTGTGATGAAACCACACACGCACGATGTTCATGGACAGACGACCAATTTCGACTGTTGCTACGGTGACTGACAACTATAAAACTACCTAGAAGTCTCTGCTCTGTCGAAAACTTAAACACGTGTGGAATTTGAAAGATTTAGAAATTAGAATTTAGATTTGACATTTCTCAGAATCTTTTATTTGTTTAGCCATATTTAGCCACATTTTAGTTGTCAACTTTTTTTTACGACAAATTAAATTATTTTAGCGTGTCAGAGGGAAATACTATTTCGGTTCCCTACGTGTGAAAATGTGTAGGTGAACTGACAAATAAAGCGACTTTGACATTGTTTTTTCACAATTTTTAACCATTTCGAGCCGTTTTAATCTTTCACTACTTTCCCTTTTAATCCATTTTAATCATTTTAGCCATTTAGACACGTTTTCACACCAGTAGACAAGAGTGCATTTGTTTGCTGTTGTAAAAAAAAAAAAATAACAACACCGAATCGTCTACTGTCACACAATTTAGTGAACGTTTCAGGGACCCAGGACAGGAACCTGCGTGGCGAACCACCGGGCAATAATTGCATTGGAAACAGGTCAAATCACAGAATCAACTAATCCCAGACAAAGTGGGAGCAGCTGAGTGGAAGGGAGCGTGACTAACCACGAGAGAGGAGAAAAGTCATAGCAAATGAGGAGGTGACTGACAGAGAGCTTGTTTGGACACGTTGAATAATTGAGCATCACTTTGTAATCAGCGGATTGGAGCTTCCAGTCGTGTGCCAGGCCGGTCTGCTGTGTTGCCGCGGGAGCCTTGTTTACGGTCAAACTTCGCTCACACGTGGACCAACAAATCCACTTTTCACTCACAAATCCATCCGCACGAGAGCCGACTGTAACGCCGACTGTTGGTCCTGCGACAAAACAAGCCCTCGGTTTGTTAAAGAACTGGAAACATGAGTCACGGGCATTAACAAGGTCCTTTTAAGAGAAATATCATACATGCGAAAATGAGTCAGAAAGCAAACCTAGCGTCGCCCCGAACCCTGATTCGTTAGGATTTATGACATGAACGTGGCCCAGAAGCGTCGAGGTGACATTTAATGTTCGGCGCCTGAAACACCAGGGACGTGACTGTTTGTTTAACGCTCTGGCATCAAGGGGACATTCGAATTTCCTCATGCAGCTCGATCCAGGTGTAGAACGTCTCGGTGTCCGCGGGAAAACATGAGGCCTGATGTAGAAATCCGTTGTAACTGAGGAATCATCATAATGTTGCCTTATGGTGTCCCCCTCGGCACCGAACCTGAGCCCCCTTTGTTCTGCTCTCGTGTCCGATCCGGTAAACTCACTCTTTCATTCACTTCATAATGATTTCAATCCAAGCAGCCCTGCGATGGCTGAGTGCCCCTCTCCTCGCCATAACGCCCCCACGGTTCAAAGCGCCGCCGTCCCGCCACTCAGGGAGGGGGGGTAAAGAGGCGGATCAAAGCAGGTAATTCAGAGAAGGCGTGGGACACGAACGGGAATCAATCGCAGTCGTCGTTCGACGCACCTGCTCTGTTGTAAACACGTCGGACAAATCAAGCCACTAATCGGGGCGATTTAACGCTTCAGAGCCGCTTCGCCATAAAGCCGACAGTCAACAACCCGGCTGATGTTTCCATTAATGTTCGGCGGCCTGTACGGGGGATTTCACATAGTCAATACACCTTCACGGATTTCTGATCTTTCCTTCAGCACTAAACATAAATCATGAAGCGACTGGAACGCTTCTTAACGGGCAAATCCAGCGTTTTTCAACAAAAAAAAAATGGGGTTAATTAAAGTTTTAAACCCCGACTCGAGGATGTTTTTGTCACAAACATCCTCGAATTAGAATTAATTTTCCAGCTTAGTCGTGGCAGGGTTACCTTGAGAGAGCGTTTTCCCCGGGGCGGTCCTGTGCCATCCTGTTTGAGCAGGGAAATCTTTTGATTCAGACCACAAGCTCGGTGTTTACCCAACACACCGGATGATTAGCGCCACGCTAATGCCAGCCAACTTTTCATTTCTTTTTTTTTTCCCCCCCTCTCCCCAATTTTTTATTTATTTTATTGGCACTGAAGAAGCAAACTTGACTAGAAAAGTCACGTCGTGCGAGCGTGTCCAGGCATTAATGACACACGAGTCAGATTTAAAGCGTCACCGCTAACTCCTCAACTCAAAAGGGTTTTTCCATGTTGTGGGTGTTCCAGTCCTGAGAGAGGTGAAGTGGGTTCATGTTGTTTTTCAGTGTCCAGAGCAAATCGGGGAAAGAAGAAGAAAAAAAAGGTGGAGAGAGAACAAGGTATGACAAATGACTTACGAGGAGAGAGACGAGCAGGAAGAGCTGCTTCCTTCCTCCGTCCATCACGATCACCCTGGGGGCTCCTGGTATTTTTAGCTCTAATCGGAGGGGAAGTGGCACCTCGGGGTCCTCGGAGGTCGCTGGGGGGCAGAGACGGAGCAGTCCTGTGTTTCCTGACCCACGTAGACTCGACACCCGGGGCCCTGTGGGACGCCACAGATGGGGTCAAAGGGCACAACCACACAGCGTGCAGAACGGTTTGAACAGGAGACTGATGAAGACATATTTTATCATTGAGGTTTTTAGTTGGATTGTTTTGTCTTGATTTTCGAGGAACTGATGTCAAAATGAATCTTTTGATGAAAGTTTTGTGTACAGTGAATTCCTCATCCTATATGCATCTTGTAAATACGACATTTATCTTTAATTCCTCTGAAATTCATCTTGTGCGAATTGACATTGGAAGAAATTTGTCTCCAAGTATTTATGCCATATTCATTCTCACTCAAACCCACAGCCAAGTGCCAAGATATCTTGTGCAAAATGCCAGTTACTGTAATTTCATACTTAAGATTTGCTTGGATAATTGATAGTCAGGGAGCCATCGTCTTAAATGCTAAATTGTGAAGGACAATATCTGTGATCTGGTTGATATGGTGAAATGATGGGGATATTACATGTCTTTTATTCATTTATTTGTATTTTTACTGATCGTTTTGTTAACTATTTTTCCCTTTATATTTTTATTTTACTTTATTTCCAAATATTTAATACTAAATATATATATTTTTTAATTACGTTGTTTTTGTTTTTTTTAATTAATTCTTTTTTTCATCTTGGTATTATTATATTTTATTATTTATTTCATTTTATTTAATTTAATTAAATTTTATTCATATGCCTGTGTATGATTTTTATTTGATTATTTATCATAGATTTATGCTGATCGTTCCACCGCTTAACACAGTAGGATAGTAATTCAGTAACTGTTGGCTTGTTTGAGAAAAAAAACTATAAGCTTAAAGTTTAAAAAAAGAAAGAAAAAAGAATTGCTTTGATAACAGTGAAAAACAGACATTTTCATTAATTTAATTATTAAAATGCTCATAATGGATTTTGGTCTTCAGACGATTGATATGGTTTATTCATAGCTGAGCTTTACTTAATATTCCACTTTAACAATTATGAAAGTGGAGCAAAGATCATCATAAATACCACGACTCTGCAACAAATCAAAGAATTTGTGTTTTGTTCAGCGAACAAACCAAAATCCATCCTCTCTGTGGTTCTCTACATTTCCCTCCTCGAATGGAAATCTTTCTCTATCAGGTTTGGATCTTTGTGGACGTCCAAAAACATTTGTCCAAATGTTTCCAGATCGTCGTCAGTCGCGGCAGATCTCCTGTCATTAGCCACCGCAGCACGCGGCTCGTGTTACTGCGTAATGCAGCTACTGGAAACCTTCACACCCGACATCTCGTTTACTCTTTTGGAAAGTCAAAAACTTTATTTCTAACCCCCCCCCCCCCCCCCCCCCCCCCCCCCACTAACACATGTACGCAGTCATGCTTAAAGTATGAACGAACAATTTCATCAATCTGTTGGAAGATCCGAGCGCTAATCTCTAATCCAGAAATGACAAATTAGAGGCAGACTTCTGTTTCCAGCTGCGCCGTCTCTCTGCCCTTTATGTTTTCTTCTCAACAGAGAATCCCCGTCCCAGATCCTCTGGTTAGGAAAATGTTTAGCGGTCGAACCTCGCTTCCTGTAATTACTCCATTATTTGCGTCCCACTGGCGGAGGGAGACGGTGGGGCAGAGGACGCCTGTGTTACAGCCGGGGGATTTAGTGCAGAATGTGAGACATGCGAAATGTGCATTCCCCACCGCTGACATGAACGCAGCGTCCGGTCGGGGCTGCTGCCAACGTCACTGCAGTTTATGCCCCTTTAAAGCAGGACTCAGGCGATTAGGACGGATTGATGCGAAGCCCGGCTGCTGAATGACTGTGGTTACGTCTGATCTCGGAAGGATCGCCCTCCCACGCACACACAGCGGTCATGTCGGCGCACTTTTAATGGAGTGGTCAGTCGGAGCGAGCGAGAGCAGCCAGCCAAAGCAGAATCTCTATTGGGTTAAAGCAGGCATTAGCGCCGGTTCTGTCTCGAGCCTCAGACTGCGTCTCGAGCCGCCGAGCGCCGAAAAACGAGCACAGACCGGCCAACAGTAGCCACCCATCATAACTTAATCGGATTGATTGATGCGAGTTGCTCTCCAGCTTATTCGATCTAATTTTCCTGGAGCCAGGCACACGGGAGAGGATCTGCAATACGATTGGTTCTGTTTTGATCCGTCTCGCTTTCTGCAGACTTCACCAAGAGGATGTGGAGGCAGGAGCTGTGCAGGAATGTTTAGTCGAGGTGGGATTCAGAGACACTAAGGCCACGTCCACACGTACCCGAGTTTTTACAAAAACTGATATTTCCCCCTCTACGTTTACAAAACAAAAATCTCCATTGACACGGACCCGCATATACACCTGGTGCAGAGCTGCTCCGAGCCGCCAAACCTGTAGGGGGCAGTGTAACGAGAAGCATAAAGCCACGATAGCCAATCAGAATCCTGGGGAAAAAATGTCACAAATTGTGACTTAAATCTCCACTTTAGATGCAAACGGACTTTTTCAAAAGCCGCGTTTACACGTACCCGGGTATTTGAAAAAACTGTGATATATCTCTGTGTTTGGGCCGCGTATTTACACATAAACGTAGCAACGACTCACCACAAACGATGAGTCCTGAAAACTCCAGTTGCATCTAAAGGGGGGTGGGCGGAGATTTACGTCACAAAAAGTGACGTCGTGTTTTTTTTCCAGGATTCTGATTGGCCATCATGGCTTCATGCTTCTCATTACACTGCCCCCTACAGGTTTGGCATGCTCATAGCAGCTCTGAACCAGGTATATATGTGGGTCCATGTCAATGAAGATTTTCTTTAAAACATAGAGGGGGGAAATATCCGGCTCGAGTTTTCATCGATCATCATTTGTGGAGATTCGTAGCTGCATTTATGTGTAAATGAAATTAACTCAGATAAATATCACAGTTTTTTAAATGCAATTCAAGTCTATTCAACTTTATTTATATAGCACCAAATACACACACAGTCATTTCTAGGTGTAGAGAGAAACCCAACAAATACCCAGGTACGTGTAAATGTGGCCTAAGGTTATGCTCGACACCGAACCTGGGCATTATCCTGGGTTTTGGTCCATTGGATTAGTCTGGTAGTATTTCACACGGTACGCCAATGTCGCGAGGGTTTACTTACAAGTTGAAAGAAAAGACACTTGGTTTTCATGGAGTTTTTATGACAGCACAAATGAAGTGTCATGCTTGTACGAAAGGACTCAAAATCACTTCTTTTAGCAACGAACAGGGAAACACCAGGAATGTAGGAACGGTGGAGAGGCAACTGAATCTCAGAGAACATGAAGAATCACAGAGAAAACACTGAATTGCAGAGAGCAAACAATAATCCCAGGGACACACAAACTGGCAACGAGACAGAAGTGAAGCCAAGCTTAGAGAGCAGCCACCGGGTGCAGACGATCACACACTCAGGACCAGGTGAAGCACATCAGGGCAACAGAGTCAGACTTCAAACTAAAACAGGAAACAGAAAAGACAAAAAAAATGCTCTTTGTATTTTGAAAATGTACAAAACTTAAATCGGACTTTACCTTGAGAATTTGAGCGATTTGTTCGGACTTGACGGTCCAACTTCATAACTCCAGGAGCCAATTCTTCTAATATTGCTTTCATTTGTTGAAGTGACATATCTCAGTTTTATCGTCACGCTGGGAAAAGAAAACTGTTTGTCCTTCTAACTGTGTCTTCATAAATAATTGTACCAGCGGCGAAAGAGGCCGCCATTGTATATTGTGTATAGTCTACATCCCCAACTCTTGTTTCAGTAAGAAACACAAAGATTGAGAGGCTGTTTTGACATGGAAAAGCCAAGAAAACCATCCGTGAGATAAACAGTCCAAAACATCCTTTTGAGTTTGTCGCCGGTCCAAATCCTTCCCTCCTCCACGTCCACGGTCAAACCCAACCCGAGCCCAACATAATCACAGAGCGCTCATATAAATTAGTAAGCACTCACTCGAACTGTTAAACTCTGGTTGACATCTGGGAGCGTTGTTAAAATGCTCCGCATATAGACAAAAGAGCTTTTCTCTTTTTATGTGTGTTTACACAGGGCGTTAGCATGTGTACGTCTGGGTAAACAGAGCCGACTGCTTCAGCGCGGCGACAGCAAAATTCACATGTCAACTGTCAAACTTCTTCTTTTACCAGAGGTGTAAAATAGTGGCTGGCAGAGAGCGGACAAAAGAAAACTGATCTGCCAGCACTCGAGTAACGAAGTATCTCCCGCCGCGGCTTTTGTGCCGACTCCCACAATGGTCCGTGTGATATGGATCCCCCTCAGACGGGCAAAGTGGCCGGCCATTGTGCGAGGCGAGCATACAGGATCCAAAGACAGGCTCTCCCCTCAATGCGGTTTGCGGTAATTATGATATAATTTTTCCTGAGGATTTCAGCAGGTCTTCTCACTTTACTCAAAGGGACTGGAATTGGACTGGAGGTGGGTGGTGAAAGCCGCGGTGCTGGAGGGTGTCGGGATTTCACAACAGCTTTTGGAGACGCCGATATATGGCCTCGTTCTAATGGGAAAGTTTGCCTATTTTGATAAATCTGCTTATATAGCAGAGAAAAGCCCCATTTACAGTACATGACAGTTCAAGTGAAAATGCATAGTTTTTGAGTTTACAATGCACAAACAAAAATGTATAAACAATGCCTTTTCACTTGAAACGACCTGTCACAAGCACCTCAAATGTTATTAAAAAATAAATAAATAAAAAATACTGTAATTCATGTCATGCATAATTGCCCCTACACTATTAAAGGAAAAGTATTTTGCCAGGCCCATAATTTCATAATGGAATCAAAATGTAACAAGTTGTAACATTTTGGGCAAAATGTTTTTATGTTTTGGGCTCAGAATCTTGTTACATTATTGACCAGTTGTTAATATATATATATATATATAACAATTTGGGTTGTTGTTACATATCGGGTACTAACAAGGCCAAAAAAGGCACACCCTGGATATTCAATTCAATTCAACTTTATTTATATACCATCTAATACAACAATGTCGAGGCACTTTGACAAAGAAAAACCCGTTTCAAAAACAACCAACAGCACCAACTCGTGGCCTGGCATGCTAACTACATCGTATTCAAAGTTTCTGCAGCTTTCATAGAAACAAATATGGTTTTCAAAATTAAATGAAAATATAAAAACGATGCATTTTTGTTTGAAATATATATATATTATTTTTTTTTCTTTTCTTTTTTTCATCAACAGAAAATCAACAGAATTAAGGGCAAACATGGATACGATTGTGAATATAGTCATTAATATATATGTAGGTAACTTTTTGTCCTCCTTTCCAGCCCAGTCTTTTTCACAGGGTCCCTAAAAAGAAAGCTAGATTAATAAAACTCCCTTGTTGCCCGTTACTGGACCCAATCTTTTTGCAATATGTCCCCATCCAGTCGTGTTGTGTCAATATTGTGTTGCCTTTTGAACAAAGAGCGAATGCATTCCTGGAATCCATGGCGGCTATAAATACGGCCGTACCTTGGAGGGATCGTCCTCCGTGCGCCACTATCAGAAGTTCCTGCATGCAAACTGACATCATGCAGACTCGAACTCTCCACAAACCCTGAATGACATCATCCAGCCACAAGCTGCGACAGGAGGACGAGCGCCCTGCAGCCTGCAGCCGCTTCCAGCTGTTTACACAATACGTCTCTCCGATGGATTGATAGCAGACCCAACGTCCTTCTCCTGCCTGCTTTTTTGCACGACAGGGGGGTGGGGGGGGCAACATGGGACCGGGAAGGGCCCCGACCCAGGCCTGGAGAGACGACCGGTGTTTACCCACTACAGTTGCACACGATAGCAGATCTCCGCGGTTCCACGTCAACAAGGAAAGCGAGAGCGCCAGTCTATTGATCCCCTCCGCGGGGAGAGATAAGCTGTCGCCACTCATGAAGTCATTTCATAGTTTACGCTGAGGGGACAGAGCCCGTCTATGTGGACTGTACATACACTCGCCTGTTATGTCGACGCTAATAAAAAAGAAGAGAGACGGAGCAGAAGTGAGCTCTGTGGACGTACCGCAGTCTTAAATCATATTGTTCTGCTTCATTATTGCACTAATTGATCGGAAGCACATTTAAGCACATTTTCATTTGGTTGTCTGACTCAGATAAATATGAATCCACCACTGAAAGTAGTTCCAACAACCACATGAGCGCTGCAAGATGAAAATGAATCCGCACAGTGGAGTCGAGGTTAACACTGTGACTTCACATGCTACTTTCTCCCTGTGTGGTTTGAAGCCTAATCCATAATACGAGGGTCTTGTTATTGAGGGTTTTTTTCTTTTTTTTTTAACAAGCTTTATGACGACATCATCAATTTCAGGTGTGCTGAAGTACAGAGGAATCTAAAACATACAGGACCAGAGTAGGACACCCCTCGCCGAGTGACCATAGTTTATATTAGGCCACATTTGCATGATTCTACGAACGTTTTCAAGTGAAAGCAGAAAATTGTCCTCGTGTTTTGAGAGTCGGTGCTCGGAGCCACTAAAAAGGCGGAACGTTTTGAAGACGCTGTGACACTGCTTCTTTGTAGACGCGGGAGAATGCAACTGTTCTAAAACGCTGCAACTGCTAATGGGCTTTTACCGAGTGTCGCTCTAATTTTATAAAATTATGATGTGGAGAGCAGATTCATCAACAATTTGCTGTTGGAACCGAGTTAGCATTACTAGCATGATAGCCGTTAGCTCATATCGATGCCAACAAGGTCGGTCAGGTAGCTACATCACTGTGTGGAACACTGAGCAGGGAGCGTCTCCATAGCAACACATGCTGATCTCATTTGATCTCCGCTCTCATCCGCTTTGTATGGGAATTTTCTTTTGTGGTTTTGGGGGATTTATTGGAAAACGGTTTGCTGTTAACGTCCCAAAGTCTAATTGATTGGTCCTTGGATGACGACAAATCATCCCTGGAGATTTCATGTAATTCGGGTTAACAGTTTTTGCAAAGTTGATTACATACATACATACACTCATAAACACTTACATGCATACATACCAATAAATATATAAATACACGGAGACAAAAACAGAACCTTCTCGGCCAACTTTGGCGAAGTAATCAGCAAGCATGAAAATAGAGGAGCATCGTAAGAAGAACAATATTTACTCCAGAGTGTCATGACTCCCAGTCCAGTGTTCTGCCACTGCTAATATTATAACGTTTTGTTCTCTGCGAGCAAGTGTGTTGTTTCATTAGAACAAACCACCAACAGCGCCCACTCGTGGCTCGCCATGAAAACTACGTTTCTGTTTCCGTGTAAACTTGCATTTTTTGGTTGCTGTGGAAACGCCCAAATCTTTCAGAAGCGAACATGCAAAAATGATGTGTTTTCACTTCAAACATGCGATCGGGTCCTAAATGTGGATGATCAGTTTCACTGCTTGTTAAAACCAGTTCGTCTCCAAGTGCAGGTCGGCCTGGCTCACCATCAGAAACCTGCTTTTCCTGCAACAAAACTTTAAAGGCGCTGATGTTTGGAGAGGCCTCAAAGTACATTAAGGCCAACAAGTCCAGCCATTCATCAAAGCAGATTATGGATTCATGCTTGTATTATTCTACAGCAGAAAATAGTTCCTGCCAAATGCATCGAGTAGGCCCGGTTCACTTCTGAAACTTTATTCGGTGAAAACTAAAACTTCTGGACCCATGAGTGAATCGCAGTTTCGGAGGCATGTGTGGGTTTTTGTGCAGACCCCAGTTATTCCTCGACTTTCAAAGCTGTAACCAGAGTGTGTCTGAGGGGCGGAGGGCGGGTGTTTAGACGTGACGGCTGACTTTCCCTTACCTTGTTCTCCTCACTCGTCGCCTTCATTTCCAGTTTCCGTTGCAATGCCTAAGGTGAGCTTTTACAAAAAACCCAAACCCGTATCAGATGTCTTTTAAATTGCAAGCCAAGTATTACACTGAAAGACAGGCACCAGGATGTCCCTTCTTCTTCTTCTTCTTCTTCTACGTGTTTATTTTAGACGTGTTAAACAGCCGCAAGGCAAAATCAGCTCTGTGATAACACGTCTGTACCGTCTCCTCCCGGCTCAGACTGAAAGAGCAGGATGACTTGACAGCGGCAGGGCCACCGAGAGTCAGAAATCCATCTATGGATCTGAGAGTCCTGTTAACGCCCCCCCCCCCCCCCCCCCCCCCAAATCAATTCTGTGCAGGGGCTTTTATTGACTCAGGTAAAGGGGGCTTGTGATCCAGCAGTCAATGTCTGCGTCTGCACAGGCGGGAGGAGGGGGGAGGTGGCGTTGGAGATGTACCAATGTGTGTGTGTGTGTGTGTGTGTGTGTGTGTATGTGTGTGTGTGGGGGGGGGGGGGGGGGGCACTAATGCTACTGACGGGTCGGGGGACTTGTACATGTATGAATGGGCCTGTCGCGAAGTATACATGGATACATACTATATTGGTGAAACCGTGTGTGTGTGTGTGTGTGTGTGTGTGTGTGTGTGTGTGTGTGTGTGTGTGTGTGTGTGTGTGTGTGTGTGTGAGGAGCTGAGCAGGCAGGCCCGGGCCTCAGGGTGCTGAGGGGCAGACATCGATTATCAGGCACTGTGGAGCCGCTGGTCTGTCTCCACTGGTGGGAGGAAGAAGGCTGGGCCGGTCTGTACCATTTGGGGGGGGGGGGACTGCCCAGGGGGGGTGAATGTAATGATGATTGGGGTGGGGGGGGGGGTGGTAGATGAGGGTGGGGGGGGTGTCTCTTCCTGCTTCTTTAATGATTAAAGGAGGATGTGACACCCTCCCTGGAGCCGGGCTGCTTTAGTGGGGACTGTCCTGCTGTCCCACACCTGGACAGACAGACACACACACACACACACACACACACACACACACACACACACACACACACACACACACACACACACACACACACACACACACACACACACACACACACACACACACACACACACACACATATACACACACACACACACACACATACTCTTTTCCAGGTTTGCCCCACCAACCTCATTAGGTAACTGCTGGAAAGCTGCAGCCCACATATGAGTTTGGCAGAAAAATTAGAAACACAAAAATTATTATTAAACTTATTCTGGATTATTATCTTGTACAAGTAGTCTAACATAATAACATGGCCCATCAGTGCAGCTTCAGGTCAAATATCCGTTACCTGCTCACTCTTCAAGATGTTGTACTTCCCTTTAGAAGTGTGTGCGTGTATATATATATATATATATATATATATATATATATATATGTATATATATATGTTATTATGTCAACATGCTCTGCCATCATTAATGACCCGGTTTGTTCATTTGTGCTTTTATCCCCACATATTCTCCACATTAAATCCACCGATATGTCACATTTAACACATTTACAGTGTTATTACTCTGAAATAGGAGTTTTAAAAGCAGACGCAGTCGTGACCCCCGGGTTGGAAGCCGTTCTGTAGTTATCCTGGTGATATGTGGGCCGGAAACTTTAAAGCAGGTTTGGTCACTCAGCCTCTCTGCAGGTCCCCGGGGTCCAGTCGTGGTGCCAGCCGCCCCCACCCACCCACCCAGTCTCCTGCAACCCTTTGATCAATAGCCTCGTCTCCGCCCCCCCACCACCCACCTCCAGCTCCTCAGATCAGCCTCTCTAACCCCTCCATGACTGCTGGCTCATTAAAAATACATCCAAACGACATCGATCTTCCTCACTCTTTTCTTTTACTTTCAACGAATCTCTTGTGCTGCGTCATGATGAGGAACAGACCAACAGCGTAGGCCTCGTGAGAGAAAACATCACTTTTTTAGAAACGCTCTATTTTCTGATTATTAGAGGAAGCAGATGCTCTATAATCTGGATGTTAAGGGAGGAAGATGCTCTATAATCTGGATGTTAGAGGAAGAAGATGCTCTATAATCCAGATGTTAGAGGAGGAATATGCTCTATAATCTGGATGTTAGTAGGCAGAATATACTCTATAATCTGGATGTTAGAGGAGGAAGATGCTCTATAATCTGGATGTTAAAGGGGGGAGATGCTCTATAATCTGGATGTTAGAGGAAAAAGATGCTCTATAATCCAGATGTTAGAGGAGGAATATGCTCTATAATCTGGATGTTAGAGGAGGAAGATGCTCTATAATCTGGATGTTAGAAGAAGAAGAAGAAGATGTTCTATAATCTGGATGTTAGAAGAGGAAGATGCTCTATAATCTGGACGTTAGAGGAAGAAGATGCTCTATAATCTGGATGTTAGTGTACAGAAGATGCTCTATAATCTGGACGTTTGGCCATTTAATCAAAATAATCAGGGGTTTGCAGCCGATTGACAACATTCAGCGTGCTCTTCTTTAAAAAGCTCCTAAATTCAGATTCAAAAGGTTCAACGGGCCAAATGTTCATATCTTGATGGTGGGAGGGAGTTCTAGAAGTGGGGGTGGTCCTGAAATATTTGTATCTCAAGTTTCTTGAAAGCAACAACAAAGAAAAGCAGCTCTTAGAAAGGGAAGTTAACTTCGGCTGCTTAGGCCTCATCATTACTGTGTATGGCTCCATGCTAATGCTATTGCTAATTACAATCACGTTACGATCAGGAAGACTGCGTTAGTTCAGGACATAATTAAAAGTAACGAGTAATATATTACAAAGTTCTTATATATTACCATGAAACGCACAAGGTTTTCTAATGATTTCCAGTCAGCTGTGAAGAGACGAGAGCTCTCCAGGTTTAAAATATGTTTTCGTGACAAACGCTACACATTCTTTCCCCCACTTTTGTTAGATGTCAGTTTCTCCATCTGATTGGGGGCGACATTCCTCTGGGAGATAATGGAGTGTAACTGAAGGCTGCCGGCTCGCTCCGAGCTCTCAGAACGAGTCCGTACAGGCCGCCTGTCTGCATCCCGGCAGTCACGCCGACCTCACAGAGCGATGAGCCGATAGCCGGCCGGCTGCACGGCGGTGACAGTCCGGTCCTGCTCACACAGTCACACGCACCACCTCTCATTCCCGTACAAACGCTCCAGTAGCATTTTAGCTATGTTGTCTCCACGGTAAGAGCTACACTTCCATGAAGTCAATACAGATTTGTGAAAATGACAATCGCTTCACCAGCATGTTGATTGTCTCAATAGTAAAAGTTAAACTACCCAGAAGCGACTATGGATAGCTAAAAATGCTAAATGCCCCCGTCAGCATGTTAGCTATGCCGTGTCCATGCTCGGAGTAACTGAAAACTCAACTTTTCAAAAATGGTCCTTTTGCGTGGAAACGAGGGAAGATGCAGGTTTTTGAAAATTCGCCATCTACGTGTAGCTAACTAGCATGTTAGCTATGCCGTCTCAACAGTGACATTTTATCTTCCCAGACGTGGATATAGATTACTTAAAATGATAAATGCTCCATTAGCATATAACACATATGATTTTATGCTAAAAGTATGTGACAAACACTTTATAGACTTAATGTTCTGATAGCAGTCAAGCTACGTGCTAACAGAGAGTTAGCAAACAAAATACCAGCGGGATCAGAGATAATCTGTTTGGATCAACTGTTAATTAAGAAATAGGCCGTTTCCTAATATGTGTACTTGTGTGTACTTGTCGGAGACCAAGTTCTGATCGAAGTCACGCCGAGTACCCATGAAGTACCCGGATGTGTACTCGCTCCGCTCGAGGATGCATCAAGACTGGACTTTTGTGGACTTGTGAGGCCACATTACCCACAATGCGTTCGGCAAGTAATTCCAAAAGTCTGCACTTCAGAAGTATGCGTGTACATACTCGCGTACTTGTTTGTTGGAGAGAACATAAACTTGTAATAGTCATGCAGTAGCATGGTTCACTCCTGTGTTTGATATCATAAAGATGAAAGAGACCAGTAAGTAGATGAAAAGAGTGACGGGCGATGTTAAAATCCTCCTTTTACAATGAGAAAAAGAACCACCCTTAAAACAAGTACTCTCTAAATCAGTCCACCAGAGCGAGGCCGGAGTACTGCGCTCTCATTGCATAACCAGCTGAACAGAAGCAGGTCCAAAGCGCCACCGCGGCCCGTCGACCTGATCTCTGGACTAATCCCACCTTGATCCGCCGGGCCGCAGGTAAGCCTGACCCGGGGTTATCTCCCAGACGGAAAAATGTGGGGATTCCTCCTCTGTTGTTCCAGATTTAAGCGCCGCTGATGATTCAGGATCACGGAAACCCTGGAAATGTTCTCCACTCAGCAGTTACTCGTCTAAGATCTTATAGTAGTTCTTTCACAAGACGTTTTGGGTGTGTTGAGTTTGGTTCAGTGTTGGGAAATCCAAATCATTTCGTTTTTGCTCCTTTATTGGATCAGACGCCACACGTACATTTGAAATTTGTCTCAACCAGGAAGGATTGTCATTTTAATTATTGGCACTGCCAGAAAAAAGAAACTGAGGTCCTGTTTATACAACAACAATTCTATGAAAACAAGTTTCTGCATTTTTGTTTTAGAAAGGTTTTGCGTTTGTACAAAAAATACACATGTCTTCACACAGAAACAGCAGAAATGCTGAAAATGGTGTAGTTAGTATGTCAGGCCACCAGTTGGTGCTGTTGGTAAAAAAAAATTATTAATGAATAAAAAAAAAAAAAAGAAATGTAATCTCAGAATTGATTGCCATTGAATGAACATTTTTGAGAAAACTAAATAATTTAGAAATTAATCAGATTATTGTAGAACATGTAACACATATTGTAAAAGTGGAGTGTGTGTCAAGTGATCTCTGGATTACTCATTTAGATGAGTGTATTTGCTTTGTTTATTTTTTTTGTACATGTTCGAAAAGAAATACAATTCTAAGACTATTTAATAAAAAAAAAAAATATTATTTATTTATTTATTTATTATGTAATTTATGTTGGCCCTAATTCACTTCTGCACATATCAACTAGGATTTGTCCAATTTTAAAATAACAAAAAATAAATAAATAAAAAAAGATTAATCGCAAACAATTCTCTCGAAAGAAGAAACATGTACAATTTTAGGACCTTGATTCCTGGATTAAGAAGTAAAGTGGTGTCCGTTTGATATCTGATTACACAGCTCAGAATGATTTTGCAGCAGTTGTGAGACATTTGAAAAGCATTTTTAGACAAAATAATAGCGTCTGGTCTTCATTGTCGTGTTTAATAGTAGAAAAAAGAAAACCCTCCAGTATAAACTGCTACTTGTGACTCCATTAAACAGGCATTAGTGCGGTTTCCAGTAGAAGAATTGTTTCTTGACAGTGATCTGATGCAGTTTTCTGTCAGTAATTGAGCGGTTTATACGCGTACCGGGCCGATCACAAACGCCCCCCGAAGAACAAAAGCAGTGGAAAGGAGCTAATGGCCGCTGATGAATGGAACTGACCATGCAGGACAAAGAGCTCAGCCCAGACAGGACCCTCAGGTGAGAGATGTTAAGGGGGGGGGGGGGGGGGGGGGGGGGGGGCTCCGGGGCTGCAGGGAGCCGTGAACACAAGCTCAGCAGAGGGAGCTCTTTCCTCCGTCTGTGTGTAAATGTGTGTGTGTGAATGTGTGCGTCCATGCATGCCAGGCTGCAGTCTTAAAATTACAAGGTACGTTCAAGGAAAACAAACATCTGCAACTGCTTTGCAGTTTTGGGGGGATTTAAAGCTTCGTTCATCCACCCATCCCCGCCCCCCCCCCACCCCAGTGAAAGCGCCCCCTGTGGAGAACGAGAGTGGTGCAGGTTCATGGGGCTCTCATTAGGCACAGCTTTGGCTCCATAGTCTTCCAAATGAAATAATAAAAAAATATAAAAAAAACCTAAACAGCAGCTCCCACAGACCCTACAAAGACGAAACCTTTGGCCAACCCCTTCGCTTCATATGTGAAACATACACACTCATCACAAGTCTTCGACATGGCGAATACCAGTGGCCACATACATCAAAAATAATGGACTGGTTGTTTTCCTTCTGATCCACAGAATGGAGATTTTTCTAGCCCTTCATAAAGACTCTTTTTTTTCTCAATCGGAGTCTGGAGCCGATCCAGAGTCAAGAAACCTGATCCTCATCCTGGTTTTTCCGCGTCCGCCAGAAACGACCTGTTCCCAAGAGCTCGGGTCTTTGAATGCCACACACTCCAGCTCACACACACACACACACACACACACACACACACACACACACACACACACACACACACACACACACACACCCACACACACACACGCACACACACACGCACACGCACACGCACACGCACACGCACACACAAAAGGGTAGTTAGAGTCTCGCCCCACGCTTGTTACTGCAGGATTTTCCCTCTACACGTCTACCTGTCGCTGCCATCATTCCCGCAGGAATCCCGTGCGTCCGTTGGCGCTGTGGGAGGGGTCGCCTGGAGGTGATGAGGGCAGCGCGTTTCCATGGCGACGGTAATGAGCGAACGAGGTCGAGTGCGAGGACCCGGGGCTGTGAATGTGCTCCCGTGCCTCCCTTTGTCCCCCATAACAGTGGAAATTAAGGGACGCAGGAACAACAGGATTGAGTACACATGACCTATTGAGGGTCCGGCGTGGGCAGGGGGAGGGAGGGGAATGGGCGGGGGGGGGGGGGGGTTGCGTCACTTTGTAGGGATGCCACTCCCATCGTTGCTTCCTCAAGACATCCTGAACTTGACGGAGACGTCTCCTCCCGAAAACCTCCGGATCAACATTTCCATTCAAACATTTACCCCCCCCCCATACACACACCCAACCCCCCCTTCCCCCCCTTCTCCTCCTCCCTCTCCGCTGACTGCCCTGACTTGAAGTGACAGCACTTCTCATTAAGTACGAAACACCGGTCACATGCGAAATTGACCCCGCAAGTGTTCTGGCTCACTCTGTCCACAGAAGTCCCCCCCGAGCCCCAGAGGTGTCAGGTAGGGAGGGGCACCAGGCTTTCACTCCTAATCAGGTGGATTTGGTGGATGTTTATGTGGACTTCTTGTTATGGGCAGTTTTTCCGCGAATATCCGCATCAGCAGACCAGTTTTCTTTTAAGACCTTAAGAAAGGCCTTGTGTTCTTGGGGTTTTTTGTTCCAACTTCCCTTGTGATTCGAGTCCGAATCACATCAGAAGTATTTTACTGTTAGTAGTGCCGTTGAGCTTTGGATCTAAAACCAGGATTTTAGAGATTGCTGTTTCAAGATGTGGTCAAAATCAATGTGTGTTAGAAAACCATGATTCATTATCAATTTATAGATTCAACAAACGATATGGAACCAAACACAACACGGTCATTTCAATTCCACATGAGCAAGTAGAGAAGACTGTGGAAAGGAAAAAAAAACACTTTTAACAAGAAGAAACCTGCAGAACCAGACTCATAAAGACTTTCTGAAGAACCAGACTCAAAAAGACTTTCTGCAGAACCAGACTCATAAAGACTTTCTGAAGAACCAGACTCAAAAAGACTTTCTGCAGAACCAGACTCATAAAGACTATCTGCAGAACCAGACTTATATGAAGACTTTCTGCAGAACCAGACTTATGAAGACTTTCTGCAGAACCAGACTCATATGAAGTCTTTCTGCAGAACCAGATTCATAAAGACTTTCTGCAGAACCAGACTCATAAAGACTTTCTGAAGAACCAGACTCAAAAAGACTTTCTGCAGAACCAGACTCATAAAGACTATCTGCAGAACCAGACTTATATGAAGACTTTCTGCAGAACCAGACTCATATGAAGTCTTTCTGCAGAACCAGACTCATAAAGACTTTCTGAAGAACCAGACTAAAAAAGACTTTCTGCAGAACCAGACTCATATGAAGTCTTTCTCCAGAACCAGACTTATATGAAGACTTTCTGCAGAACCAGACTCATATGAAGTCTTTCTGCAGAACCAGACTCATAAAGACTTTCTGAAGAACCAGACTAAAAAAGACTTTCTGCAGAACCAGACTCATATGAAGACTTTCTGCAGAACCAGACTCATAAAGACTTTCTGCAGAACCAGACTAGGGGGGAGACAGGTTGTGTGGAATGATTCAAACCCAGGTTCAGGCAGGGATTCTCTTTTCAGAACTCAAAACAAACATATCCGCGCATGTAAATATAAATATACAAACTGACCTCACGTCACCTGCGACGCACTAATTTAATTCAGCCAAAACAAACATGGCCGCCTCACTTCTTTAAAGTCCGACTCTTTCACATAGTTTAATACTCGCCGTGAAAAATACCTCGAAGGAAAACTCTCAGATCTGCTTCATTTTGCTTGTCGTCGCTCGCAGGCCACGAGGATGACCCACCGAGAAACGCGATACTCCGGGATGGAAGGTATCGCTTACGCCCTCCGATGGTTATCAAACTCTCTGACACGGCGTGAGAAAAGACGTCTTCTGATTTTCATCAAGACTCCGGCTCCGTGGCCCCGGGTGACCCCCCCCCCCCGTCCCCGCCCGTCTTCAGTCTGTGTGGATGTTTTGTGTAAAGTGACGGCTCACGGACATGTTTCCATGTTACTCATTAGGAAAAAAGCCAAAACAGCCACTATTTACGTCTCCAGATCCAGTGGAACAAAGTTTCATGGACACAATAAGTGTAAATAGAGGCGCCAGCGGCAAAGTAACACAAATAAAAGTGTTAGTCGTCGGCGTACGTGAAGGTCGTTGGGAATGGAAGGAGAATTATGATGGATGTCCACCTCAAGGTGTTCGATACGGTTTTTAACCCTTTTCCACTTCTAGAAGTACTTTTTTAATTGTTGCACTGTGCAGCAACACGTTCAGTCATATTCAAACCGTTTTAGGAAATAAGAAGTGAAAAAACCCTGAAAAAGATTTTACTGATAGGGGGAGGGGGGTTCTTCATTATACAACATATTAGTGAGTACTTTCACAGAAATGCGAGTAAAATAAAGTTACTTAAATGTGATAAGGGTTGATTATTTTGATCATAACTAGATGTTTCAGTTAATCAGAAAGTTCTATCACAATAAAAAGATCGTGTTCACTGAATGTGTCTCAAGTCCTTTTTTCATTTTCAAAAAGTTACATTTTCAGTAGCACTAAACACCATTGATTAAAGTTACTCTACCATTAAAAAATCTTTAAAATCTACTTCCCATAAGAGGAAGAAACTTCTGCCCAGAGAATAAACCTAAACAACAAATCAAGACCATCACCACTCATTTCCACTGTTTCCCAAATCGATCACACCAAAGTCAATGTGTTTGCTAACAAGCCGAATTTGAAGCCAATCAAACTGTAGTTTTTGTTTTGACAACTGACGTAATCTCGGGAAACCTGCTGCAAGGGTTTCTGGGAAATCAAAGATGGCGTCATGGCAGCTCAATATCAACATTTGATCGATTCAGGGTGAAAAACTTCCGAAAAGCTTCGCGCCACATTTGAGTGTCTTTTAACTGGAACTGCATTCAACTGAATAAAACTAACATTTTAACAAAACTTTGAGTCAAAAAGTCCTGATTGTTTTTAAAAGATCCTTTAGTATCTCGTCCTTAGGATTCAGGTATAATCAGAACAAACAAATTAGGAATTCAAATTCCAACAATAATGATATAACTTGTCTCGTTGGAATGTTTTGTGGTTTTTATTGATTACATGGGTCTTGACTAACAAAATGAACCAGTCTGAATAAGTGGCGGGTGAAATTAAATGAATTGAACGTTACCGCGAACTTCTTGTTGATTTACAATCGAACTCTTAAAACAAAACACTGGACAGTCAGTCAAAATTGCATTTCGCAGGTTAACCGGCGACAAATCACATTTGCAGACAATTCAATTAGCAAATTATGAGGCGGAGCCCCTGAAACAACAAAGAGTCGCGGATTTTTATTAGCCGACGTCTTCCAACCCGCAGCTGAACCCCTGGCACCGAGGTCACGTTATGTAAAAACAGTAGAGACATTACTCCCGTTATCAGGTCCACCATGTTGTCTCTAAAACAAACAAACAGCAACTGTGAGCACTCGGTGAACTCTTCAGGCTGTGTGTGTGTGTGTGTGTGTGTGTGTGGGTGTGTGTGTGTGTGTGTGTGTGTGTGTGTGTGTGTGTGTGTGTGTGTGTGTGTGTGTGTGTGTGTGTGTGTGTGTGTGTGTGTGTGTGTGTGTGTGCGTGTGTGTGCGTGTGTGTGTGTGTGTGTGTGATCATGCAGGAGATTACACACACGTAAGTAAACACAAGAAGCAGAGGATTAAGAATTTAAAAGGAAGACAAACATTCCCCGACGCTGTGTATGTTGGAGTGTACACGGAGCACGGTGTCAGGGAGAGTTCATCCGTGTGCGTGTGTGCGTGTGTGTGCGTGTGTGTGTGTGTGTGTGTGTGTGTTGGAAGGCAGTATGTGATGGAGACAGACGGACACAGCGAGGCCCTGCCGGCTCTGTGGACTCGTCCCCTCTGCCCTCATTAGATGGTTGACCAGCGTCCAGTCAGGCACAAACACACGGAAAAGAGGGGGGAAAAAAAAAAAAGCCATGAAAGCGAGCGCCGCCCCCGTTTGGACGCCGCGCCAAACGTCCCCGGGCTGCGTGAGGACACCTGCCGTCCAGAAAGCTCCGACTTTTTAGAGCGTAGGACCACGTCTTGACGTGTAGCCGCTTGCTAATTACAGCCGGACTCCACACCAGAAGGTTGTTGTGTCACCGGGAACAATCTGCTGATTGTTGTGTGAGAAGATTGGTCAGACAAGGGCCAGGCAACCCTTCCTCCTCCTCCTCCTCCTCCTCCTCCTACCCCTCCTCCTCCTCCCTCCCAATTATCCCCATTTAGCAGTTCTGCTTCAATCTGCCTGGACGGGCCGGAGAGGAAGAGGAAAGGAGGAAGTAAAGAGACGTTCCGTTATAAGAGCAGAGAGAGACGTGGACCGTCAGAAGGTGGGAATCCGCCGCGAGTTTTAGTTTGCTGTTTGAAGAAGCGATGATCTTTGGCCTAATGAGCTCAGCTACCTCCCCCCTCCTCCTCCTCCTCCTCCTCCTCCTCTATGTACTCACCCTGGCGGGACGGGGGAGCCGAGGGGAGCAAAAAGCCTTGATTATGAATTGAGTTAATGAGCCTGGGGTGGATGGGGGTGGGTGAGGGTGGGGTTGCCTGAGAATTCGCCGTCCTGTTTCCTTCCTCCCGTCCTCACTGGAAACGTCCAGCAGGTGTTTTGAAAGGTGGAAAAGTTCCCGATTTGTCAGTTGACGATTGTAAAGACGCGAATCTGACAGCTCCTGGACACATTTGACGATTGACGCAATGTTTGTTTCCCCCCATTTTGGACTTATTTAAAAAAAAGAGCCAATATTGGAATGAGGTTTTGCCATTTTAGATACAAGAAAGTCAAGAGCAGAAAGAATTTTCTCCATTTTAGATTTTAAAATCCCTATGGTGTGATTATTGTTTGTATGGTATTAGACATAAAAAGCCAATTTTGTCATAATTGTTTCCATTTTAGATGTAAAAAATATATTATAGTAATTTTGGCTATTTTATATATTAAAAAAATGCCAGAAATGCAATTTTGCCTTAATCTTAGTTAAGTTTTGCCATATTTTATATATTTATTATATAAAAAAGTAATACTTTTTGCTATTGTAGGTATAAAAATGTCAATAATATATATAAAAAAAATAATCCAATGGTGAAATAATGTTTGGGTTTTCTTAGATTAAAAATAAAAATGCCAAAAACTTCACGGGCTTTACCCTGTTAGGTTAAACAGAATCATCATTTGTTGCCATTTTAGATATAAAAAGCAAATAAAATAATAATTTGTTGCTTTAGATATTTAAAAGTCAATAAAAATGATCATTTCTTTTCCATTTTAGATATGAAAAGCCAATACCATCAATATTTTTCCCATTATTTTCCATATGAAATGTGAATAAGGGAATAATTGTCATTTTAGATTATTGAAAAGCCATTATCGTAGTCAATTTAGCTTTTTTCGATGTAAAAAGTATATAATTTAATTATTTGTTTCTCATAGACATAAAAAAAGCACCAAAAATGATGTTTTTTGACATTTTAGATGTAAAAAGTTAATAATTCCTTTACATTTTAAATATATCACTCCTCCAAAAAGGCTTAAATAAAAAGGCAGACGATGAATACTCTACACAGGTCAAATTAATCAAATGCTATTGTGCTACAAAGTGCTTACTTGTTTAATTATTCTTACAACTGAAGCCGTGTCACTACTCTAAAGTATATATTTTTGGTACTTTAGTTCACAATGCGTGGCCTATAAGTGGAGGAGCGCCTCGGTCCAGAGAGAAGCAGCAGATCTGAGTGTGAGCCTGTGGACACGCTGAACTCTGTGGCTGACCCGGCGTGGACGGAGGTGGAGGGACAGACGTGGACGAAGACTCACAGAGGGTTTGAGACCCTGCGGCGGCGGCGGCGGCACTCGAACCCTCCACCATGTGACTCCCGCCCGGAGCCAAGAGGACTGGAGACAAGACACCTAAAGCCAACATTGCTCGCATTTAACAAATTCGTTTCCAATCTAATAGAGCCCGATTCAGCGGCTGGAGATTCGTATCGAAGCTCTTTATCTGCACAATTTATCGGGCGTCCTCAAAGGCTCCGCTTATTAGCCGAGCACCATGAGGACGCGGCGCACAGAAAGCCTCTTTTTCTGCGCCTGCCCTCTGTGACGCCGGCTGAACTTTTTCCGCGGCAGATAATGGAAGACTGCTGATCGTCAGCTGCGTATCAAAAGAAGCAGCCTTTCCCACACTCGGGGCCCGTCTCTTTCCCACAGACGACAGATAGGCCCGGCTCGCTCGATACGCCGTTTTTCCTTCATCCACCATAAAAAACAAAAAAGATGCAAATTGTTTGAACGGGCCTCTAACAAAAGAGCTTCTTGTCCGTTGCCGCGGCGCCGACTTCAGTAAACAAAATGGCAAATAAAAGTGGAACTGAGCTCTTTTATTGGCACGAGTCACGCCGATAATTCGCTCGCACGCCGTTACGGCGCATAAACAGGAGCTTTGTCCGGGATGTTTGATGTTGTTAAAGCACCTCGGAGGCAACACTGCGGGGCTTTGTTTCAGACGGCCTGCGCATGAGAGGCAGACGGCTGGACGGAGCGGGAGCGGCCCGCTGACATTTGGCCGGCGACACGCCGTGACCTTTCGGCTCCGTGTCGTGCGCTGAGCGGACGGCGGAGCGACGCCGCCGAGTGTGTTGATGCTGGTTTCCACTGGAGCGGCAGCGCCGCCTGTCTGTCTGCTCTCATGGCAGCTCAGGTATAGCTGATGTCATAATAATTCATGAAGCAGCATTACCCCCCCCCCCCCCCCCCCCCCCCGTTCTGATGCAGAGTTTTTTTTTCAAAAAGTTCCACTCTGTGAGCCATTTTCAAAAAGTTGTTGCATTTTCAGTGACTTAGTAGAGCGTCGTTGTCGGTAAACGGACACATGAAAACGCTACGGAAGTTTTCATTTGAAATCATTGTTTTCATTTTATCTATAAAAGGTCTTTTAACTCTTGGCTAAAGTGGACTTTTGAAATAAGTCACAACTAAAATCCCCCCCCCCCCCCCCCCCCCCCACAAAAAAAGATAAAATCATAAGAAATGGGGGAAAAAATCTTCTAAAACAGCTTTTTAAAAAGCTTTAAAATTACTAGGATTTCTAAAACACTAAACTACTTAAAAAGGAGCCAGAATGGTCAAAACAAATTGTCTGAAATCGGCTCAAAAATGCTGGAAAAGGTTGAAATCTCTCAAATCAGGTAGAAAAACAGCTGAAAATGTAATGAAATGTTTACAGCCTTGTAATGGAAACTTCATATATGCAACAACAGACAGTTTGTGTTCATTCGTCAAGGTTAAACGTGGTTCGCGGGTCCAGTTAAATTCAATTCGATGGAAAGTGGCAAAAACGGTCGTTGTATCCTCCTGTGATACACAGAGAAGCACGGGAGTGGCAGCATCACACTGCGAGGCTGCTTCTCAGCGTTGGTCAGAGTTGAGGTCCAGCTAATCGACGTGTAAGATTACACACTAAAGGTTGTTTCAGAGAGACGGAGGTTTTAAAGAGCAGCTCTCTCGTCTCTTTAGCACCAACGTGCCACATAGCACAGGCGTTGGCAACAAGGTGTGAGCAATGTGATTGTTCCTCCCTGTGGATTCAGGCACAGCAGGAGGTCTTTGGTCTCTGCTGCCTGATGCGTCTTATCTGAATTTAGCCGTTTTCAAGGAAATAACTGCTTCAGGACTGAAAGTCAGAGATGCAGACATGAGGTTTACAAACTCAACAACAATGATGGAATCAATCGATCGGAATGTAGCCGGACTGGTGACATCTTATTATCTCACTGGAAGATTTAATTCCAGCAGCTGTGTGTGAAGCTTCTTACCTTAAACTTCCCTCAAAGAGGAACTTGACATCTAAAGACCAACATAAGTCGACACCTCGCTGACTGCTGCTTGCTGTAGCTGATGTAGCGGCCATCTTGGATGAGGACCCGCTTCACCACTTTACATAAATGAAATCCTAACCTAATCCTAATGATCCTAACTCAGTGTATCTATTATTTACAATTTTCACGCGGTTTGGTTTGTTAGAAACAGTAGATCCTGGATGCTTGTGTAATAAAAAACACATTTTTAATACAATTTAAGATGATAACAGTACTAGTTAGTTAATCAAGCCACAACACATCCATATAAAACCTAAATCTTGATCGAGATATAAAACTATTTAGATTACTATTTAGGTAAATAGGTACAATTTAGACTTTAATAAAGACAATAATTGGATATTTTTTGCCATTGAAGATGTGTAAAGGTCAGAGAAAGAAAAAAGAAAAAGGAAAAAAGATGTAAATGAGTCAATATCATGTTTGCTTTTTGAGATATGAAAAACCCAACAACATCAACGTTTATGCATTTTAATAGTCATTTCACAAGACTTTATACTATTTACTGGTTATTCCATTGGTAAAATAGAAATAAAATCGTCTTCCCCTCATGAGTCTTTACCTTCATTGTTCTTTCACTGGAAGGTATGTCATCTTCCCCAGAAAGTATTTTTCCTCATTTGATATGACTGCGGGGGGTTTCCCTCCCTGGAAATAACGGCAGCTCGGCTTTGTTTACCACCACAGAAGAAAGGGCGTCTGTCTCTTCTGTCTCCTTATCTGTCTCGATATTAAGTCATTGATCTACATTCTTCTGTTATCTGCGAGGAAACGCTCAATGGGAGCTTTGTGCCTCCGTCGGACCAAAGTTCATCGCCATGACATCGGTCTCAGTAAACGGCAGAAGTTCCAGTGGACATCTTTAAATTCACTGAAAGAAAAAAAAAAAACTTGTGCAGGGATATTTTTTGTTGGTTTTCTCATCCAGTTTGACGTCTCATGACTCTTTATCTCTCGGCGCTCAGTCTGTCGGAGCCGCTGCACAGAAAACAGGCCAATTATCTACCAACAGCCTGCGTCCTTTCTTCGAATGTGGAAGCTTTCAGAATAATTAACATTATGGGTTTTTTTTGTTTTTTTTTGTTACTCGAGAGTAAATTGAATCAAAAAGGAATCAAGATTTTACGATTCGAAACTTGATACTGTTTATAAATGAAGACATGAAGCGTCTAAGATCGTCTTCCAGCTCGTCTCCGGAGACAACGGGTCTCAGCTCAGCAATATTTATTCGATGATGATATGATGAGGAAATTGTTTACATGCTGAATGAGTTTAAGGCCGGTCCAACAAGAGTCTGAGGTTAACATGTTGAGGAGCAACGAGCAAGAAAATTTCCATCGGATCTTTTATATAAATCACCCAGTCCAGGAAAACATATAATTTAGACATCGTCAGGATTGAAAGACAAATAGAACTGAATGTCATCAGCATAGAGTCTGTAGGGCTTATAAGATACCAAAGATTTTCACAGTAAGACGATTATTTATACTGAATTTATGAACTCTGTTGATGCTGAAACTGTGAAAAATTACATGCCGATGTTTTCAAGAGGCAATGGAAAACTTTTGTTCTTCCAAAAAAAGTCTCGCCTAAATATAAGATATACACACTGTATTTGAGATGAACATTACTTTAGACTAATGATCTGTTAATGCAGCGAGTAGACTTTATAAGAAATCTTGAAATAAGATTTATAAATCCACTTTTAAGATTATGCTGTAAAATGAAGCACCAAACAAAGTTTAAAAAAAAAGTTAAAACAAGCCAAATTATCTATCATGTCTAAAAATAGGATTTCAAATCTTGGCAAGTGCCAAACCACTTTGTGACAACGGTGCCCAAGGTGGAACTTTTGGAAATGTCCTAACCCAAGCAGGCCGTAGTAAATAATAAAAAAAAATTCCTCCAAAGTGTCATGACCCTCACTCCATATTCTCCTGGGACTTGGTAGTTTTATTTTGACAGTCACCGTAACAACAATCCAACTTGTCGTCTGTCCACTAGAATGTCCGTGTACTTCCATTGTTAATGTTTGGAGCGTACCGTTCTTGTGTGTAGTCGTATTACCAACAGCACCTGCTGTCGACACACTTTTCAAAACTTTGTTGTACAAATGCAAAACCATGCATTTTTCACTTGAGGCATCGCCGTGTAAACGCGGCCTGTCAGTCCTGAGTTTTATTAACGCCTCCGTCCACGCCAACATCCTCATTCTGGAAATCAGAGTCACACTGTAAAAAAACTTTCCCAGGCCGTCCGCTCACTTTATCTCACGTCTGTCATCTGAAGCGTTCAGTCGATTCCCGGCATGAACAAACTGAACAGACAAGACTTTGTCGCTTCGCGTGAAATCTGCCTTCATCCACGCGGTGTGACGAGCTGAGTGGCGCCCCGTGAGCTGCACTTTACGGTTTCTCTCCGTGACCGCGCCGACATCTTCACCTCGGCGGGTTCCCACGGGGCAGACAAAGGTCCATAATGTTGTCGAGCGAAAGCGGCGCTCGGTAAATTTAACAGGAAATTCCCAGCGACGATCAATTCCTCTTCTGTTCCCTAAACCACCAAATCCCTCATTTGCCTGGAGGGCGTAAAGGAAGGAAAAGCGCCTCGATGCCAAAACCGACAAGTAACTGACGGTTTCAGGGTGGGTTTCCTTTTTTTTTTTTTTCTAACCTGCTTCAGAAACACAAAATGAAAGGGAGAAGTCATACAAGTGCTTAGCAGTCATGCAATACTTCCTCATTCTGGCCCATCATCATTAGAGCCAGGCTACTCGCCTTTCAAGTATTTTCTTACACCTCCTCAAAGTTTATTTAGATGTAGGCTCCTGTTAAGTTCATATCGAGCCTCTCCCACCTGTATTTACTCCCGTCTTTATTTTCCTTGATTAAAATCTATGCTTTCTCCGGGTCGAGACGCACGAGGGGAAGGGGGGGAAAAAAAAGAAAAGAAAAAGAGTTGAACTCTGTGCTTAAGATGTGATGTTGATATGTGGCGGACAGGCTCCCACAAAAAGGTCATTGTGCCGACTTAATTGTGCCCAGTGGATCGTGACGGCGGCGGGGAGCGAGGTAAGGCTGCTGCCCCGGATCGAGGGCCGGGCCGAGTCTTGCCCCTTGTGCCGCAACGGTTCCACGGCTGTCATCGCCTCATTGTCCCACCAATTACCCGTAATTACCCCTGGCAGCGGCGGGGCCATTCAGCAGCGCTGACAAAAGACGCTAACTCCCCGGCTGTTTGATCAGGGAGGCTACGGATGTTACCGTGTTGCCCGGGAGGAAAAAAAAAACATTGCGCCGAGCCACTTTTTAAAAGTCAACGCGACAGAAAGGAGTCGTGGAACTCTCTCTCTCTCTCTCTCTCTCTCTCTCTCTCTCTCTCTCTACGGCTCCGACTGTGCTGAGTCAGCATCTTGGACTGCCATCGATAGAATTCACCCTCGGGTGATTGTCCCAGAGAGACTGTGGTGTGTCTCCAACACCTTTTCGTGCTGTTTTTTTTTTGTTTTTTTTCAACCGGCACTCACTTTCTTCTGAGCTCCACATCCCGGAACCATTACAACACTTTGAGAGTTGTTGAGAACAAACCAATAAAACACTGATTTCAGGAACTTAAGCCTGTTACACACAACGGCCATGCCGTGATTGGTCTGCTCTTCCACGTCGCAGGGTTTGTTAAAGGAGTCATGTTATCCAGCTTTTCAACACTTTTAAATGGGTCTCGATCCAAACACATTCTTTATTTCATAAGTTTATTTACACAAATCCATAATTTCCTTGATTTTCCCTCCATTTGAATCTTGGATCATAGGAGCTGCATTCAGAATCTGCTGTGTCTGTGTGTGCTGCACAGGCTCCGCCCACACATGCCCATCTTAGGAAGAGGAGGAAGTACTTCCTCTCATGGTGCCAGTACTACAATTAGTGTGATTTAAATGCAGGGAAATACCATCTCCATGGGTGTTAATGAAGTGTATTTTATTCAATACATGTTCGGGATCATTTCCGATGCCCTCACTGAGCTCTGCTCATGAAAAATACACTTTATTTCTAAGTAATCCTAATAATACAAAGACCAGTTCTTTTAAGAGCTCCCCCTTAAATCATCATGTATAAAGAAAATCCATAAATGTGTTCATTGTGCCCTTTATATATTTCTATTTCCATATATGCACTCATTTTGTGGTCATTCATGGTTGTCCAGTACGTTATTAAATCTTTTGAATATATGTTTTTTTTTTTTCCTGTAACTGAAAAGGAGAACGATGACTCAGCAGAACATGAGGCAGCGGGTCATTTTATATTCATCATTTTAAACCTCCTTTCAACTTCCCCGTACGATCATAAAGCAGGTCTAGGAGCTGTGTAAACACAGTAAAAGTATGAGAATGCTCAATTCAGAGAGGAATTTTACACATTCGGTCCTCCGCAATTATGTCTGCAAATGAGCCGTGGAGGTTTCTGTAACCGAGCGACGCCACGAATAAAGCCTTGCTCTATAAATGCTCCTTTTGAGAGGTTAATTTCGTGTCCCTACATGAAAACTGCATAGATTTAAACATTTCGTTTTCAAAACGTTACCTAAACATGAAACTATTCTGAAACAAAAACACCACGTTTTCACTTGAAATGTTGTTTAAAGCATCAGTCACATTAAAGCGGTGTCCGATATGTTAAAGATGATGTGCAATTTGAATATTTCTTAATAAATTGTATTTTGAATTGGGCTTTTGAGTAAAATCTGTATCAGTTTAGCTTTATATACTAAACAGGAAGTCGGAAGAAAAGAGAACATCTTCCTTTCTGTTGTTTTACCTGTAAATATTTGACTTTTCGGTGATTCTACACATCCTGCTTTCTGCTAGTATTCTGTTAGATTTAATTCTACCATAACCACTGATGGGTTTTTTCCCCATTTGCTTACTAATGATCATGATCATTAAGGTGAATCAAACATGATTTGTGCGCCTGCAACGCAGTACCACGTCCTCTAACGTCATGCGGATCTCTAACTCACTTTGTGCTACGTGCTGCATGCTACGTGCGCTAAATCACGGGCTGCGCCGCTCGTTACGCGGCGCGGAGCGCTCCGCAGATGTTTCTGCTCGCCTGGTTATCGCAGCTCCGTGTGTCTGTCTGCCGCTGGTTATCCAAACCAGAGGCTTAATCATTACCCGGAGTCCAGACGTGTTCCCATGCTGCGACTCATTTCACTGTCATTTTTCATCCGCGAGCGGCTGGAGCGGACTTTACGGCTACAGCCCCTTCACTTAATCATGTTTTATGGCTCCTCTGACCCTCGCTGTCCGGAGGAGATGGCAGAACATGGCGGGCCGGGGCCTTAAACTAATAATTATAAAGCAGGCCGCTCTCTGTGTTTACCCGACGGCCACTTCCTCAGATAATACACCGAGCTGGAACAGTGGCAGTGGAACTTATAGGCCGTTCTTTCATAAATAAAGAAAGACTTGACTCTCAGGAAAGAATTCTAAACATCGGTATGAAGATGGATCGGGTCGATTTCGCACCAATTACACGTTAGTTACAACACAGTTGACGCTTTACATGTAACTTCTAACATTTAGTAAAGGTGGAAAGAGCGTCAGGAGAAGTGGAAAATAACCTTTTAAAGTAGAATAATTTAATTAGTTATGGCTAGAAGTGACTTTAACGCCACAACAAGGATTTTATTCCTATATTCACATAACATTTGAGGTTCACGATGGTAAACATTTGATTCCCTCCAGAAAACAGTTGAGGTCTAGAAAATGGATAGATGGGCTTTATATTCTCTTTATCTTATTTATATTATCTTGTTGTTGATGAGCTGAATCGCCACGCGGTGCCACAAGTCGTAAAATTGAGTCTGAAGGATCCAAGCAAACGGCGTTAAAACAAGTTTACATTAGGAAAAAAAAAAAAAAGGAGCAAACGAACAGATATATCAATTTAGCTTTAAGGAATTCGTTAGCGTTTAGCATACACCACTAGGTAAGTTTGATCAAGTGCCACTTCAAATGCAAACTTTTGCTTGTAAAAAAATAAAAAGACCAACAAGTCCAACAAGAACACTGGAGATTAAGATGAAGATTCTTCATTGCTTCCTGTAATGTGTTTTTTTTTATTAATATATTTCTTTGCAAAGCACTGTGTATTGCTTTGTGTTTGAAAAGTGCTCTACAAATACATTTGCCTCGAATCATACACGAGTCCTAATAGACTGTAGAAGCTTGGGTCTTATTTAAATCAGGGTGTGTCTTTGGAATCCGGCAATTTCTATTCCAGTTAATGTGAGATTGTGGTGATTAAGTTATTATAATAAATAGTAAAAACATCACAATCACATTTAGAGAGGCGTAACAACACAGAATCAGCGATAGTTTGGTCACGTGAACCGTCATGACGTTCTTCGTCAGTAGAGCCGGGCTGGTCCAGTAAAAGAGAACTCAACATTCACAGGGTGCATTCATACATTTTGTAATTTCTCCTCCCCAAAGCGTCCCAGCCTGAACCCACCGCTCATGTCACTGTGACCTCCCGCCGTTCCAACAAGTACGTACGCCTTTGCCAGAATGCAGCATTTTACTCACGATGTCAGAAAAACAGTGGCACGCCATACAAGAAACTTCTATTTATGATTTTTTGCGGCGTGCCTGCATAGTTTTCACACCTCGCCGTTCCAGCGTCAATACCGGAGCCTCCAAACCACACGGCAGCCGCCTCCAGCACGCACGCTGTGAACTCACAACTACTTCTCTGAAGAATTGGGCTTGTTCAGAAGAGGGGACCTTTGTTGGTGTTTGCTGGGGGAAAGACTCGGGGGTCGGACGGAGAGCCGTCGTTGAGCTCGTGGCGCCGGTGCCAGCAGCTCTCTCCGGGCCGGGCGGAGACGCTCACGGCGCGAGTTAGTGCCTCGCCTAGCCGAGCCAACATTTCTGAGTGGACGTGAAAGACTTTAACTCAGAGATCTACGAGTTCTGTGCTCACGTAATGTGATTTGGAGGCTTCCTGTCACTGCGTCCTCGGGAATCCCGCCGTGTCAGCCTAGCTTAGCTTAGCCTAGCTTTGCTTAGCTGTAGCTCCAGTGGAAACTGAAGTGAGTAAATGGAGGTTTTAGTGCTCGTTTACGCCGCAACGTTTAAGTGAAAATGGGAAACTTCCGTTTCGTTTTTGGCTGTCTGTTTACACGACCACGTGCATGGAGCCAGTGGAAACGCAACTTCTTAAAAACGGCACTACAGACGTAGTGAATAGTTATTCTGCGGCTTCCAGTCCATATTTTGACAGTCACCGTAATGACATTCCAACTTGATTGCAGTGTTTTGTTCACTTGTGTGTGTGTGTGTGTGTGTGTGTGTGTGTGTGTGTGTGTGTGTGTGTGTGTGTGTGTGTGTGTGTGTGTGTGTGTGTGTGTGTGTGTGTGTGTGTGTGTTTTCAATAGAAAAATAAAGAGCACCCACTAGTGGTCCAACATGATAACTACAGCGTTATCATGTAGAATTTCTGCCATTTCTAAGTAAACATAATTTTCAACACACTGCTGTGTAAAGGCCAAACCTTTCTGAAACGTTGTTGTGTAAACAAGGCGTATAATTCCCTTATTTTACACTATATTAAAATTCTATAGTACAGTACAGTATAGTTAAGTAAGAGACCTCACTGGTGCTTATGTTCTCTAACAAACACTGAGTGGTGCACGGACATCGTTTTCAAAACGTTTCAAAAAGACACGATTCTTAAACAAGATTGCAAAAACGATGCGTTTCTCCTTTGAAATATTAAAGTGAAAGTTGAGCCTCTGAAAGATCCAGAGATTCTATACTGGCTAAAACGAATACAGCGGCTAATGTGGCTAAAATAACCAAAAAACTCTAAATTGTAATTGTTGAATTTCAAAATGCAACGTAAATCAGTTGTGGTGTTAATAGCAAAACGATATAGTAGTGGTGGGACTGTATAAAATAAATGGCCTTTTAATTGTATATGATGGTTGATACAACAACATCGTTTCAATTAGCTCAATGTTTACAACATGCTGATCATTGACGTGACTAATTTCTTTGATTCCTTAATTCTTTGTTGTATATTTTGCACAAAGTTTCCATATCGTAGTTCATCATCACATTCGTCAGTATAAACGTAAAGGAACTTTCTCAGGTTCACTGGCAAACTTTTCATGTTAGAGTGTAAAAATGAGGCATAAGCTTTTTTTCTAGAAATCAAATAATTCAAGTTGAAGTACCAATCCTAGCAAATACCAGTTAATATAATCCTGTCTGTTACTTGCACGGTGAAAGTTCAGTACGTTTTCAAGTGTTGGAGTCGCCAAGGTTCTTTGTTTGTAAAAGAATCAAGCCAAGCTGCATCTCCAAGTTGTGTCTTCAGTCGCCTCAAAGTTCAATCAGCAAAGACGGAACTAAAGAGCTTCGACCCAAATCTATAAATTTGGATTTGACTCTCTCGCTCCTCTCGGCTCCCACAGTCGGACTGAAGAGCTTTTTTATGATCTGTTTATGTTACTAAAAAGCAGCAAGCATTTTCCAACCACCCAACCCCCCCCCCCCCCCCCCACCCACCCCCACCCCCTCCCCCCTCCCCCCTCCCCCCTCCAGTGGGGTCTTCAATCCACTCCCTCCTCCCGACGGAGCCATCAGGAAACTCTGGACCAGGCAGTGTGGGAACGCCAACAACCAGCAATGGACAAACACCAACCCCCCCCCCAACTACATACCCGACCCGTTGACGGGGGCGCCCTCGCTCGGGACGCTAACGCTCACACTTCTGTCCTCACCTGCAGCAATAACTTTGTCACGTCATAAAATACCAGTCGCTAAAACGACCGGCGTTCTCCCCCCGTCCAGCCTGACCCCGATGGCGAGGAAACGCCTCGGACTCCGGCTTTCACCATTCCTCTCACACTAGAGCCCGAGACTCCAGACTCCACGGTCAACAGCACCGTTGTCCCCAGGTGTTTTTTCAATGGGGGGGGGGGGGTCATGATTAAACAATAGACGGATTATCTTCTTGCACATTATGCAGACTGGAAAATGTTTAGTTTTACTTCTCGTGGTCCTGGGGGTGGGAGACAGGAAGGACTTCGCTGCCCCGTAGGTGACGGAGACGAAGTTCTCCTGACATAAGTCACACTCAATCTGTGTTGAGGTAAAACAGCGATGGCCGCTGGAGCTTTCCATTCATTTATTATTTATTTATCTCATATTCCTCTGGCTCGGGAGTTTCAGAAACCTTCCAGGTTCTTCTGCGTCGACTTCATTAAGAAGATTTTGCCTCCAGCCAAACCTTCAAGTCTGAAAATTAATAAAGTGGTGGTGGAGGCTTCATTCTCAAAACCCTGAGCTGCTTTTACTTCTGTAATTATGTGATTTATACCACTACTGAAACCTACTTCCTCTTTTTTTTTCTTTTTTTTTTCTCTAATATACGTCCAATTTTTCCACCTCAATTTCTAGTTACATCCTTAAATGCTGAAGGAGCCCAAATTAAGCAGCCACAGTGGCAATCTGGTTCCTATTTTGGGACGTAAAAGATCGAAAATGAAAAGGAGAGAGAGAGAGAGAGAGAGAGAGAGAGAGAGAGAGAGAGAGAGAGAGAGAGAGAGAGAGAGAGAGAGAGAGAGCTGCTGCCCGCCACCACTGAGATGCTAACCGTTTCCATGTGTCCGTCTGTCTTCGCCGACTCCCCCACCCCGACTTCTTTTCTCTTTTCTTTTTCTTTTTTCCCCTCGGCCGCGTCCCGCTGCTTCTTCCCCTCGCTAAACAGACTACAAAGGGCGCCGCATGGCCGTGGGCGGGACCTCGACAAGGTGCAGGCACTTCAGGCGGCCAACCGCGGGCCTCCGCCGCGGCTCGGCCGCCCGCCGCCTCCTCCGATTGGCCGCGGCGGGCGCGCAGATGTTCCCCCTGTAATGATTTTTGTAACCATTAAGTTAATAGTTGTTTATGGCAGTGAAATGCAGGAATGCGGTGGGGGAGGGTGGAGGGAGGGGGGCTGATGGATAGGCAAGCAGGGGGCTTTTGAAAGGAGGCTTGGTGGGGTAGATATGAAGGGGTGGATGGCGACGGAGGCTTCACACGTACTCTAGTCATGTAAAGACACACGGATCCCGAGCCCAGCTTCAAAGTCATGAATGAACGGATCCAGACTCGGGAGGCGGAGCGTACGGCTACCTACGTCAGAGTCCCCGTGACGGAGGCGCTACGCCGCTGCTCGACGTGAGCAGACAGACGGGACGCCCCAGTGAGGCCGCTTGAACGGAAACAATAAATATAGCAGTTGGGAGGGAGGTTAACCCTCGTTTAAGGCAATCTTTGAAAACCTGGAAAATTTTACCTTTTAACACTTTGGGGTCAATTTGGCGTTTTTAACAAATGTTGCTTTTACGTCTATATTTCAACATTAATGACTGTTTATGCTTGAGACCCATTTTGAAATACTGGCTGAACACACTGGACCTAAAATGACAAAAAATACATAAATAAAAATACAAAATTCGATTGGGAAAAAGTTTGACTTTTTTCTTACATTGAGAGACACAAACATGCGTAATGAAATATTTTCACGACTTAGAAAGCATATCTAATTAGTATATGACTAAATGCATAACTAGGTGTTTCCATGGTTACGCCCTGCCTTGGACTGATGCCCTGCGAGGTGCCCAGGTACTGCGATCCTACAATATAATGCTACTACTTTTGGGTATTTTACTTACAATCCACGAAACTGCACTATTGCATACATTGATTTACAATTATTTTAAATAAATCTTCATGTTTTCAAGATGCATTTATAAGTAGAAAAAATAAGTGACTCCACACGTTGCTAATTTACCAGAACCAGAATAAAGTTGGGAAAATTCCGATTGGGTTGGACGGACGATGGTCAACTGGATTCCCGGCGGTCAAACTTCTGCTTCCTTCCACCATTCAGCCTTTCCACTGGAAACACGGATGTCAACGTGCCTTTAAAACTCACTTTTCCTTCTTTCTGTTCTTGTTTCTGTTTAGAAACCCTCGACTCAGTGATGGACGACCCTCAGATAAGTGCTTTATGTTTGTGACTGCCTCCGTAAAGCTGCAGCTCGTGATTTACTCAGAGGCCTGGATGTGCTTTTATGGCTTGAAGTTGCCGTTTCAGCCGTCGCGTGGAGTCAGTAAATGAGCTGAAAGTAAAGAAAAAGTGACATTGTGCGTACACGGTCGTAAATCTGGAGAGGAAAACGCAGGAGACGCGCCCCATCGCCGAATAAGAAGCCTCTAACAGAGAGTTGTATTAATTACGTGGGACAGGGGGAGATTAATGGGGACTGGAAGGGAAACAGAGGATCACTCAGGCGTCTGTTTGTGTCGCTGGAGCCCGGCACACATGTGGCACATTACACATTCATTTCCCTCACGGTATTTGAGCTTTCCCTCAGACTTCTGTTGCCATCCCACTTCCCTCCTTCCTGCAGTGGACGAAGGCATCTGTCCACGTCCGATCAGGCCTGCTTCCATACGCCAGCATGTGGGACACGGAGGAAACGTGGCGGTTGCTGCGACCGCCGGCGGTCGAGTCAAGCCACGGCGAGGCCCGCCGGTCTCTAGCCAGGTACCGCTGAGACCAGGGAGTGGCCCACGCCGTCCTGAATTAGTCCCAGGCGGGGTCCGGGTCTGCGGCTACCGCTAACGATGCTAACGCAAACCTTCTGTCACAGCAGTATAAAGTGCTGCCCCTTATTAAGAGGGGAGAAGGAGGGATGGGTTTCCTATAGGGTCCCTCGGGGGGCTCGCTGGAGCGTGACCTGGGGGAGGGGGGGGCTAGTGTGGACTTCTACTTTACATGTCTGTTAATTTGTCTCCTGTATGAGAGAAATGCCTGGAATCTTTTAATTTAGATTTCATTTGCATTGCACAGCGATTTTCAACAATGGTGAAATATCCAGGATAAAATCAGTCAGATGTGGTGAAACAGCTAAAAAGAGCCAGAATAGCTGGAATGTTCAAAAATGGACAAAATAGTTAAAACTACTACAAAGGGGGGGGAGGATTAAAAAAAGAGGATTGGTAAATAAATAAATAAATAAATACATACATACATACATACATACATACATACATACAAATAAATAAATAAATAAATAAATAAATAAATAAATAAATAAATAAATAAATAAATAAATAAATAAATAAATAAATAAATAAATAAATAAATAAAACTGCTCCAAAGTAATGAGTAAAAGTAATACAGGGAAAACCGTCAAACCAAAATGATTAGAAATGCTGATACAGCTTTTTTTTTCTTTCTTTTTTTCAGAAAAGGAAAAATGGAAAGAAAAAATTTAAGATGAAAAGAAGAAATAGGGAAAAAAAATTACAAAGGAAGATAGGAAGCAAAGAAAAAAGGTGAAAAGGAAGAAAGGGGGGGAAAGCCTTTTTTCAGGAAAAAGAAAGACGGAAGAGAAAGAAAGAAGAAAAACATTTTTAAAATGAACTAAAAAGAGGGGGAAGTGAAGAGTCTCTAAATAGAGAAAATCCATGGATTACAATCTCTAAAAATGGCCATAATAGCAGAAAAAAAGTTATAAAACATCTCAATTGAAGCAATGACACTTCATGAAGTTATATATCTTGTTTTTATGTTTTTATTAAAAAAATTTTACTTCAGGTACTTAACATGTTTTATGGCTTCAGACAAATTTCATTTGTTGAAAAATGGTGAGAACAGCTAAAGGAGGTAAGAGACGGCTGGGTTCCAGGCCAAGACGTCCTGGAGGTGAACCAACCGATCATTTCTATTGAAAGTGAGATAACTCTGGGAGCCGCTTTACAATGAAAATATAGATAACATTATGTACACTTTCCTGCCCTCTGGTCCTCCTTTCCTGTGGAAATAGAGACACAAACCACACACCATCTTATGAAAAGAGTTATACCTTCTGGCAATTATCATTGTGTACATTTAAAAACAGATTTTAAATGTTGGACGGGACAAAACACGGTGACTTTCTTTACATTGAAATCATCTAAATAATATGGTTTTCCATATCACATCACGGTTGGTCTTGGTTTTCCTGGTTCATTAATGCCAAAACTGACTTCCACGTTTGCCACTTCAGCAAGCGCTTTTTTGCCGGCGTCATGAGCTGCCCCCACTCCTCCTCCTCTTCCTCCTCCGGGGGCAACTGCACACCGGCCAACGTTGCCCCCCCCCCGTGTTACTCTACCTGTACACATTTGATGCTACACTTCACCTACCAGTCTCACCTCCTAAACAGCTGAGAGCTGCAGCGGCTGCTTAATCCCCCTCACACACACACACACACACACACACACACACACACACACACACACAAGTTAAACCTGTTTGTATCTGCAAGCCGGCTACATCCATCAACAGGAAATTAACCCCAGCTTCCCTGTAATGTGAAACAGCATTGAGCCGAACACACACACACACACACACACACACACACATACACGCACAGAGTTAAAAATATGCCCTGACGCCTGAGAATGGGGTGGGAATGAAGTCATCAAACACACATGCAAGACTTTGAATATGCACGCACACAAATTCACACACACACACACACACACACACACACACACACACACACACACACACACACACACACACACACACACACACACACACACACACACACACACACACACACACACACACACACACACACACGGGCTGTAGTCCCACCTCGGAGTGTTTTGGCTTCACAGTGAGCCGACGTACAGCTGGGAATGTGGGCCGGGAATACCTGGCAAGGCGAAAGAAAAAAACTCTGGGAAAGGAATGCTGCAGTGATGGGAAGGTATGGACGTGTGTGTGTGTGTGTGTGTGTGTGTGTGTGTGTGTGTGTGTGTGTGTGTGTGTGTGTGTGTGTGTGTGTGTGTGTGTGTGTGTATACAGTTTTGAGGTATGAGTTAATGTGAAAAACAAAAGGATATAAAGAGTTCTAGATAAGAAATTAAACACACATGCATTTTCATTACTTTAAGGTCGCTGTAATCTTCTTTAAATATTGTGCACAAATCAGAAACGGCATTCCTGAGCAAGAAAAGCTCATTTGTTTGTGTCACAAGTGATGATTGATGCAAATTAAAAGAAAAGAGCAGATTTTCGCTAGAATATTATTGAAAACTTGTTTGTTTGGATTGTTGTTTGTAAGTCGTACATCTTCCATAATATTTATAGGATAGGCTTAAATAATCCACAGTCTTGTCCTTGAAGTCCAATCTACATCCAATAACAGTCTAAATAAAACATTTAACAACACAAGTATGGTGACTGAAATGTGCTGTAAAACTGATTTTAAAAGCTATTGAGGGAGATGCAGTGTAAAGACGTTTTAAAAATCTTAATCCCCGGACTAGTTATCAGACATAAGAGTCATCTAATGATCATCATCTTTATCATTTTATTCACCTTAAAATGCTATTAGATGAATATTGTTATGATACTCGTGTGAAATGGGACGATCTGGAAATTTTGGGAGGATTTTTGCGACAAAAAAGACCAAAAATAATATTTTTCAAATAAGGAACATAACTTAAATCTTAAGATGGTATTTAGTAATAAAACCACAAATATCCACTGTTTCATTAACACCATTGATTGTAAATGAGATATGTTGTGATTTAAAACTGAAAAGACTAGAGCTACACTCGGTAGAGCGCAGGTCTTCACCAACACCACATTTCTTTGCAGAACCCAGTTAGCATCGCTGGCGTGATAACCGTTAGCTCACATCGATGCTAACTCACCTGTCAGGTAGCTACATCACTGTGTGAAGCACTGAGCAGGGAGCGTCTCCATGGCAACAGACGCTGATCTCCTTTGAGCTCCATGAGGCGCCTCTCTCAGCCGCTTTGTATGGGACATTTTCTAGCAGTTTTTTGAGAGTTATTCGGAAGCAGTTGGGCGTAAAGGTCCTCAAATCTATACAGTTGGTCCTTGAGTGATGACAAATCATCCCTGAAAATGTCATGCAATTCCGGTGAGTAGTTTTTGTGTAACGTTGGTAGAATACACACATAAATACGAACCAATGAATAATTAGACACAGATGAAAACTTTGCCTTGTCTGTCAATAATTATTTTGTTTCAATGCCACTTAGTCAGAGATTAGGATAGTTGTAACAGGTATGATGGTTGCAGGTGTAAATGTAAAGACCTTTCAACCTGAAAGATTTGAACTTCTAAAATGTATTTAATGACCTGAAAACTTTATGCAATTGGAGTGAGGAGTTTTTGCAAGACGTTGGATGTATGCATGTATGGATGGATGGATGCTTTCATACATGCACACACATGCGCAAATACACGCAGATGAAAGCCGTACCTTCTCGGCCAACTTGGTTGGCGACGGTGATAATAATGAAGACCAAGTTATAGTAAATACATGCATAACGAGCCTTGAATTCACTGGTCCAGCTGAAAGTGTCATAAACATGACAGGTTTAACGTTGTGCAATATTAAACAAACAAACAGAGCCCTTCTAAGAATACAACGACACCGGGTGACCTC